>NW_024470079.1:0-421694 GCF_000721775.1 Aureobasidium melanogenum CBS 110374 | reverse complement strand
CTAGTTATCTATAATAAGGTAGAAGGCCTAACTATTAGTATAAATTAAAAAGAAAAGAAGGTTAGTAATATTCTACTACCTTAAAAAGATTATAAAAACCTCTCTATAATAAAGGAAAAACCTAAAAGTTAACTAAAATTATAGTTATATCTCTATAACTATATCCTTAATCTAAAACCCTTCTATAATAATTACTCTAAAAAACTACTAGAGCTATAGCTATAGTAAGCCTTTTAAAGAGTAATATACTCTATCTAGAGATAGTATAGAGTATAAGCATATATAGAGTTTATGCCTAGAGCTACCTATCTATAAAGAGTTAGAGTAAGAAAGTTATAAGGACCTATAAAACCCTTATTAAAGAACTTATAGTCTTACTTATAGATAGTATTATAGATCTAAAGGTAATAAGTAGTAGTTAGTCTATAGGTTAGGTTAACTAATATCTTAAATTAAATTCTAATGTTTCTAAAGAACTAAGTAAAAGTAGTATTAAAACTTTTATACTAACTACTAATACTATTAATAATATAGTTAGCTTAGTATAAAGAGGTAGTAGCTTTAAACTAAGCTATAGTTATATACTTAGGACTTATAGGTATAAAAGGAGAACTAATAATAGGAGCTAAGCTACTACGAGTATAGCTTAGTATTATAGGTCTAAGAGTAGCTAAAGATAAACTTATATAAATAGAAGAACCTAGATCTAGACTACCTATTAATTCTATAACTAAAGAAGGAATTATACTTAAGCTTATAATATAATAATAGTTAGTTATAACTTAATAAGAAATAGGCAAAGTAATAACCTAAACCTCTTAATAACGTCTAGGCTTAGAAATTATAAAAGAAGTTATAATAAGGGCTCTTAAAGAACTAAGTACTTTACTACTATAGTAAGAGTAGTTCTTATAGTAGTTAAAGAAGGTATAGTTAGTATAAGCTCTAAAAAAGAGTTCTCTATTAGGACTATTAATAGTAATATAGTTAGTAAAGTAACTAGAACCTTTCTTATAGTTATAGTAAGCATCGTTTTTAGAGTTAATAGTTTTACTATAAGAAAGATAACTAAAAAGGGATATTAAGGTATAGGTACTAGTAGTTTTATATATATCTAACTTCTTAGGTCTAAAGACTAGCTTATAAATAGGCTCTAGAAGTTAATAGTTATTATAATCTAGGAAGTTTTTAGCTATAACTCTAAGGTTATAGTATTTACCTATATTAGCTAGGGCTAGAGTAGATAAAAGAGCCTAAATAGTAAAGTAGAGATCTACTTTATATAACTTTTTGCCTATTATAAAAGTTAGAAAAGGCTATAATAAGGTTATAAAAGTTAGAAGATTTACTTATAAGTATTATCTAAGTCCTTCTTTATAGTATAGTATCTTTTAGGACTACTTTTACCTAAAGGCTTATAAGGAGGCTTACTACTACTATTACTACTATGCTTACTAGTTCTAGTAAGAGAACTAGTAGTAAGGCGTATAATAGATACTAATATTATTATAGAATATAAAGAAAGTAATATAAAGAGTATAGAGAAGCTATTATAAAGCATATATATAGTAGAAGTAAGTTATAAGTAATAGGAAATAGAAGATTAGTATATAAGTAATAAGAAGTTACTATAACTAATAAAAAAGAAGAAGAATAATATATAAGAGGTAGTATAATATATAACTATTAAAGAAGAAAGAAAAAGTAGAAGTACTTAAGTAAGTTTAAAAAGCTTAATTAAGTTAGATATTAATATTATAAAGAAGGTTTAAGCTAGATAGAAAGGATGGTTTTATACCTAGAATTTTATAAGCTAGTAACTATAACTTAGAGTTATAGGTAACTAAGATATAAAATTAAGAAGTAAGAAACTTAGAGTATATTTCTTATAATGCTAGTAGGTAAGAAGTTAAAGTATACTATTATTATAAGGGAAGGAGTATATAAAAAGTAATCTAAGATCATTATAGGAGTTACTAGCACTAAGGCTACTACCTAGCTAAGTAAAATTAGATATAATAAATGTAATAAAGGAGGATTAAGAAATAAGAAAAGATATAGAAAGATATAATAGCTATTATAGTAAGAAAGAAGATTCTAATAGTAGGTTATAAGTAATAAAAGTAAATTTCCTAACTATAATTAAGATTATAGATAGAGAAGTTTCTTATAACTATAACTAAAGTTATAGATAAAGGAAGTTTTCTAAAAGTATAACTAAAAGTTATAGATAAAGGAAGTTTTCTAGGAGTATAACTAAGAATTGTAGATAGAGGAAGTTTTCTATAGCTATAACTAAAAAGTTATAAAGGAAGAAGTTGCCTATAGCTATAATAAGCTATGTAACTAAGGCTTTTTTAAAGTCTAACTAATTATTTCCTTTATATTGTTAATTTCTATTAATACTAGTAACAATACTAAAGCAGGTACTTTAGTCTAAGTAGAAAAGGATATTATTATAAAGCCAGAGTAAGCCATTACTTAGCAGATTTAGTATATAACCGTGCTATGCGCTAGTAGTCTAAAAAAATTAAGTTCCTTTAGCAATTACAACAGTAAACTTCAAAATGTGCAGGTCACTCGCTCCTATACCTATCTAAAGCACTTTGTAGACGATCTTAAATAATCGCCCTGACATGGCTTCTGCGAATCTATCGCGGAGTATTCGATAGAGATCTCAACCGCAATCTCGATGCCGAGTAAGAATCTTCTCTAGCACGATCACAAGCACCACCAAATAAACCTCACTCTCCCAATTCCAACATGATATCCCGCACACCTGCAAAGGAAAGTTCTTTTAGCAATTCTTCCCACAGCTGCTTGGCTATGCGTTTGCCATTCGGCTGATATATGAGGGGTGCCATTCTGCCGAAAGTGGTCAGTCACTGTGACGTCTTGCAATGAGATATCTGGCGGAACTCACGGATGTATCTCACAGTCCTCGACGTATTGTCCATGTACTTCTTGCCCAAATCTCGTAGCAGCAGCTGTGATCGATCGAGCACCAATGGAAGTTGTTCGACCAATTATTCGCGTGAAGACTCGCACTAGAAGGCCAAAGATGGTACCATTGCCCTCTCGTTGGAGGTCAGAGCCGTAACAGAAACCAGGGTTACATGCGGTGACGATGACCTCTGACGGATCGAGGTGGTCGGACAACTCGCAGAGAAAAAGCTGTCCGAGCAGTTTGGAAGTGGAGTATCGTTCTTGCATGTTCCATGTATTTGATGCTCTAGGTAAATGTTTGAACGCGGAGAAGATAGGATCGGAGTCTCTCTCCTCGAACCTGGCCCAACCTGCTGTATCAGACGAAACGATAGTCAGGCGGCCAGGGTTTGGGCCAGACCGCTTGCTCCTCAGGATCGGCAGCAAGAGAATGGTCAACAAGGCTGTAGAGATGTAGTTGACTTGGATGTCCTCCTCGAATCCAGTAGAGGAGTTGAAAGTCTGTTCTACCTTGTAAAGACCAGCATTCATGACGACGATATCAAGATGATCCAACTCCTGAGCACGCTGAGCAAACTTGATGATCGAGTTATACTCAGAAAGATCCAAGTTCCAGACTTCAATAGCACTCGGCGCAAGTCCACAGCTCGCAAGCAGATCCGAACGAGCCTTCTCCCCCTTAGCTTTTGACCGGACCGCAAGAATGAGTCTGCTCAGTTTGAGGTCAAGTAATTGACGGGCACATTCCAAACCAAGTCCTACGTTCGATCCGGTGACGACAGCGGTCTTGCCAGTCAAGTCAACCTCCTGTGGTGAGACCAGAGGAGGTGTAATAGAAAATTGGCGATAGAGGTATTGGCGTGTGCTGGCCTCGTCCTCGGGCGTAATTTCGAACTTGTAGTTGGGACTCATGATGGAAGACGAGAGTCTAAGGTATATCAAGCCGGAGTATGGGATGGTATGGCTACTCTTGATGAGGAAGATTGAGTGATGTAAGCGAAGGTCGAGAGCACAGCAAAGCAAGGGGTGGTGCTCTTAGCAGTTTTGGCCGTGATACACTAGGCGAGCAAAGAATGCTACAGTCTTCGAAGCAATGCGGACGGTCGACGAAAAAGTAATTGTCTTTGTGCGAAGGATAAAGTGCGCTTGCTGCAATGCCAAGTCTTACGGCGGACGTCCGGTCAAAAGCAGTCATACCGGAGTTCCGACCAGAACTTGAACTACACCGACGATCGCAGAAACTCCATCAAGAAAGTTTACAATAGAACACATTTCATCCACCAGGAAGAATGTATGCCAGGAAGAATGTAATCTCAAAGCGTGCTGTCTAGGCTGGGAACAAGAATATGGAATCAGACAAATTCTCCATTATGGCTGCGATGGTTGCTCGATGATGAGCCTATAACCACAAGATCTCCTGTTATACTTCTTGATGATTTGGAGATGTTCCAATATGATTTGGGAACCTTGAGTGTTCTACCATCTAGCCATCCTAATGGGCGTCGCCCCTATCCGAGCAGATAGTCTATCTCCTTATAGCCTATGGTTGGAAGACCCACCCATCACTGCTTGGCAGAAGAGCTAGGGCAGTATATCTGACTCATGTCAGATCGTTCTCTAGATATTTGGCGGCTCTTCTCGTTTATGCATAATCCTTTTGACATTCAAGCCGTGGCTGACCAAGAGGATCGCAAGATCTTGACAGTCTGTCCATGGCGTCGAGAGGACTACACCTGATACGAGGAGGCTGCATAAGGCTCCAAGATGGCGTGAAGTAGGAGTGTACTCCGGAGATGATCCACATCTTCATACTGGAGCATCAAGGTTTTGATAGACCTCGTTTAAAGGGACTTCCCGAGTAGAGCAAGATGGCATTTGGTATATAAGCAGAGAACGTTTGCAAGTATGATCGGCAAGATATTGAGAAAGACCGAAGTTATCAGTATGTCTGTCAATGACAGTGGGAAGACTATCTTCGCCAAGAGATGTCTCAAAATTCTCAGCTCGCTTGCGTACTTCGCTTGCTCAACTCACATCTATCGATGCCGAATCATGCCGAAATTTCTTGTCTTCGCATTGCTACATCAGCTGAAGTTTCGACGTTTGCCACTTCATCGTAGTGCTCGGGTGAAGAATCGGTGGTAGGTGGGCCGTAGAGACGAGATTACGTGGATCGAGGCTTTTCGAACGCCATAAAACGCCGTATCGTTCAAGCAGACATGCCACCATAACGCCATGTTGAATCCTGTCTAGACCACTGTGAGTTTGTGGCTTTGCACCTGCAGACCGCAACTTCAGGACCAATATGCCCTTCAGCGCTTCGATTTGTCTATTTCTCACGGTCCGTTGGTCTCAGAGACTGCCAGTCCTCGGCCCCATTCGATGTAAAGAGCTGAGAGTGAGCTCTTCAAAGAATCGACCCGTGTCTGTCTTGTTCTCAAATCTTTGTTGTGGCGCATTGACGAGATCCAGATCGTATGTATGTGTCTTTCAGCTGCGTCTTGTACAAAACACAGTGGAAGATTTGGCAGTTACACAAAGTTTATAGCAGACTGACAGCCAAACCGCCCTTCCCCAAAGCTTGGTACTGCCCAAGACCATGCACGTGGAAACACCTGACTAGGGCTTCCCTGTCCTGGACCACGGATCCCGGCACATATCTCGGGGATGCCCGAGCGCTATAACTGTATGAGGACAACTCCATACGGAATATGGTGCTTCGAGAACCACACGATAAGAGCGGTCAAGCCAAGAATCAAGCGGCCGTGGTCGGAGAAGATGCCTGCGAAGGAACGATTTCAGCACGAGTGTCCCATGATCAAGGATGTCCGTGCTTGTGAAGGCCAGCAAAATCCTCGAGATTTTGGACCGCGAATGTTCCCAATGGGGAATTTCTCGTACCGCATGCGATTTAGTCGCATCGCCCTATCGAGTACATCTCCTTGGTAGACACCAGATGGGAAGCACTACGCTACTTCTTCAGGAATCGATCCAAATCAAAACAAGATCAGCTGAGCTTGTTGACTATTTTGGTCGATCTTCGGAGAAAATCACGAACAAAGCTGATTGAAGAGCGCGGCTAAAATTCCCGCGTCGCGGGAGCTTGATCCGAACCCCAGCTGAGTAATGAAAGACATCTCGCTCAGCTCCGTGGGCCCTTCTTCCAAGTTCCATCTTCCAGACATCAGCCCTGCCGAATTTTCTCCCCGGGTTTGGCTCTGTTGATCCGGGGAAAACTGCTGCTGCTTGCACGCGCCACGGTGCGCGAAACGTGCTTGCCGATCAGATCTGTCAAGACAAAGTTTGGAGACGATCGTTGCGGTCACAACGTCGCCTTCAAGATGCTGATGAACTCGTTCGTCTACCCAGATCGAGTCTTCTTTGACTCAACCATTGCTTGGTTGAAGGTTGAAGCTGGCCTAACAAGACTGACCTCGCTGCGCAAATGCTGCCAGGAACCACAAATATCTGCAAGCGACGCGGAGCCTCCGAGCGAAGGATTCAATTTTCCAAGGATAATCCTCGATAGGATCTTCTCAAAACAGTCAAGACCACTTACGCTGCTGCCTGTACCAGAAGGTTTTGCCGTGTTGTTGTTCACGAGACGTGGAGCTGTAGTCTGGGTGCAGCCATGTCTTAGTTGAACGCGGGCTGCGAAGGGTCTTTTGCCGGTTCGCGCGAGCGCCACAGAAGATGGCCAGCAGCCGTCGCAAACTGAGACTCTTTCAACGTGGCCGTTCGAGGGACGCCAACGAAGAACGCTTCATGTTCTACCTTGAGCGACCGTAACAACAATAATAGCAATGTCGTAGACAAAATTTCCAGCGTCATTGTTGACATGTCGTTTGTATCCTGCAGGAACAAGGCACAAGGTGAGATGACGAGACGGCTCTGAGCGGATTTGGGTTTTGGCTAAGGGGTTAGGCTTCCCCTCACCCCTTGAGCGATCCCGCGACGAGCTGTCAGATTCGCTGGTCCGTGGCTTCGCCGATGCCGACTACTGAGCACTTGCTCCTTCGATTGCACCCATACTCTGCTCTTTTCTTACCAAGTCCTGCCCTGACCACTCTTTCCGAGCCGCGCATTCTCGGTTTCTGATCAGCTGCTATGCTCTCCAGAGGTTTGGCGGTGTCGCCGATTGCGCTTGGTCCGTCCCGTGCGTTCGTGTTCGACCTTTCGCTCTATCGGGCTGAGTGAGCGAGCAACTTCTTCCTGGGCACCTGAAAGCCTTCTCTTTCTCTTCGTGGATGATTGTTCGAGGTCTGTGGTATAAGTATGACCTGATCTGTCCTCCAACAACTCCATCTCCATCATCCAACAGAGCAAAGTAACAAACAGCAGCTTCTACACGATCACTACAATCCTCACCATCAATTTCAATATGCGCTCTTTCGTCCTCGCTTCCCTCGCCGGCCTCGCCGTTGCTGCTCCTGCTGCCATGCCTCAGGACTCTTTCGACTGGGACATCATCGATGCAGCTGTTGAGCCTTCTCCCACCGGCGCCCCCATGGGTGTTGTGTCTTCAACCTCTAGCCTCGACATTACTGCTATCAACGCTGCTGCTACCAGCGCTGCTTCTTCGGCCTACTCTGAAGCCTTGGCTAACCCTGTGACCACCACCGGCCTTACTTCTGCTGCTGCTGCCACCTCTACCGTCGCTGATGACTCCGCTGCTGCCACTTCTACTGTCGCAGACTCGGCAGCCGAGACTGGCTCTTCTCTCGACAAGCGTGATGGTACCTGCGCCTCTCAGCCTTCTGGCTCTGGTCCTAAGACGACCCCCGACACCGCTGCTGCATTTTCCGCCAACACTATTTACAACGTGAGCCTTCTGACGCACATATCTACCTTCTAAATACTGACTTTCGCACCACAAGTCTACCGCACTCGCTGCTGGCACTCCTCCCGGATACAGCGTCGCGTTTGGTCCCAACCAGGGAGCCACATCTGCCAGTGTCTATCTCGGCTACTACACCCTGACCTCCTACGACCCTTACAAGTGCCAGGAGTACTGCGACCAAGCTACTAACTGCTATGCTTTCAACATCTATTACGAGCGTGACCCTTCCAAGGACCCTAACGCCGTCAACTGCCCCAACCCCGCTTCGACAGTCAACATCAAGGTAAATATGAATAACACTTTGTTTTCGATTGACATGAGACTAACGGCACGCAGTGTTCTCTGTGGGGATCTCAAATTGATGCCACCACTGCCACCAACAACGGACAGTGGCGCGACAACTTCCAGGTCGTCATCGCCGGCTCCATGGGTTTCAACAAGCTTGCCGATCCCCCAGCTTGCGCCTCTTTCAACGCTCCTACCGAGCTCGCAGGTGCTATCCAGGCTCCCAGTGGTTACATGGGATCTAGATACTACCCCGGTGCCTACGACCCTAGCCAGTGCGCTAGTGCTTGCATCGCTACCAACCAATACTCTCACAAGCACCCTCGCAGTGATGGAACCTACGACCCCTGCAACTTCTTCAACTCCTATGTCTTGAGCAAGAACGGAGCTCCTCAGGGTACTTACTGCAGCATGTACACCTCCACCTGGGGCAAGAGTCTCTCCACCAACTACGGCCAGTACAGAGGTTCTGACCGCTACACTGTCGGTCAGAGCTACGGCTGGACCTTGACCACTCAGGATTCTGGCAACGTTGCTGCCCTTTAAGTGGCGTGAGATAAGAATACCAGAGAAGTTTTGGAATATGGGAGGCGCATCAGGAAGGATAGGAAAAGATATCAGGGGATCTTGGCTGGGGGTCTCGGAGGCGATTTTGGACGGGGTTTAGTACAGGTGGAGTTTAGTGATTTTGGTGATTTATACTGCTTTTCTTTTTGTTTGTCTTTCGATAGATAGATTGTCTATGCTACACCGTTTTGGTTTCTTACATCGACGAGCTCAAATGAAGACCACGCCTTCGTTGTGTGACTTGGCTTTGGAGATGTAAACATTCGCAGCCACGCCAGGCGAGCAGAATTAAGATCCACATTACATATGAAGCGTGCGCGATTCTATTCATTTGCTCGCTACCATCTCCTTTAGCTTGGCTCGCCAGATCTTGCCTGACAACAAACGAGGCACATTTTCCACGAAAACCAGACCACCACGTAGCTGTTTGTGATCCGAAACACGCTGCTTGACATGACCTTGTATTTCTTCTACAGTCTGCTCATCTGCATTGACACCTGGTCGAAGCACGACAAAAGCGCGTGGGACTTCTGTATCTTGAGCCTGGATACCAGCTACAGCTGCATCGGCAACGTATGGGTGTTCGCATAAGAGTTCTTCCAGCTCTGCAGGGGCGATCTTGAGACCGTTGTAGTTGATAATATCCTAAAAAGTGATTGAGTAAGGAGGGTCGAGGTTGGCAGTATGCGATGACTAACCTTCGTGCGTCCTACGACGTATAAAAGGTCGTTGTTTTTTCCGAATTGCATCACATCGCCAGTGCGATACCAACCATCCTTGTTAAAACCGGTCGCGTTTGCCTCTGGGTTGTTGTGGTAGCCTTGGGTGACAAGCGGACCTTTGAGTAATGCCTCACCGGGTTGACCAGCTGGGACGTCATTGTCGTTCTCGTCGACTAGTCTGTCACCTACAGTCAGAATAAGTCTACACTCAAGCTTCTCAGTACTCACCGCATCAGCATGTTAGGAAGCAGTGCTCCCACACTACCTGATATCTCCCTCATTGCAGGAGAAACATGAGTGACTGCACCAGTAGTTTCACTTGCACCCCAAGTCTGGCTAAGCAATGTTCTATCATCTCCCTCACCACCAAACTTTGTAAAATGATAGACCTCTCTGTTCAGTGGCGTAGCCCCAGAATAAGCGATCCTTAGCGACTTCAATTGATTGGTGACAGCAGGATGTCTAGCCAAACCTAAGTAGATTTTCGGCAGACTGAAAAACGTCGTGATCTGGTGCTGCACATTATACTTCAGAAAAGCTGCAAAGTCAAAGGAGGGCATCCAATACACAATCCCACCATCGTAAAAGGCGTTCACGAAGTAGCCTTGCACGCCAGAGATGTGCGCGGTGGGAAGGTGTGCTAGTGTGCGCAACTCAAATGGCCTTCTTGCTGCTGCCCAGTCTTGCCAGATGGGTCTATTGATGTAGGCTGGCAGGAAAGCCTCTGCTACCATGTTTGTGTGCGAGATCAAGACGCCTTTGGGCAAGCCAGTCGTTCCAGATGAGTAAAGCATGCAAATCTTGCTTGTGTCCAACTCTTGAGGCGAAGCGATGCGTTTCCAGTCCAGCTGCTGATCAAAGTCGCAACGTACACTTCCATCAGTGCTCTCTAACTTGATCTCTGGCACAGACTCAAAGATAAGCACATTCCGCTCTGGCAAACCAACGATCTCTGCAGCAGCTTTTGCAAGAGGTGCGACATCTGCACTACAAACAACCACTTTTGCAGCTCCATCTCGCACCTGCCGGACGAGTTCCTCAACAGTAGCGGTTGGACTTGCAGCCGAGTAAACGCCCTCAGCAGCAATAACACCAAAGAAGACACAAGGGAGTGCATGCTGTCCAGTTGATACCACAGCCACTACACCCTTGCCAGGGCCAGATCGACCAATGCCATATTCGTGGCGCAAGAAGTGTGCAATCTGGCGAGTGAGGACTCTTGCTCGTGACTTTGTGATGACTTTGGTGGGGTCGCTTGCTTCTGCGTACAGAGTCGTATCTTCTTTGGCGGTGCAGTGTTCAGAGTCTGAGAAAGTGGAATTAGCTCTGCGCGTGATCGAGACTTCGAAGCATGAGTCTTACCAAACAAAAAAGTCAGAAGGTCCAGGTTGGGTATATCAGTCACATTGCCTTTGTTGTATATCATGATTGCGATATGTAATCAGCTTCGAACCGATGGAGTGTAGACTAAGAAACAAAGGGACCTCTTGAGTATATCGAGCATCTACTATCCTACATAGACTGTGTCCGAGCTTCGTCTCTTTGACACTTCCTATATGTCAAACCATGGCACATGACCTTGTCTTACCTCTTCGTCTATGTCGATCTCGTCGGGGTATTGTTTGTATCAGTCATATACTTGAGGAGAGCTATCGAATCCTTTTGATATTGCCTCGATGGTTGGGTGTGGAAGGTCAAAGCGATGGTCTTGATTCATGCCTTCGGAGCTGACCGAGACAACCCCTCGTACTCGGCTCATTCAATATTAGGGTTCATATATGACAGAAAACGTGGTTCACGATCGGCAGTGGTGGCTAAGGGTGATCTACTCAGGAAACGCCATATAGAGTACAACTCGACCGTTCTCATCCGTAAATATATGAGTCCCTGTCACTGACTCGCTGGAGTATGCCTGACCCTTGTCTGACTCGGCAGTTTGATAGAAAGGTATCGCTTCATGAGTCGTCTACATGCAGGTGAGGATTATCAGTGTGCACTGTGAAACAGGTTGTCTCACTCAAGGAAGGACAAATCAAGAGCAACGGTGGAACTTGTTCCCTTGCCAATCCTTCGTCCGAATAGGATCTGTTAAGCGACCCGATCTGAACCCCTTGCGCAACTCATCTACCGTAGAATCTTCAAGAACCGAACCAAGATGCGATAACAAGAAAGTTCAGGGCATCAGTGATGATAAACAGAATTCGACAACAAGTATACCAAGTCACATGCGATCTGGAGAGCGAGGAAGCAGAGGTTTGAGTAAGATATGAGACACATGATATTAGGTCTGCAGAAGCGAATAAGACTTATGCTCTGAGGATGAGAAGCGACGTGGTGAGAAATTTGTATGATGATCAAGAGAACCACTTCTAGATCGAAAATGACTCTACGAAGCAGCTGGTGCAGAAGCAGATGAAATTATAACATCAGCAGCCTTCTCACTGACCATATATATTGGCAGAGCGATATACATGCCAGGAATCTTGGGGAAGATGGAAGCATCAACAACACGCAGGCCATCAACACCGCGAACACGGAACTCGCTGTCAAGAACAGCCATCGGGTCATTATCAGCACCGATGGGAGCAGTGCAAGAAGCGTGATGACCCCAAGCCTCATCTTTGATGAATTGCTTCAGATCCTCCTCGGATTCGATTTCAGGTGGGGGCCAGACACGATCAAACTTGCCATCAAGGGGAATGAGATCATTGAAAGCCTTGATTCCGTGCTGAACACCCTCGTAGACAGCCTGGAGATCTTTGTCGCCGCCAATGCCCTCCTCGAGTGAGTGGAAAACGATCTTGGGAGTGTCGCGAGGATTTGCAGAAGTCAGGTTGATGGTACCAGCGTTGTTGCGAGAGTGAGCCTTGAGAGTAAGCCAAGTCCAGATACTTAAGTCTTGAGTGGCGTGGGTAGAGTAACCAGGGAAGTAGCCGTTGAAGTATGCTGGCACACCACCAAGGAAGAGATCAGGGTCGCTCTCAGCGACAGAAGAGTGATGGAGAAAACCAAAAGCGATACCATTAGTGGTGTAGCCGCCCTTCAGAGCTCCGACGTTATTCTTCCAATTGTCGTAGCATGGGTCATTACCCTCGAGGAAAGTGCACTTCTTGAGTAGAGAGAACTCTGAAGGTGCCTTGCCGACGACGCCGACCTCGTATCTGTCTTGCATGTTACCACCAACACCAGGAAGATCCTTGATAACCTTTATGCCATGAGATTGGAGTTCTTGAGCGGGGCCAACACCACTGAGCTTCAAGATCTGTGGTGTGTTGAATGCTCCTCCAGAGACAATGACCTCACGACTGGCGTGAACGGTTCCAGAAATGCCGCTGTCTTCAGTACCGGCACGAGGGTCGGCGCGGTAAAGGCTTTGACCAAAGAGGTAGTCAACACCAGTTGCTTTGGGCTTAGTGTTAGAAGTATCAAAGTTTACCTTGGTGACCAGAGTATTGAGAGCGATGTCAAGCTTGTACTTTTTAGAGCCGTCCTTGTTGGTGGCTCCTGCAACCTGGAGAACAAAGTCACGAGGAGAGCTGCGAACATAATCTCCATCCATTGACAGGGGGATCTGGTAGATGAGCTCATCGCTGTCGCGGGACGGGGTGGGATTGTTGATGTCAAGAGTCAAAATCTGAGCATGTGGCTTAGCATCATCTCAAACGTGGTCAAATGGTGTTGAAAAGTACCTCAGCAAGACCAGTGACTGTGTGCACAAGGCCACCGATCAGACCCCTGCCCATGGCGGTGGCTGCAGCGACGACAAGGGACAGAACCTTCAAGTCTTCGGCAATGAGAAGAACAGGAGTAACGCGAGTCTCCAACCAGCCACTGTAGCCATGTCCAACGATGCTACTGGGCAAGTAGCGGTTGCGCTCGAGCTTCTCAAAGTACTTGCGCATGTTGCTAGCCATCCACGAGTTGTCTCCAGTCAAAGTGGCGATATCATTCCAGTCCTTCTCGGTAGGAAGGATGGTGACCAAAGCGTTGTGCTGAGCGCAACCACCGAGAGCACCAGTTCTGGGATAAAGAATGCCCTTTCTCACAGAACCTTCAGGAGGGTCCAGGCCGGAGTAGTACTCGCCCGATGGAGTGAGATAGGTCATTTTGGAGTCACGCTTGGCTTGCTCTTCATCGGCATAGTGGTCGACGAAGAAGTCCCATTGGATAGGGTGATAAGTGCTGGCATAGGGGTGCAGAGCTGGAACCTGAACTTGTCTGTCAGTACCGTGATCCTCGCCAGCATCGATGAGCAAGACGCTGTAGCCAGCAAGAGCAAGACGAGCTGCAAGAGGAGAACCACCGGGACCAGATCCGACGACAATGTACTCGTAAGTAGAGTTGGCTACTGGTCCTTCGGTAGGATAATTGTAACCATTAGGAGGAAACTGCGGGTCGTTGGAGAACTTTGGCCACGTCCATTCGAACCTGACACTTGTCAGTACGAGCACCTAGCAACTGATCATCGACAAAGCAGTTGTCTGGGTCACGGAGTGCTTGGATCTTGACTTACGCTTGAGCACCTGCAGCGCACACCGCAATAGTGCTAAGGACCTTCATAGTGGACGACTAGAGAACAAGATCAAGCGCGACGCTGAAGAAGGTCTCGAATAACTATTCAAGAAGAGAAAAATGGGTTGCGGGAAAAACCAGTGGGATGGAGATGAATGAATGACTGTGGTTGACCCTCGTGGATGAGAAACAGAGATGAGACTGCGGAAAGGAAGCCTGAGCATGATATAAGCCTACAAAGAGCATCCGATACTCGACTCAAGGAGCGCCCGAGATTGTGCTCAGAACGTGCCCGCGGCATACGGCACGCCTGGTCTACCCATCATTCTACGGGGTGAATTGTCGACCAGGTATGCGGATGATCTTAATTGATCATAGGCGAGAGTGTATACACTCAAAAACGCGAATTGATTGGGCTCTTGGATGGAAAATATCGATTAGGTATTATTGAGGAAAGAGAAATTGATGATGTGGGTGATGGATCGAGTGGGGTTGCCTTCGTGCTCTGTGCCGATCATCTCCCGAACTCAACGTCGGGCGCTCTGAATTAATATGCAACTCTGATGCTTCTACAAGTGCCTTTTGGCCACCGGATGAGCAAGCCACGTCTGTGTCCTGCATCAGAGCGATGAGGGTCTGCGCTGGGGATCACACTTTATCAAAGTTCCTGGTTCAATATCCATGCTAAGTCCGTGCATAGACGAACCATCGAACCATGCCATTTGGCAATTGCAGCCACACTGCATCATGATTTGAGCGCGGACCATCCCCGTGAACATTAGCTCTACCTACGGGAGCGGCAGTCATCTGGATCTGGTCATGCTCATGACCATTGTGATGGTCAAGACTCGACTAGAGGGAATCTCATGTCGAAATGAGACATTGCAGTTCGAGTTATACTCGAAAGCACGTTGGGACAAACACGAGAAAATAAAGTATTACCCTTGTGCTCATGGACACAAACCTATGTGGAAGAAGCACTTGCAAGCAAGCAAGCCGATCACTTTGTACGAACTCGATTATGACTGAGCTCATCATTCACTGTCTCGCCAGAGTCGCCACAGACACCTTCTGAGTGACCAGTCTCTAGTTTATGGTTCGGATTCTGGTCAAAGTGTGATCCAAGTGATCTGGTCATTCCCAAATCGTTCTTCAATAACAAAGGAAAGGAGTGGTCTATAGCTCGTTCGACCAAGCGACTCAAATGTCCAAATCTTCCAGTGTACTATCTCATTCCAAGGGCCGACGCCAATGCCTTGCTCGATCGATAGTGATGAGTCGCCAGACCATGTCTGCTTTCCTCTAGGTTGGGTCTTTGTGCTCCAGAAACGAACTCGGTATCATGGTTTGGTATTGCCGATATCGACCAGTGGAATAAAGTCCTCCTCGTCGCCATGTTTGGGCACAGAGACTGGTTTTTCCTTGACCAAAGGCCCGAGTTTACTGCCCCCGAGAGAACTTCCAGCGAGCCCCGAGTGACTTGAAGCTTGATGACCGGTCGCTCTGGAATTTGCTCTGGTGGTCCCTAGAGCTGAAGCGCCGAGAGATACAAAGAGAGCTCGTACTGATGGCAGGCATGCACAAATAATACCGACGTGAATTTCAACGGTACTCCACCAAGCTGCATCGTTGTAGTCCCCTGGGGAAGTTGTCAGAATATCCTTGAAGGGGTGAAACGCAGAAGCAACCTACACGTGATGTTTTGGGAGTTTGCGAAAACAATCAAAGAGTGCAGCCGAACAACACTCACAAATGTAACACTGTCACAGTGAAACGTCAGCCAAATCGGAGTGATTGTTAGTCAAAGTGACTCACAAGATACCGAGAGAGAACATAACCATGACCAAAAGTTTCTTCTTCAGGCTGGCATTGAGCTCGTAGAGCTCCTTCAGAGGCAGCACAAGGATGATGATATCGATGACGATATTGAAGATTGCACTCAACCACCCCTGAATGTGGATATTGTTGCATGAGCCCTTATAACTGTCGTCGAGTTGTTTCCATGAGTATGGGACTGGATTGCACTGGAACGTAGTGGCCAGAACGAATGAAAGACCATAAACCACACATATTCCAATGACAACGTAGACAATCTGCCGAAAACGCTCTTGAGGAAAGACGCGCAGGAAGAAAGCGAGAAGGGATATCTTAGTTGCTGTAAGGGCAGCGAAGTAAAAGATCTCTCCAAGATAATAGTACTGTGATGCGTCAGCAAGTTTATCATGACATCAAGCACCGAGATGCATACGAAAAGAACGTTCTCGATGTTCGACAGCGGAAGAGTCCACATGTCTTTTCCCAGGCCATTTTTGGATACTACGAGGTTCGTGTCAGCTAATTTAGCACTACAAGCCAAGCAGAGCTCCGAACGTACGAAGAACAGAAAACACCGTAGGGGGTACTCCAAGAGCCACTGCAACACAGATAGCATAATCATCCCAGCCCATAGGGCGCCCTGCCACCGGTAGTGCAGAACACATTCGAAGTATGAATATCATCAGAGCAATGGCACCACCAGTTACTCCGATAAGAAGCGGCTTCAGTGTCTGGTTCCGTACTGGTGCACCACACATTGTCGACGAGACGTTCTTTGTTACTGCGAAAGATCGTTCAGCAACTGAATTCGATGTTCATCATTTAATCACACACTCAAGCCTTCATAGGTAGTGCATGACTCCACTACACATAACGTCAAGTTGCCGTTGAGTGGAACATTGGTGCATAGGCAATTGACGTCCGTCAGTGAACAGGATGATTGAGGAATAAGTTTCGCGAGACAGCCCAGCTGGAAGCAGTCTGCTGTTAGTGTCCGGAAACTGCCACAAGAAACATCGAACTCACTGTGCACTTTGGGTAGGACGCCTGCGCCATATCCAAAGCGGATTCGGCATCGGATGCAGCGCGTGCCGTCGCCATCACGACAGTCAGAGCTGCCAACAGGGCAGAGAAGATCTTCATGTTGGCTGAACCTTTGTCCTGCCCCCGGATGATAGCAGTGGTACAGAACCACAGATGAACGAGCGAAATGGTGACAGGACGAAAAGCGAAGCTGGAATACCACCAGTGGTCTAGAGGAAGAGAATGGACTCGTTTTAGTTCCATTCAAGTAAACACATGAAAGGGCTCAGGAAGTCCAACTGCTCAAGCTCCAATGCAAGGTCTTCGTTGTGGATTGATCTACATGGTGAGAGTCAGGGAGCATGAGAAACGTGGGCGGTGGCTCTAGTTTGGAACCGCATATTAAAAGCTGTGGAAGGCTTTTGGCTTTCCTGAAAAGTTGGCTGATGGATTCGGTTGGTACAATAACCTGGCATATCATACCGACAGACCCGTGATGGGCCAAGGATTTATCTCGGTATATGTAAGACAACGTGTTAGATGTTAACAACGTAACCCTATGCACTAGACCTACTGAATCCATCTGACGATGATCCCTCTTCGTTCTTGGTGAATCGAGAAGAGCAGTGCACAGGCACATCAAAGGCTATATGATGGGACCTTTAGCATGATTGGTTGTTTGAGACTGGGCGCCTTGCGTATCATGGATTCTTGGTAAGTTTCTCAAGTG
This sequence comes from Aureobasidium melanogenum CBS 110374, assembly GCF_000721775.1. Taxonomy (NCBI): domain Eukaryota; kingdom Fungi; phylum Ascomycota; class Dothideomycetes; order Dothideales; family Saccotheciaceae; genus Aureobasidium; species Aureobasidium melanogenum. Next base: position 404,254 of record NW_024470079.1, on the reverse strand, counting down.
TAATGTCACATGAGGTCGCAATGATAGGTCGCTGTTTGTTACACAAGATCGAGTCGACGAACAATGGCGCACCTAGCGCATGGTTACGATCCTATACATGGTGCCGGGTCGGATCCTTGAACCCGTTCCAGTTCAGGTGCATGACAGACGTCAGGGTTTCTGACAGATGCTAGCAGTAAATGTTGAGATCTCGGGTGAAATTGACCTTACGCGAGTCAGTCGGCGCTGTAATTCGAGCGAACATCTCCTAGCCACAGGGGTTGGTAGCAGAAAGATTGACTGTGTCTGGTTGAGCGAGCGACGGACGACCTCTTGCGTCTGGGGTCGCATGACTAAGCGGTGGTTTGGCGCAGTGTGCACCGTGCACTCCCATCTCTTTGACTGCGACTCAAACTGGCGACTCTGCAGAATGCTCGAGCTTCATCAAGCATCACACCCATGAGCTATGAGCCTGGTAATCGGGTCGACCGCTCTGTGAACTGCTCGCGCTCTTCCAGACTCGTTTGTCTTCATTGCTTCTCATTCACACCCCTGCAGTGATTTACGTGACGATACATTGAGCGCTTTCGGAATACCGCAATCCCGCTAGCCTTCCTTATGCAGTAGCACCCTTTGCAGACCCTGGCTCTCTGATCCGGAGTTTCTCGATATGCTATGACCATCGACTTCGGACGATCTCAATCGTGTAAGCGTTCGGCACGTTCGGAAATGACCTTAGTCGTCGATCTATCAGAATGGCATTATGCCAGAAGTCGCCCTCCCAGAGACATCACCCAGGGCGCGTGCCGTGCCGTACCTGAGATGTGACATTGAAGTCATTCTCTGGATTCTGTCTGAGTCCTGTGAGAGTACCCTAATACAGATCATCCTCCATTTTCTTCTCTTGACACAACTCTTCCACAGTTGTTCTTCAACCCACACTTGCAGGTCACAACCTGCGTGCCTCCTTCATGAAGGCGTCCATTCTTTCAATCGGGTCTTGCGCCCTGACTTTGCTTTCTTGCAGCCTCGTACACTCATTCCCGACTCCTGAGAACCTTGCAAAGCTTGTCCAATACAATGCCTTGAGTGAATCTACGGTCTCCCCAGAAGGGTTGCGTGAGACCCTCCTACATCTGAAGGAGAAGCGTCTGTTCTTCGACCCCATGACTACACCCATCGATGGTTCGTGTCTTGTCGGCTTTTGCCATGAGGATATCCTCGCTGATATCAGATAGTGACTGGCAAACATGCTTTCCAGCCACCGGACTTCGAGAATGGCGACCAAAGAGGCCCCTGTCCTGGACTCAATGCGCTTGCCAATCATGGTTATATATCTCGTGATGGTATTGCTGGAGTACGTTGTTATGGTGCCTGATCGGAGTTCGATAACTGATATGAGCGTTTCACGAACAGTTCTTCGAAGTTATTGCTGCCGTCAATCAAGGTAGGAGCATATGTGCAGTTACAAGTGCTCCATCGAGCGAACCGCTGACGGTCTATAGTGTACGGCATGGGTATCGAATTGATAACCGTCCTTGCAGTCATGGGTACCGTGGGCGTCGGCAATCCGCTGTCCCTGAAACCTGGATTCTCTATAGGTGGCAAGAGTCAGAAGTCCAACAACATACTCGGCAACCTTTTGGGACTACTCGGCACGCCTAGAGGCCTCGATGGTGCTCACAACTGGATCGAGTCAGACTCTTCTAACACGCGCGACGATTTGTATGTTACTGGCGACGCATCCACCATGAACATGACCCTCTTCTTGGAAGCCTATGACTCCTCAGACAATGAGTTTCTCACCATGGACGATATTGGTGCACGTGCAGCGAAGCGGTTTCAAGAGAGTGTATCGAGCAACCCCAACTTCTACTATGGCCCGTACACCGGCATGATTGCTCGCAACGCAGGGTATGCCTTCACTGGACGTATACTGAGCAATCACACTGAAGAGAACCCCATGGGTGGTCACTTGAGTAAGTCATTTCACGCTCGAGACAATTTCTGAACATCACAACTGACACACTTTCAGCAAAGGATGTTTTTGCCAGCTTTTATGCTGTCTACGAAGAGAATGGTCAACTCGTGTACAGAAAAGGTCACGAGCAGATCCCCGCGAATTGGTACAGACGACCCATCGACTACGGTCTCGTCGAACTCAACGTAGATCTGGTAGCGTGGTTCCTCAAATACCCCATCCTAGCCAGCATCGGAGGAAACCTAGGTACTGTCGACAGTTTCGCCGGCCTAGATCTCGAAGACATCACTGGAGGTGTTCTGAACGCGACATCACTGCTTGAAGAGAACAATCTTGTTTGCTTTGTGCTTGAAATTGTCAAGACATTCGCGCCTAACTCGCTGTCCTCGCTGTTCAAGACACTTGAGGTTCCGCTGAAGTTTGTCACTGACGCTGTTGTGGACCCATCGTTGAGTCTCAATTGCCCTGCGTTCAAGGATATGACTTTGGATGGGACTGATCTACTTTCTGGTCTGCTTGGCAAGTACCCTGGTGCCAGTAAAAGTGGTGTGGCATTCTAGATGTTCTGGAAGCAAAGGGTCACGAAAGCTGCAAGGAATGGTCGTCATTTGTGTTCGCCAGTCATCGCAAGATTGATATCGCACGGCTTGAGCTTCGTGCAGGAATATAGGACGGTTCACGAACCACATATTTGTGTTTCTCAAAGCATATATACATATGTAATGATCTGTTTTCGTCTATCAGAGGGTGTCGTACCATGTTCTAATGGCTTTACATCCAGCAAGCCACCGAACGGATCGGACGATACACAGTGTTTGAGATGCTCAACAGCTTTTTCCACATCAGGACCAGATGAAGACGTATAATTTTGCATTCTATATAAAAAATCAAAGGAGTGTCTAGATTCCTGACTCAATGTTGAATCAACGAAAGATCAATTTTTGTGACAGGGTCGCTCCACCAACTACAATGAAGCGTGATTAGTCAGCCGTCTTTGTTTCTCTTGCCAATCTCGAGCGGAGCGGACCAACTTTCAGACCTGCGCGACTTTCAAACCCCGTGATAGAGCGGATCAGCTCGCTCACCATCGCATCCAGACATAGCGTGCCAAATCTACCAAGGCAAGATAGAACCATCGAATGACCAGAACTTGCCCGAGGTGTCCTCTTTGGTCGCGCCGTCAATCTGGGTACAAGTTAGTAGAAGGTTCTTTCTTCAGAAGTTGTGCGACTTACTCTGTTCACCATCCCATCAATACTCTTGTCAATTTCAACAAACATATCCGGGAAGTTCTTGTCCATGTCCAAGCTATCAATGACAGGCATTGCTCCCGGTGTCTTGACAGCACTAGTCACCGAACAACAATCAGCAAACTCTTCCCAAAGTAAAATAAGGTAAACACAAACCCAGGATGCATGGCAAAAATAATCAACTCAGGATGTTCCTGATGCGCCCTGCGAGTCAAGAAGTTTCCCGCCGCTTTGGAAGCACCATAAACGCCGACAGGGAACGGGACATCTCCAGTAGCCGTGATGGATCCCGCCAACGTCGACATGTACATAAACACCGGTTTCTTGGCCTTTTGGAGCAAAGGCAAAGTAGCCTGAAAAAGCCTGATTGAACCCGCAGCATTGACATTCACATGCTCCATCAGCAACTTCGTACTAATTTTCGCGACCTGGGGTTCGGGCGGGACGGAATAGTACCCAGCATTTGCGATCACGAGATCTAGGTGAGAGACTCCTTGGTCTTTGATGGTGGAGATGGCGGTAGCGCAGTCAGTGTCGGAGGTGCTTTCTACCTTGACGATGAGGAGGTTGGTGCCGGAGGCTTTGGGGATGGAGCGGAGGGCTTGGGCTTCTTTGCTGGAAGGGTCGCGCACAGTGGCTATAGCGGTGGTGTCTGGGCGACTGAGGTATTTCTCCAACAAGCCGAGTCCGAGACCTTTGTTAGCGCCGGAGATGAGGACGGTGTATGGCATGGTGTTTTCGCGAGAGCAAATGTAGAAATGTAAAAGTAAATGTTCGGATAAAGCTAAATCAGCAAACTAGAATCGTGATAACGAGTTCAAACTCAAGAACTTGGGCTGTCATGGCTGTTCATATACAGGTACCAGACCAGCGACGCATGTGAAATGTACCGACGCGGAAGGATTCAGGAATGTGTTTGCGATGACCAAGCATATTCGCTGGCTGCTTACACAAGCTCGGAGCAAAGTATTTCCAACCTCTGATTCGTGATTTCAAACCCAAAAGTGCATGCTTCGGTGCAACAGAAAGCACCATGTCCGATAGCAAAGCAAGCGTGGACGCAAGTTTGTCAGACGTCATTTTGTCGAATGACCAACCTGCATGGTCAAGAAAACATAACACGCTGAGTATAAACCAAATCACAACATTGGCTAGAATTTCAAAACATTTTTGCCTGAGTTGTACACAGAAGCATCGTTTCCATAATGTGCAAAATCGCAACATGATTAAGCAAGAAGGCAACAGCCCACTACTGTCTCCAAGCAGCGACATCAACCTTGGTATCCCAAAGCTCCAGAGCCTCATCCCTCGTCATTGCTTCTTCACTAGCAGGCGGCAATCGCCAGACGGTGATGCCGAAACCACTCATCTTCAGACTCGTCACCAAAGGACCCAGAGTAACCCTTCTAACCACAAAGCCGCGCTTGGTCAGATCTGCAATCGCTATCTCGGCGAAGCGTGCAAGCACCTCGTCGCTTGTGCTGCCAAGTGAATTGAGTAGGATCACAACTTCATTGTCTTTGTCGGAAGCCGCGGATGAAGAGTCTGTAAATGAGGATGAGGAGAAGGGGATGAATGCTCTGTCTGAATCGGAGACATCGAGGAGTAAGTCAAGCATCTGGGTTGTGAGAGACTCAGGTGAAGGAATAGGGTTCAGTTGTCGCAAACCCGGTTCGCCGTGAGCTCCCATGCCGAGTTCGATAGTCGCCGGTGGTAGAGTTTGCAAGTCGGTCAGTGTGGCATTCGGCAACGCAACACTAATCTCAATCAGTTTTGATCCTTCATGCATGTTGTGGACGATACTCACCGGTCGAAAGCAACTCCTACAGTGCCGACGTTGGCAGCAACATATTCCATGACTTCGGTCACACGATCCAAGCTTTCTCCTTTGGCAGCCAGTGCACAAGCACTCTTCAAAGCCATGAGATGACCACTTAATCCTCTGCGACCGACCTTGCCACCCTTCTTTCTGCCGACCGCAACATCATCGCCTACAGGAACAAATCTGACTTTGTATCCACTTGCCTGTGCTCGCGTGATAGCAAGTCCAGCATTGAGGATATCACCAGTATAGTTGCCGCAGACGACCAACGTGCCTTTGCTCTCTGATCCATCGGTCGGTTGACACATTCTGATGGCTTCGTAGATCTGAGCAGCGGTCGGTGAAGCAAAGATGTTACCGCTAACATATGCAGAAAGGTAATTGGGTCCTACGAAGCCGCCGAACATTGGTTCATGGCCGCCTCCGCTGAAGCCAATTGTTGTTACATGATTGTTGCGGAAAGTGCCTAGGTCTGAACGGTAGAGAATCTTGTAGGGCGGGTTGTATGAGAGGTTTGGGTGGATGTGAGTTAGGCCTGCTAGTGCTTCATTGATGGCATCTACATGTTGTTAGCATGAACATATTGATAGCAGCGGAGCTCGGTTCAAACCTTCAGGCTTGTTGATAAAGTGAAATGTCTCTTTGACAGCTGCAGGAGCTTGCTCTGTTGCTGCTGCCATAATGCAATCTAGTATCTGCAAGCGTCAAATTGTGATCGTGAGCAGTGGAGTATCTAGCAGAGCTTGGTCAAGGGAGGAAGGTCGAGCTGCTAGGAAAAAGCTGCGAGACTAGCTGATCATGTAGACAGCTCGAGACCACCACGCCATGATCTCGGAGTTGCCAAATTGACGCATCCATCCCGAACGAATGCAGTTTTCGGTGGACAATTTGCAGCCCCGCCGAGAAGAACGACATCAGTCGGTCTGATCGCCGAATGTTCGGTGCGGGGTCCAGTTCTCGGATTACCCGATTGGGAAAGATTGTGGCTTGCTCCATCGTGGGGGGCATGCCGTCTCTGTCGTGAGAGAGAACGGTTCTCGGAAGACTTGCTGTCGGGACAGTAGAGCTGAGAAAGAAAAGCAAAGTAGATCCCAGTTTTTGGAAAGGGATTCTTGCTCTCTCCTCTGTCCTTACTGACACGACTTTTTCTCGCTGTCGTGGTATCTCAAGCCTCGAAGTATTCCATACCATCCCCGCATTCTACCCCGCAGATCAACATGGCGGTCGTCGTGGAACAAACAATCCCTTTCGCAAGAGAGCAACTTGATGTCGAGAACACTGCAAGATGGAACACACTATACCCGTTGATCCGGCCTTCCATCAAGGCTGTCAAGACCGCCGGAGGTCAGACAGTGCTGGTAGACCAGACACTCGCCAACGACAAATTTGTCAGAGTTGTAGTGGTTGGAAAAGCTGGCAACTTCTCAAGCAGACTGCTCTCGGACAAGCACATCACCGCTGTTGTTACCGACAGTGCAAGCGGCAGCGAACCTTCGAGCAAGGACCTTGCTCATGCGGTCAACGAAGCTGGACACCGCCAACACGCTGGCATAGTCATCCTCAGATCCGGAAAGCAGAAGAAGTTGACAACACTTGAAAATGAGTTGGTAGAGGTCGAGCTCAAGGAGGACTTGGAGGTGGATCATCTGATTCACCTCTTAGGTGCTGCGACAGAGCCGACGAGGTAAGCAAGCGATCGAGCCAAAACTCGAGAGACCTATGCTGAACTGTTCACAGATCATCAATCGAAAAGACGCGCGAAGTCCTGCAAAAGTTTCTCGAATCCTCTACGACGGTTACGTCGACCTTCCAGACTGGAAAGGAAGATGGTCGACCGGCTGTATCGCATGCCGACGGAGAGGCTGATGGTTACGAAGAAGCAAGACATGCTATCGCAAAGGCACTAGACAGTGTCTTGCGCCCACACCTCAATCAAAAAGACGGCATCACACATTCTATTCACTACTCAGACATCAATGGCTTGTCACGCTTGGAGAACTATATCCTTGGGCTGGAGATCGCCACCTACCTCAGTGAGTATTACTTGACCTTGATAGAGTCCATATACTAATTGTCAGTAGGAAACGCAGGGTTGTCTTACCGCTTGTCCACTTCAACACTTTTGCAACACAAAGATCTCGCCAGAGGATTTTCAATCTCGGCCTGTCCGGTTCCCACGCATAATCTGGAAGCTCAACCTGAACCAACAAATCCACTGGCCGACGAAGCTACGGAAGGCAGCAATCTGACCAAAGTCGATTCGCGATACATGAAGTTCAACGACAACGCAGTCCGTAGCCGCATCGAAAATGGTTGTGATGCAGTAATCAAGGAGGAACCGACCATCACCCGATACGATGAAATCGTCGGCGACGGTGATTGTGGCTACACTCTTCGTGACGGCGCAAAACAAGTCCTTAAGTTCATTGCGAACAAGGATCTCTCGGAGTTGCCTCAAACCCTGAGCGAGCTTGTACGTGACCTCGAAGTCAACATGGGAGGCACGTCTGGAGCATTGTATTGTATCTTTTTGACCTCGCTATCTTCGGCATTGGCTTCGACGGAATCTGTGGCGGCGGCGTTGTCGGTCGCTTTGGATCAGTTGCTAAACTATACACGAGCAAGACTGGGCGACAGAACAATGTTGGATTGTCTCATTCCCTTTGTCGAGACACTCAAGTCGAGTGGAGATGTCGATAAAGCTCTTGTGGAAGCAGAAAAGGGAGTGGAAAGTACAAAGAACCTCGAGGCCAAGCTTGGGCGAAGTACCTATCTGGACGAGAGTGCAACCAAAGGAGTGCCGGATCCTGGTGCTTATGGCTTGCTTGTGTTGCTGAAAGGGATGAGTGTGAGTGAACAGTAGAGTGTCGTTTAGCGATGGAAGCAAGCGGCAATGTAGTGCAGAAGTCCTGGAAGCAGATGCTCAAGAATAATCTTTTTTACCTTGATGGCGCACGAGTTTTGTGTTTGACAAAGCTCAAATTTGCTGGAGGTGGTCCTCGGCTGTGATCGTCGCTCACCCCGCAGCTCCAAGACAGAGCCACCTCGGCGACTCTCAACTTATGAGCATATGAAAACACAACTCTGCGACCATCTGCAATTGATTTCCTTTACCTTCAACTCAACTAAAACATTTAGTCGTTGACCTTGTCCACTTGTTGCTTAAAATGGCGCCCGTACCCAAAGTCCCAGCATTCAGCATTTCTCCGCCGTCAACCAAACACTGCATCTTGTCATACCCCACGCCAGAAATATTGGTCGTGACGTTGAACCGACCGAAGCAACTCAACTGTATCAGTGCAGAAGGCAACCAAGAATTAGATGCTGTGTGGAAGTGGTTGGACGCTGAGCCAAAGTTGTGTGTGGGCATTCTCACAGGCACTGGTCGGGCCTTTTGCGCGGGCGCTGACCTCAAAGGTATGGACTATTCTGAAGCGTATAACGCCATAGCTGACACGAAATACCAGAGTGGAATCAATCCAATGCGTCAGGTAAAGAGACCAAGATGCCATCTTCAGGCTTTGGCGGATTGTCACGCCGCCGCGGACGCAAGCCAGTGATAGCTGCAGTCAACGGCATCTGTTTCGGCGGCGGCTGTGAGATGGCCATCAACAGCGACATGGTATTTGCTTCCTCGTCGGCCACCTTTGCTCTCCCCGAGGTCAAACGAGGTGTTGTGGCCATCGCAGGAGCTCTTCCTCGTATTGCGCGTGTAGTGGGCAAGCAGCGTGCCATGGAGATGACTCTGACTGGACGTGTGTTGAAGGCTGAAGAGGCTCGGGAATGGGGGTTGGTCAATCGTGTGGTCGAGGGAGACGTGCTGGATGAGTGCGTGGCCGTGGCCAAGGAGATTGCAGGAAACAGTCCTGACGCTGTCATTGTCAGTCGCGAGGGCGTCAACCTAGCATGGGACGGCTTGGGAGCAGATGCAGCGACTGAGAAGTTGATTGCAGAGACATATCCGAAGCTTCTGCAGGGGGAGAACATTCACGAGGGAGTCAAGGCCTTTGTCGAGAAGAGGAAGCCTAGATGGGTAGCTAGTAAGCTTTGAGCTTGAAACATTGTACACTTTGACACAACACTTCGATACGTCCTATCAGACAGACAGTCTGTGAATATTCCTGAGGTGCATCAAGGTCTTCTCTCCTTGGTCTCCCTGCAAGCCCGAACGATGGCCCGTGCGTTGACTTTTTCGTTTGCTTTCACTTCAGAGCTCACGCGTTCAGCTTCACTTGCAATACTGTCAAGTCTTGCGTGTTTCATAGTGGAGCTGCATCACGACTCAGAGTCTTGTGCACATTGTCTCGTGATTATGGTAGGCGCGTTTCATCCTTCGGCCGGACCACATGGTCGTGCCTGCTATGACTCGCAGGCCTAATCTCGCAACAAGTTACATGGATGAGCTTCACCTCTCGAAGCATTTCTCATCTCAACCTCTTGTTGACCGTTCAACATTCGACATGACCGCATCTTCAACTCTGCCTCCAGAGATATTCCGTCAGATCTTTTCGCTTGTCGCCCGCGACCAGCTCGCATGCTGTGCCCGTGTGTGCAAGACCTGGTGCGAGCATGCCACGTCGCTCTTATACGAGCATATCGATCTGACATGGCGGCGTCCCATAATCATATGCGAGCAAAGCTGGGACAACATGCAGCTCGACACTTGCCCATGTGAACAAACTGGGGTTTGCAGGCCTCACCGAGAAGCGAATCACGCAACCAGGAGGCACCGAAGTATTCTATACAATTGCCTTAGAAAGATGCCCTGTGCGGAGGAGTCGTGGCCGTCGTTATTGTTGCTAGCAAGGACAATTGTATCTTCGCCTTCTATCGCTCGATCGGTACGTCGCTTTCGACTTGCTGGTCCTGTTCCTCGCTCCATCTGGACAGATCCGCATCAAACGGCTTTATCGCACGACGATCTTTACCATATCATACCAATTTTACAGTGCAATCCGCAAATGTCCACTAGTGGATGGCTTCAGCGGCTCGATCACGGCTGCCCCAGCGCTTTTGCTGCGCTTGTTCTGATTTGTCTGCCCGAACTCCAGACATTCGAGCTTGGTCCTGGTTTTCAAGATGCACTGCCGATTATCGGTGTCCCTCTGCTCCAACAGAAGTTTCCACATGTCTTGCAAGCCTCTGTTGGCATCTTTGGAGAGACGGTTCGGATGGGCAGCGGCAGAGCTCCATACGCCCAAGCTGACGCTTTTTTCCAACTATTGCTGTTACGGCTTCCGCAGATCCAATCTCTTTCTCTCAACTTACCTCGACCTCTGACTCCTTATTTCTGGTCGGAGATTCTTCCTGGTCAGTTAACGACCAGTGTAGAGGCCTTAGAATTGGCATTTACGTTCTTGGATGAGCACAATCTTGCCTGCTTACTCCAAGCCTGTCCTCATTTGCGCAGTCTAAAATATGACTATTGGACGACAGCACCGACGCGCGACCCTTATGTCAACGGAGCTGCTAACTACACACCTGATCGTTCTAGTGAGAGATTGGTGAACACTCAAATCCTTAGGAAGTCCCTTGGTCTGGTTCAGAATACACTGGAAACTTTTCACCTTCACATAGTTCCGCCTTATGACTGGTTCAATCAATATTTGCAGAGACTTGATCTTTCATCATTTGGTGTGTTAACCACGCTACACGTACCGTTCGAGCTCTTGATCGATAAAGCATTGTCGCCAACACTGGCAATATCACTTCCTCCGTCTTTAAAACATCTCTGGCTGAACGATGATGGTGCCCAGCTCTGGCTCAATCACCACTCGTTCTGGGCTCCGATCAAAGGCTACCACATTGAAACCAACGTGAACCCTGTCTGCGACCCCTCATGGCATCCAATACACACCGATCAGGAAATCATAGATGTAACATACGAATTCCTGATGAATTGGCGGGCGCGAGTACCGGATCTAAGGACTCTCCGGTTGATCTTCTACTCTGTCAAGTGGCCCTGCTGGCCAGAACGAGATACTGCGCTTATTGGGGCTACCTTGGTGCCGGTTGGTGAATCGACTGGAATTCAAGTCTCGGTCAACAAGGTGCATGAACGGCCGTGTGTCTGTGACGGAAAGTCAGTGCACACGGGTCAAGATCCGCCATATTTCACACTCGATGCTATCCGGGAAAGCAGATGGCCTGAAGTTGACAATTGATCATCACATGCTGATACCGACGATATGTAGCCATGTCTATATCAGTCCTCTCTTGGTGGGATCCATGTTCATCAGATCATCATCATCTATCCCGCCTCCAAAATCAGAAGAATTGTCGTTATCCACGTTCATCAGATCATCATCATCGATCCCATCTCCGAATTCTGAAGAGCCGGGATTGTCCATACCCACATCCATCAGATCGTCATCTTCGATCCCGTTTCCGAATTCCGAAGAACTTTGGCTGTCCGCGTCAAGCCCGCCTCCATTGCCGGCGACTCTCATACTCTCATCTATGCTCAGCTCGCACAATTTGATATTTTGCACTTGTGAACCTGGATCAGGGATGCTAATTGGACTTCCTGGGGTTGGGTGTTGGATGCCTAGGCGATTGACCCAATTCTTGCATCCATATGTCGATGGTCCTGTCTGTTGTCTGGAACAAGGCGCGAAAAATTTCTGCGCCACATCCAGATCGTCTCCAAGCCTTCCAACCGTCAAGATCCTCGCGGGATTGCCTGGATCGCCGCCAAAGTCAACGCTTTCTGGGTCATCTCTGGTGAGGAGATATGTGAGGACTGCATTAAACTCGCCGCATCTCGCTTTGCGACCGTGCTGTTTATAGTCTATGACAGTCTGACTTTGCTGCGTTTGACACTGTATCATAGCCTGCCGGACACGAGCTACTGTGCCTCGCCGAGATCTGTCGAAACCTTGCACATTCTTGTCGTAGATGAAAGCATGGTAAAATGGTTGAGGGTCAGTAGTCTTTTCTATACCCCGGAAGTCTTTGACGGAGCTACCGAAGTGGATTTCCTTCTCATAGGCGAATACAGTGATGGCTCCAGGACAGTCCTTTTTCAAATTGTTGATCCTGCAACTCTTGATCATGTCGTCGTAAGCTTGGTTTGCTAATGCCAGCAGATGACCACCGGTGGGATATAGTGTCGCTGTCTTGTCCTGTAGTACGACCCTAGAGGTGTATACTACGAAGCGATTGTCCATGGCATCTTGATCGAAATTGACCCCAGTGGAGTGCAACTGACCCTGCACTGGACCAAGATAGAGAAACAGCAAGGCTAGGCCCAAACATCCTCTGAGATAAGCTGCGATGTCTGGTCCAAAAGTCAGTCCGCATGTCCAGGTAATCCTGCTACTGCGATAACCACATACTGTACATGACCCGCATATCAAGATTGTGCAAATCCTGACGTCTTCTGGAGCCAATACTTCTCCTGAGAAGTAAACAGAACCTGAGCACACTAGTCCGGAGGCAGAGCCTGTATTTGACTACCCAGGTCTTCCTCTGTCTATAGTCAACCTGACACATGGGATAGGGATATGGTTACCGATGCTACGTGCCTGAACTCAAGCAAGATTGGGAAGGATTCAGGACCCCTCTCCAGTGGAAGCCTCGATTTCCGAAATCACCAGACAGACCGCGTATGTGTCTATTCATCTGGTCTCAGCATGCTTCTGTGATCCCTGAAGGATCACAAGTCTCGTCACGATCAGGACATGTTTCACTAGTGTCGTGAACGAAGTCGTAGGATTCGGTGCAATCTTCGACATTTGTGGGTTGTTCACATTGCAAAATTTCTGAAGGGCTGCCCAAATTCACCAAAGCCAAGCCCTAAGAGTTTCAGATCATCTTCAAGATAGGTTCCCAAGAACAACTCCACAATGAATGTGCATTGGGATTGAAATTTCAGGACGGGTTGGCAATCTTAGGCCCACCACTACCCAATGTAGTCTTGGCACCTCAACAGCGTGTCTGTTTTGTAGAGCAGCTTTACCAACGACTCGGAGCAACATCTTGAAACCCTCTTTTCATGTGGCGCGAATCGTGGAACAATATGCACTGCAAGTTGATTGTTGGCACAGACCGTATCGTAATTGAGAGGATTGGCAAGATCATGTCTCCTTAGACTGCCTAACACTGGCTGACTGGAACTACGGCCTGGTCGGAGTCATTCAAACCTCAGAACAGCTACTTAGTCTTCTGAAGCCTTCCTCTAAATGGCGAGTGGCGACATTCTCTATCTTTTCCACGCTGTAAAATGACGATCAAGCTCAATTCCCTTCTTTTGCTGTCTTCCTGGTCTTTCCAAACATGGCTTCAGCCAACGACCGCGTTGACCCTCCCCCTACCTGATCGCCGCTATCTTGGACACGAGCAGCCGCAATCTTCTGGACTCTCTTTAATCCATGACAAACGAGATGAGGATGGAGAGGACCCTAACGATCAATCCTGGATTACAAAATGGGCTGCCATTGGCGATTCCTACTCTGCGGGCATTGGCTGTGGCTATCTCCTCGATTCTGATTGTCAAAGATACAACTTTTCATTCCCTAGTCTGATCAACGTTGACGAACGAATGGGCGACACCTCCCGAGAGTTTCAATTTCTTGCATGTTCTGGAGCTGTATCATCACAAATCTTGGAGATACAAGTACCTCAAATCGCTGACGGTGTCCAAGTTGTCACCGTCACAGCTGGAGGCAACGACGCAGACTTCAGTGGAATCCTCGTCGACTGTATATACGGTCTCCGGCCACTACATCCGACTTGTGAGGACCGGCTTGCAGATGCTGGAAACCTTATACAATCTGAAGAATTCAGGAAAAACATCAACGCACTAATTTCGGCGACCCTGCCCAAACTAGATGACAATGGAAGAATATACTACGTAGGGTACGCTCCCTTTTTCGACGCACAATCGACACAGTGCAACGATGTTAGCTGGGATTTCCTTGGTGGACAGATGATTCCCACAAAACTCACGACTGATCTTCGCACACGATTGAATGTCTCGGTTTCCCAGATGAACGGTGTGCTCGGGGAGATAATCAATGCAGCAGATGATAGAGTCATCTTTGTCGATTACTCCAGCTGGGTTGGACAAGCCGGTGGTCGATTCTGTGAGGATGGGATCAAAGAGCCAAACAAGAAAAATGCAGATGCTGTATTCTATCAGCGGGGTTCGGTCGATATCTGGGAAGATTCTAAGATTATGGCAGAACTTGCCCCACGGGATTATGGCAACAACACGATTATCAGTCAAATTACGTCCGCAATCGAGGAAGTTCAAGCCTCCGATCCCACTTTTACGGTCCGCGACATCAACGACGACGAAGAGGATCCTGAGGCCGCGGAACAAAGTACTAGTTTGGAAGAGCGAGGCCTCGGCTGGAAGGCCAAGACCTATCGAGTGTTCCATCCTACTCTGATAGGTCATAGTATGATTGCAAATCTCGTGTTCTATCACATGGGAATAGAAAGAGCAAAGATATTGGACAAAGCTACGCGACCGATGGTAGCTGAAGTTCTGCCATCGACCTGCTCTCGCGCCAACGAATACCAAGATGGCAAGGTCATTCCACAAACAATCGATTGCGCCGACACGGCAGATCTATCTGACGATTATTGGTTCGACACTGATACCGCTCGTGGCATTCGAGACAACTTTTGTAAATATGTTGCAGGCAAGAATCAGACAGATATCTCCAAATCACACGACATGGAAAGCGGTCTGGGGATGTCTTATCCCTACAAGATGAGCGGCCCTGGCAATACTTGGGTCGAAGTCTGGGTTCAGAACGCGGGCTGCAGGAGACCTACGCTATATGCTCGAGAGTCAGTCTGCCGTGTGGCGATCGACGCAATCGTGAATCAGTGTAAGTCGCTCTTCTCAAAGGGCTTTCTCAGTACACTGACACACCTTCAGGCAACACGGAATCGACTCGAAAATTTGGCGGGTCGGCAGCATTTGGCACTTGCGAAGAATACCACATGAGAGTTGGCAGGTCATGGATCAAGTTTGCAAAGATCGCTGCGGACGGAGGCTCTAGCTGGAACAACACGTCGTTCAATACCACAGGTCCCAGTCTCCCTTTGTCTGACATCTCATTCACGCGCAAAGAAACCAACGAAACGACGATATGAGAGTTCTATGAGCTTGGCTGTCTTGCTATCCGTCTAACATAAAACATCAATCGAGAGCTGAAGTTCATCCTGCATCGTGCCGAGACTCAGCCGACGGCGTATCTAGTCTCGGCGTTGACTTCTGGTGTCGAAACAGACGCGATCCGAGATCTTTCTCTTCTTAGAAACCTGACAGCGTGATACTCGTATTTTCGTTATCTCTTGCTTGATAAGTACGTGATTTTCGCCTTGCTAGCCCCGTCCCTCGGTCTTTCTGGACTGATCAAGGTCGAGTCGTTTTGACACCTAAAGAACCTTAGAAAGTCAGACTATTTCTGCAACGCGACGCGTGAACGTGCAGTGTCGAACAAGCCTCAAAGCTCGAGTATGGTTGGTTCGAACCCTTTGCTGCGTTTGCAAGAAAGCCCTGTCAAGATCTAGGTTATCAGCGGAGTGAAGTCAGCTCAGCCACCGCAGTCGCCGTCGTGCTGGTACGTTGGCATCAACGAACATCGACTTCAACAGTCAAATAAGCTGCCGGGGCACCCGAGGAATAAGCTTTGCAACGGTCTCAAAGCAGACCCTCGACGAACCTGCTTAGATGACGCAGCGTTGATACAGCGAGAGGCGTGCGTGCGAGAGACTCCAGACCATGTCTATGTCGGTGACAGATTGATGAAAAGCTCTGGATCAGTTGCGTTATTGGCCGCGTCGAAGTGGTTGAGACCTGTTGCTGGCACAGCTTTATCTACGCGAGCTTATACATAGTCATTGGCACGATCTCCGCTCGGCAGAGTCTTTGCATACCGTCTTCGCTCTGTCGAAGACTTGAACGCACGCCATATACAATGGTTGCAAGAACTCGATCAAACATGCACAGTTGTCGTTGTAACCACAACTTACAGACTTCAAGCGTTGCGCCTCTCCATACATAGAACACCTCGAACTCAATATCCGGAGGCCTCATCGATCGAAGGGTGGATGATAAGTGTCTTGGAGCAAATCCGATGGGTCAGTATAGGAATGCTCGCAGACCCCATGACTGTAGTCATATTCTGAGAATGTCATAGGCACTCAGCTCTGGGATTTGGGTCGAGGATGCCGACATGCGTAAGATGTTGAGATACGAGATCTTTACTGTCTTCTTCCGAGCATACGGAGTCACTTTGTTGAGGTTGTCCGCTAAGGCTCATCCTAGTTTGATATATGACTCTGTGTACCATGGTGTTCTGTTCGGGAGGATGTGGATAGACCCTAATGGGCATATCCGGACGTGTACGGGCGAGAAATAAGGTTGCCGCCACGAGTTTCCTCAGGCGCGTGGTTCTCTGAAAAGCATATGTGACAGCTCGATGGCGGAGATGCACGCGTTCCTACGTGATTGAACCGAATAGATCCATGTGGAGCAGGAGGCTGGATTGCATACGATCTGAAATCCCAAGCTACAGTCTTAGCTTCCAGTCTTTTCTGACTGCCTGCATCCAATGGACGAGTAAACGTCAGATGACATGGCGATCTTGCTCCAGCATGAACGAGAGATCTGCTCCAAGGCCACAACAAAGGTATGCTTTAAGCGGATTGTTCTCCGATAGGCAGGTCTCGACACCGACATACTGGCGGTCCATTGTTACGCCTCGTGTAGACAACGTACTGGCTTGACAATCAACAAATGCCTTTGATGGTGTGTTAAGCCGAAGCGAGTGGCTGAGACATCTAAAAGCCAATTCTTTGACATGTTCGTTCCTAGATTCAGAGGACTCTGTTGCTTTCAGTCAAAGAGCGCACTTTCAGAAGCCGCGGTCGAAGTCAAATCCGGATCGAGCTGTCTTGCGTCAGGAGCTAGAGCTGACTACGAGCTCAGATGTCCTGTATGACAAACTTTATAGGCGTTGGACTACTAAGTGATTTCCATACCTACAGAGAGCGTACATCGAGAGATCTATGGCGGAAAACTGTTTGAACAACTGTTCTGTTTCGGCAGAGATGTACCCCAACGGCAACGTTTGTCTTGAGCCGAGACTTTTGCTTCATACATAGGTACAAAGTTTATTCTGACGCCATCTCCAGGTCTTGCATAGAACCCTTCCTAGAAGGCTGCGCAGGTGGCAGCCATAGAGACCATGGTCACAGGCCGCGTCGCATGTCTCAAAGATCAAGAATAACTCTACATCGATCGAACAGGAAACAAGTGCTTGTAGACTCGATCCAATGATGCTAAGTCGGGAAATGTCTTTGATCGTTGGTCGCTCTCCATGCATCGCAGGACGCGTATCAGTGAAGCTTCTGAACAGCTTGCTCAAGAGATCAGTCGATTTCCTCTCCAGACTCCCAAGCTAAGATATTTCCACAGTCGTAACACAGAATGGTAAATCACAGCAACTCGGTACTTGACTGCGCTAGTTCTGTCATGGCGCGATGCAGGTTAGAAGACGTTGACTACGAGGTGTTAGTCGCTTCACGCTTCACAAACTTCTGTCAGAGCTCACGGGAATGATAGTGTCGATGGGATTGTCCACTCGCGGAATCGAATTCAATGAAGTATGCTGCCTCCATCCTCTCTTTCTGATCTGATGGCATCCGCCGAATTCCAGTGGGAGGAAGAGGTCAAGATACATGCCTATTCAGCTTGAGGCTCTGTTGTGAGGAATTGGATGCAGACCTACTGATGCCCTGGATCATTGCTATACGTCCTCCTCCTCGTACATTGTATCGCTTGTTGCACATGCTCCCCTTGATGATACGGGTACGGCTGTTACATACACGCAAGGCTATGAAAGTGCAATAGCCAACCACCGTGGAGTTTATTTGTGACCTCGACAGCGTGGCAGAATCCGTTCCACTCAAGCAACGGATCTTGATTCTCGTTCGAAAAAACGGTAAATTTGCGTGTGGTTGCAGATCATCTAGAGAGCCGGGGAAACACTGAGAATTTTATTTCAATGAGATGGCGCCTTGACGCGGTTTAAACCTGAGCGTGAAGAGCTACACGATCCCAGAGCTACCATGAACATTGCCCTCAGGCTAGCAGGCGCGAAGTCAAAACGGCTGACGGCAAGCTCTCGAAGACAGTTTCTCGCCCCACAAAGCAGGGAATTTTAACCGCCGGACTGGCTTTTTTGACGTATCTTTAACCGTCCCTCGTGCCGGAATGTGGTTCATCGGGCTGGGAGTTTAAATTGATGACATACCGTCCATACAGAAACATGTAAGGTATGTATATGCCCTTATGGTTGACATCTCAGTTGACTTTCAGCTATTGTGCTGCTAAGATCGAAGGTAAATCGATAGTGTCTTGCTGACCACAGTGCAATCCAAGGAATAATGTCTCACGCCGTAGGATATAATACTCCACTAGACTTCGCAAATCCCCTGTCACTTACAGTATTGTGACTTGCATCGTTGAAACTCCAAGCTTGCTCAAACATGTGGACTCCTGTCATTCTCTCTCTTACGTTGCCTCAACTCGCGGCTGCTATGCCCAAGCCTGGAGTTTCACCTTGTCTCTCCTCTCTTAGGCCTCCTGGCGAGCTTTCGTCTTTCTTTCCATCGGCGAAATCCACTGGAAACCCGACATCGTTGCCCACAAGCCTTCCATCTATGGCTGCGGGTCAAAGTGAACCCTCTCTTGATCCTCACGATCCTCGATTCCTGAACTGGGTTCCTGCGGGTCCCGGCGACTGTAAGCTTCCAAGACCCTTTCTGGCGACAGACGTGAAAGTTGACGATCATCTAGCGCGAGGCCCTTGTCCAGCTTTGAACTCCCTTGCCAATCACGGCTTCCTTCCTCATGATGGTAAGAACCTCAACGTGGCTCAACTTGTCCTGGCACTGTTCGAAGGCCTGGGTGTGTCGCCAGAGATATCTGGTGTCATTGGTCTCCTCGGAGCTCTGTCTTCCACTCATCCACTCAGTCTGACCTTTGATCTTCACGATCTTTCGCGTCATCTGTTCTTCATTGGACATGATGATAGCTTTTCACGCCAGGACTGCCGTATCGGCGACTGCAACGACTTCAATATGACTCTGTGGCAGACGGCGCTCGATGCCATCGGTGAAGGCCCTATGGTTGGTGCTCTGGACCTCGGACGTGGCAAGTCTGCCAGGATAACCAGTGAACTTGCCCAAAACCCTGAGGATTCATATGGCCCAAGAGCAGCAGGTTTTGGAGCCATAGAGGCCGGCTTTGTTCTCACTGCAATGGGTGGTCCCTCCGCAGTTGCACCACTGAAGTATGTGCGTACCTTCTTCGAAGAGGAGAGGTTGCCCTGGGACGAAGGCTGGCGACCATTCGTCGAAGCCACCAATGTTGCAACCGTGAGCGCCGCAGCTATATTGTCGTTGGCAGCGGATCCCAACTTGCTTCCTGACGCTGCCAGAGTCATTATTGACACCCCATCGGTATGTGCATTTTCTTCCACGGAAGCAATTTTCTGCTCACGAGTTCTGGGTAGGAACTTCTCGAGACTGTGATTCCACCCGAATACGACCTGACCGCAAACTTGACCGCTCTTCTTACTAGCATTGGCTTTAGTGCTTTGCGCGCCCTCGAGATCCCTTCTTTGTGAGATTGCCCGATATCGTAACTGGTGTCCTTTCTGTGCAGTGTTCATCTCTTAGTTTGTCACATCATGCTTGAGTTTGTCGCTCTTTGAGTCATAGTTAGTCCTTGAATCATAACCACATGCCGTCTTCAGTCATGCTCAAAGTACATCTGCTTGGAGACGATTAATAGTTGATTTCACGATGATACCTTCAAGACGTGCGTTCAATACGAACCCGAGGTTGAGGCATTCAATGGTAAAGGTCATGATAATGTTGTCGACACGTAATCCGGACACGAGATCAAGGTTGATATGATCACGAATAACTCCTTGTGGCGAACACGTGTATCAGGTAGGTTCTGCGGGGTTCCATTATTTATGGATCCAAGCCACAGCCTATAGACCAAAATGGATACACTTTGAGACCATGTGGGATCATTTTCTCAATGAAAGCACAGCGATCATATAATGTGGCAACACAAAGACCCATTCCTCCGGGATGACTGCAAAATGACAAGATGGCTCTGATATAGAGTTCAATAATCAAGCGGAGGGCTTGTAGTCACTGTACTCAAGATTTTACTTCTTGCCCATCCATCGATGACCTGACACAAGGGCCAGATAAGTTTCAATAGCACACATATCTTGGAACCATTGATGGGAATCATGCGAGTTGTCTGTACACCAGGCCCCGGTGTTTGCTGTGGACTAAGGTCATGAATGTCAAGATAAATTGGACTTGCCTCCCCTGTCCCATTCAGCATTTCAGACACTTTCTTATATACAACATTCACCCAAACATACATATCGAACCTGAAACACAATGAGGTATCCCACTGCCTTGAGCCTTCTATGGCTCGCAGCTGGAACCCTGCAAACTTCTGCCAATTTCATCAGTTGCAAGGAGATTCCTCAGGGATGCCTTGGGTTTGACCTCCTACCATCTTCCCAAATCCCTGTCCAGATTGCAATCTGTGAGCCCAAGCTCGAGATACTTAACATCGTGGACAATGTAGAGGGGGCCTTACCAGCCTTGGCATGTCTGGCACTGAATGCAACAGAAGTTCTTAGCGGAACCCTTATACAAAGATGTGTCCAGCAAGCGTTCGGTTGCCCCGAGGAGAAATACTCGTCTTTGGGCGGCATTTTCACCACCAGTCTGATGGAGACTAGCGGCAGCAGCAGCGGGTCTACAAGTACCGCAATGAACACTAGTAAAACCTCTCTATCTTCGCCGAGCCCTACTATCTCAACCACTATCTCAAGGACTACTGCAATTGTTCCGTCATCGATGTCTTCGAACTCTACCATTTTGATTACTTCTTCGAGCGCCTCTGGAACTCTTTTATCCTCGATGCTTTCTAGCTCTGCTACAACGCTGTCATTGATAAACAAGGTCTCGACTTCTTCATCTTCGATGTTTTCCAGCTCCGCCGCCTCATTATCGTCGATGAGTAATAGTTTCACCTCTTCGACTTCGATCTCTCCTAGCTCTACCACCTCAAGTTCTGCTTCGAGCACTACTGTGAAGCCGTCGTCTTCGTTGTTATCCTCTGCATATTCATCTCCGATATATCCCACTCCTACCACATTGAACACTACCTCGAGCACTACTACAGCTCAATCGTCTTTTTCGGTGTTCTCCAACTCTACAGCTTCACCATATTCCAGCCCGAGTCTCTCATCTTCGAGGTCAAGCTCCTCGTTTTTGAGTCTCTCGAGTGCGAGCCCTTCAGCTCTATCTTCATTCTCTAGCTCCCTGTCGTTGAGCTCGGTTTCTCTTCCATCAACTTCGAGCTCATCGCCATCAAGCTTGAGCTCCTCATCTAATCTTGCATCATCTATGAGCAATGTCCCGGTTTCTTCATTTGGTAATACCACCACACTAGCATCATCAACCAAGGATTCAATTTCCTCGCATACCAGCGCTCCTTCGTCTCCGACAGCGACATCTAAATCGGTCATCTCGTCATTCATGTCGAGCCCTACCTCCTCGTTAGCCTCCTCAAGCGTCATGTCGAGCTCTTCACCGAGTCGCTCTAGCTCGTCATCCTCCTCTAGCTTCAAATTCACCTCTGTCACCTCTGCCTCGTATCCGTCAAGCAGTGTCACTGATACGACTACCGCCACAAGGATTATCAAATTTACAAGTCTGTCTGGTCCATCCAATTCCTATGTCTCCGATAACACCTTCAGCGTCGTGTTTGGCGGTAGCACAGGGTCGATGCCGACATTTTCGAATTTGACCACTACTACTACGGTCAACGTTGGATCGTCATCCAGGCCATCAAGCAGCGCCGTGGACACCTCGAAGTTATCGAGTACTGAGTCATTGATGGCTAGCTCAAAGCTGTCAAGCACTGGTTCTATGATGTCCACCTCGAAAACACCAAGCACCGTTGCCACCATGTCCGTATCAGCGTCATTGAGATCCAGTCACTTGATATCTAGCTCGGTGATATCGAGCACCACGGCCAGCGCATCGGCTACTCCCCCAATCTCGGTCATCTGTTCTGCCACTCTTCCCGCGATATGTACTCAGATGACAGTGGCTCCGACTGCTAGCGCTCAAGAGATCCAATCGTGCAGATCCGCTCTGGAGTCTTCGTCCTCAACAATGAGCTACAACTGCACTAAACAATGCCTCGAGTCTATGGGATCTGATAGTACCGCCATCGTCGGATGTTTGCAGGAATGCTACCCCCACTCCTCTGGTGCATGTAGCGGATCGACTCCTATTAGCTCATTGAGTCCATCAACCACCATGACCAGCGCTTGTAGTGTGACATTGCCAGCGGTTTGTATGAGTCTAGCGGCTGCAACACATGCCCCCAACGTCCAGCAAGTGCAATCTTGCAGGTCTGCACTTGAGACGCAATCTTCTCCTTCGAAAGAAGTAAACCTCCAGTGTGCTGAGAGATGTTTCAGCCAAACAGGCTCGAACGGTGCGATCTTGGTAGCATGTTTGCAAGCAGAAATGTGCTCGGATAGCTCATCTCAATCTTGCCAATTTGGCAACTCATCTGCCTCGATCGGCTCACTCCAAACCACTACAGCCAGCTCTGTACCTGTCATGAGCACCTGCACTATGACTCTCCCCACGCCTTGCGCCGAAATGGTTACATCATCACAGACTATGCCCAGCGCCCAACAGATTTCATCTTGCAAATCTGCCCTCGCAAGCTCTTCTCTCACACTTCCTGCATCAGGAGGATCAGATGTCTATGGGTGTGCAGAACAGTGCTTCGAGATGGCTGGAACGAGTTGCATGGCTCTGATCAAATGTCTAGAGACCGAATTATGCTCCGCATCATCTGGTTCCATGGGTTCACCTTACGCATGTCGCTTCTCCAGTGCCACAAGCTCCTTGCAAGCATCAACCACTAGCATTTCTCCTTCAAGCACTTGTAGCATGGTCGTACCAGCGGCTTGTACTAGCATGGCTTTCACCTCGACAGTTGTTGCTGAGCAAGTCCAGTCCTGCTGGTCTGCTCTCGAGGCCTCGTCTTCTGCTACCTGGTCGTCTCCTGGAGAGTCCATCGCATACAAGTCAGCACAAAAGTGTCTCGCCATGGCAGAGCCTGATAGCACTCAAATACTCGACTGTTTGGACATCGAGCTATGCTCTTTCGTAGACATTGATCTTCTGTCTGTTCCTTCTAGCCCAACAGCTCCTTCACGACCTCACAGTACTGTTTCTATTCACAGCACAGCAAACATCTGCGGTCTGATGTTACCATCGACTTGTACCGATATGACCGAGTCGTCGGCAGTCAGCGGTCAACAAGCTGATGCTTGCAGATCTGCCCTCACAGATTCGTCAACCTTGAGCGATCTGAGCGGGTTTGTGTGTGCTATGAAGTGTTTCGACATAGCTGGAACTATCGGTATCGCCATCGTGGACTGTTTGCAAATAGAGCTGTGCTCTGACATGACTCAATCCTGTCACTTGTCCAAATCTCCTAGCGCATCTCTATCATCTGCCCCCGCATCTCTAGTGACTGCAACCACCACAGTCACCCCTGCAAGCTCCGCCACGACATCGAGCACCGTTCCGGCAATCAGCGCAGCTGATATCTGTGACTTGACAATGGCAGGTGTTTGTACCGAAATGGCAGGATCTTCGACGGTCAGTAGTCAGCAAGCCAGCGCTTGCAAGTCTGGTCTCGAGATCTCATTCCCATCGGTGGATCTGGATGAGTGTGCTCTGAAGTGCTTAGGGGCAACTGGCGCACCAGGCACCGCAGTGATCGACTGCCTATACATCGAGCTGTGTGCTGGTCTTGCTGTTGCTCAATCATCCATTCTACCTGGATCTGGTGGATCTTCTGAACCCTTCAGCTCTGCTGTTGTCGTCGGGGCCATTGGGATAACCGGCAACACCGCCTCGATGACCCCTGCCTTTGCCCACAGCGCAACTATGTCTGAGGTCCAGATGAGCTCGACTACTTCCTTCATGCCTGTACCACCTACCTCTGCCGGCTCGAAATCGGGTTCTCCAGCTTCAGTCTCATCAGTTTCCGCTTCTGGATCCCCTGCCCATGAAACACTGTCGAGCACGATCAACACTATTGCTAGCTCCGTTATCCCCGCTCTTTCGACCAATTCTGTCAACTCTGATATATACAGTGCTCCGTTGGTCAGCTCTAGTCGAGTGAGTGGGTCCGCTCAGTCCAGTGACACCTGTACCTCGGCGGCCTCCTCTACTTCATCTGCCTCTGCTGCCTCCGCTAGCTCTACTGGCTCCACCACCCCTGTCAGCTCTGCCATCCCTATCAACTCTGCTGGTTCTGCCCGTGCTACATCTCTCACTCACGTCGCCACCGCTCTTGTTTCCAAGACTGCCAGCACACCTAGCATCTCGAGGCCATCTGATATCACCAAGTCATCAGCAGGACCTTCGAGTTTCACCACATCATATTCCGGAAGCTCGCCCATAGGATCAAGTCCTGCTAAATACACTGCCGCTGCAAACAACAATAGTGCCAGGTCTCTATGTATCAGTGGTTTCTTTGCCACCCTTGCTGTGATCTTCGGGTACATGTAGGAGCCTCGAGGGTCGAAGACACTGCTTGATCATTTGCATTTTGAAAACTTTGCCAGATCCGCCCTCTTTTACAAGGAAAGGCTCTTTGGAAGCTTAGCATCGGACGCCCACTTCAGCTGTTCGAACAACACCGTTTGCGATAACTTGGTTCACTTGTCTCTCTTCACAATCCTCAGTAGCCGTTACTCGGCATCTAATCATTTCATAGACACTCATTTAATACTAATCCAATCAAATCTTTACAATAATTCTACAGACTTTGCCAAGATGATGTAGATATCGCTCTATTGCTTGATTACCATCAATATCTGTTCCTTTCTATTCCAGTCCAAATCACTACAGTTTTTCCTAGGAGAACTCAGAGATGGCTCTCTTGTGATAAACTAGACGTTTCCGAGAATATGTTGGATGGTTGGTGAGAAGTCACTTCCTCGTTACATGATCAGGCCCGTTTCAGATTTCTGGCGTCCTGCCATGCGACAATCTTCTTGACTCGCAACTTGACCAGTGCAAACACGCGATGAGTTGCGTTATCAAGGGAGGTTGGGGTCTTTGTTTCCTAATGAACAGTATCCTGCTTGCTTTACCGAGGCCGTTATCGAGACAGGAAGAAATACCAAGGGGTTCACGCGAGAGAATTGAAAAGGCACGTCAGGCGATGTTCTCTGGGTGTCTTGTTGGCATCCGCTTAGATATTTCCCGCCTTCAGATTTCCTATTCCTCTACAGTGGTAGCCCCAGCTCCTTGTCCTACACTCTCGATCAGTGCACCCACTACAGTATTATCAGCCCAATTCTCCAGCACAGCAGTATCCATATATTTCGACGAGCCGGTGGCGATAAAATTTGAGCGTACAGCATTGTATCCGAATACTACTCATCCAGAGACAACTCCGAAATCTTCTAGAAAAACACTCAAACCCACATTTCCATAAACAAGAATGGTATAGACACACCAGACTCGATGGTCTGCCCTACCCTTGGATAGAAGCAGAATGTTGCTGCACTGGAGCTGTTCAAATCGAGCGTTCGCGCCACAAGCAAGTTTTTGTAGTTTGGAAAGATTCCGCTCAATCGTGAGTCTACTGTCGTTTTTGAAACAGCCGCGAGTAGTAATCGTCTGAGCTTTAGTCCAGCCGTCCGCAAGACAACCATTGCGTTCTAGAGATGAAAGTTATTCTTGAGCTGGCTAGGCTTGACTTCCTCAGTTAGGCCTATAGTGGATGAAGACTCATGCCAACTAGGGAGCTCGGCGATAGTGCGATTCATCATCACTCATTATATCTCGTCTTGTATTCTACAGAGATATTGCATAAGTTGTCGGAAATCACGCAGGGGATAGAATGGAAGATTTTGTCTTTGAGTTCATGACAATGATATACATACATATGCGAGTATATACAGAAAACATCAGTACTTTCGTGAGCTTTTACAGCTTGGCCTTGGGACCCTCTTGCTTGAGCATAGCTTCAGCAACCATACGTCTCTGGATCTTACCAGTAGCAGTCTTGGGCATGACATCAGTAAAGAAGATCTTCTTGGGCAACTTGAACTTTGCAACACGTTCGGCCATCCAGGATTTTAGGTCTGCAGGCTCGAGCTTTTGGCTGTCCTTGAGGACGATGGCGACACCGACGTCTTGACCGTACATGTCATCAGCGATGGCGAAACTGACGGCTTCGGATACTGCAGGGTGTTGTGCCATGACGTTGTCGAGTTCGATGGGACTGATCTTCTCACCACCCTTGTTGATAAGCTCCTTGATTCTGCCAGTGATGATCACGTAGCCATCAGGATCCTTTTTACCCTGGTCACCAGTACGGAAGAAGCCATCGGCAGTGAATGAAGATTTGTTTGCTTCCGGGTTGTTGAGGTAGCCAGCAGTGACGTTCTCACCACGAATGCAGATTTCGGCTTCAGAGCCTTGAGCAACTTCCTTGCCTGACTGATCCAAAATCTTGATCTCAACACCCTGACCAACACCGACAGAGCCTGGTTGACGCTTGCCCTTGTGAGGCAGAGGGTTGGAAGTCATTTGGTGAGCAGCCTCGGTCATGGCGTAGGCTTCAAGAACGGGGGCCTTGAATGTCTTCTCGAGCTCATGGAAGACCTTGGGAGACAGAGGTGAAGAGCAAGATCTGATAAAGCGGATGTCTGGTAGAGGAGAAGGAATGGGACTCTTGAGCAAGATCTGGTGGATGGTAGGTACAGCAGTGTACCAGTTTGCCTTGTGGGTTTGGAAGTCACGCCAGAAGTCGGAAGCCGAGAATTTGGGGGGCACAACAACAGAACCGCCAGAGAGTAGAGGAGCAAGGAAACCAGCGAGGAGACCGTGAACGTGGAAGAGCGGCATGACCAACATGGTGCGATCATTCTTGGTCAACTCGTAAGTTGCCTTGATGTTTGACATTGTGCGTGTCAAGTTCTTGTGTGAAAGAGGGACGGCCTTGGGACGGCCAGTAGTACCACTAGTGTGCAAAACAAGAGCGACATCATCAGGCTGAGCGTACTCGATTGACTTGTTGCCCTTGCCCTTGAGCTTTCCCTCGTCCTTGATGTCCAAAACAACCTCTTTTCCATTCCAGTAACATTCAGCGACGGCAGCATTGTACTTGGTTGCAGCCTTGACAGCAGGACCGTCTGCCAGACCTTGGGGGACCAGGACGAGAGCAGACTTTAAGTCATCGATGTAAAACTCGAACTCTGATTGCTTGTATGCTGGGTTGAGAGGGGCGGCAATAGCACGCTGCCAGGCGGTTGCGAGGAAAGCGACGATGAAAGGGTATGTGTTGGGAAGAGCGATCGAGACTGCTGAGCCAGGAGTAATGCCCAACTTTGCGAGCTTCTCTTGGAAGGAGAGAATGTCTGCAGTGAGTTGCTCGTACGACACAGTCAAGGGCTGCTTGCCAGGCACAATGATGGCAGTGTCATGAGACGAATGTGAGAAGGCGTTTGTGAGGGTCGTCATTTTGGTAGTTTCTCTTGTGTTCTGAATCAATTGGAAATGCAAGAAGAAATTGGTAGGTATATAGAAAGGGCAAACAGAAAAAGGAAGGAGCGATAAGCAGATATCAAATGCCGAATAACCTGAAAGTACGGAGATGGCAGTTGCGGCGTAATCGGAGGAAGGTGGAGTTGACGATGGTGACATCAACAGATCCGAGCTTCCCCCGCTCCCGCAAAGAGAGTCAAGAGCAAGCGCAGTCCCTGGCTTGGCACGTCAAGTCAAGTCAGTTGTGACTTGAACTTGGGCCTGTCGAGTCTCGTTGTTGTTCTTACAATCAGTCAACACCGACATGCCGCCGTCACTATATGCAAACTTGCTGGACCCAGCGGCCGCTCCAGCCGCTGCCACAATCTCTGGCGCGCCCGTCAAATACTCGTTCAAGAAAGAAGACGAAGCTCCAGCTCCAGTGGAAAAGAAAACACCCGATGGTACCTGAAGCAGCTCGATTTCATAAAGGCTCGCTGATCCTCAACTCGACGCAGCCTCTCTCCGTTTCCAGCCTGCCATCAAGCGCCCTCAGCCTGTTCAAAAACAGAATAAAAGGCCGAACTCGAATCCCACAACAGCCACCAAGCCTCCTGCCATACCTCAAGCTCCTCAAGCATCCGGCCCCATCGTCCAGAAATGGAACGAGTCTCAACAACAAGACTTTGATGTCGTCAACGAGTACCACAAGTTTCAGGAAGAGCAGAAGGCCCGTCTAAAGGAGGAACGCAAGAGCAAGAATAAAAAGAGGGCCTCGTTGCACATTGAAGACATCGACTGGTCTGCCCCCTACAACGTCCAGGACGCCTTTACCAAGACTCGCACCAAACTACGACTAGATGCTTGGAAGCACTCCGACTCAAAGTTCAATGCTCGCTATCAGTGGAAGGAGATGCTGCATTCCTTCAGACGTCCCGGAACCCCTCCACCAACAAGAGACGAACCTAGACTTGCAACCGATGTCTCGTACAAGAATATGCCGCCGCCGCAAGAACTTACTGAACCTGCCAATCCTCAAGCCACGTCCCAGCCTGCATTCTCTCCGCCGCCGCCGCCGCCGCCGCCTCCCGCTGCTGCTCCCGTTGCCTATCCTCCTCCACCTTCATTCGACCAATATCCACCACCTCCACCTCCTCCACAATTTCCAGGAGCTCCTGCTTTGCCTGGTCTGCAATACTATCCACCCCCTCCACCCCACTTTGTTCCGCCTCCACCACCTGCACAGACATATCAAGCTGCGCCTGCGCCTGTCGCAGCTCAGCCTGCTCCATCACAACCATCAGGAACCATTTCACGCGAGCCTGTGCGCTACGAACAAGCTGCTCAAACACTACAAGACACGGCTGTAGACCTTGACAATGCAGAGCCATCCCAAGAACCCGAGCCCGAGGTACGGACTTCTGCTCCAGGACAAAAAGGTTTCGCGCAACGCTACATGGAGAAAATGGGTTGGAAAAAGGGCGAAGGTCTCGGCAAAGAATCAACTGGTATCACGACAATCTTGCGTCACGAAGCCACGAAACGAAAACGCAAGGCCGACTCAGAGGGCGGTGGTTGGGCACAACCCGCTGCCATGGGTCGTATTGTGGGAGGCAAAAAGACAAAGACCGATGCACCTGTCGACGAGAGCAAAGCCTTCAGTCTGGTTGCCAGATTCGAAGGTATGCTCAAAGACATGGATATCGACAAGGCCATCGAAGAGGACAATCTCATGCAAAGGATTGGCGAGAAATTGGAGCAATACGGTCGCTCTGAGCGTGTATTTATCGACCGCGCTACTGGAAGAGTGTTTGTCAAGTTCACTAGCGCGTTGAGTGCTTTCAACGTAAGTCTTGTATTGCTATTTGAGAGGAAACGACCTTGCTGACAGGAACATAGGCTATCAAGGCAAGTGACGGCACAGACTTTTTGGACAATGGACGCATCGTTCAAAGCACTTTCTTCAATGCCGACAAGTTCGAAGAGGGTGTCTACGAATAATCTTGGCTTTTGGATTTCTCACAATATGTAGTCTTTGACAATCAAACCTACTGCTCTTTGCACAAACAAACGCTCAAGATACATGCAAATGCGACTGAACAATTTTTGATATATGAGCTGCTACAAACAAGCGAAAAGGCAAAAGGTATCTAAAGTCGTTGCGAAGGAGACTTGCATCCATAAATTCTAAAGTCGTTAAGTTTTCTTGACGTGGCCGGGAGACTTGCAACCCTTTTTTTGTGTCCTGAAAGTCGTTGCTGTTCGTCCGAAGGACTTTGCACCTCGCTCTTGCTCCTCCAGTCATCCTCTTCCACCACCCGTTCTTTGCTCTCTAGCACTTATCACAGAGAGAGAAGCAATCTTACAGCTTTCCCTGTGCAGGCTGACAACAGCTCTTCGGCACCTCCACAGAAGCTTTGTTGCTCGACGGCGGCACGTCAATACTGGGGTTAGCAGTAAAGAAGTCCGCAGGCCTCAAATGCACCTGATGGATCTCACAGGGCATAACGGGCCAATCCTCAACACGAGGGTTGTGAGTCAAACTAAAGACACTCCAGACCACCACATCAGTATCTCTAGTCTTGTCGCCGCGGGCGACTGCATCAGCAACTCCATCCACTTCTTTGCGCGATTGCATAGTAAACCTTCCTCCAGCGTAGAGTTCGTCGTCTCTGTGTTTGGTGACCCAAAGGTGATGTTGAGCGAATTGGGCGCGTTGGGCTTGAACGCTGTTTGGATCTGCAAGTAACAATTGCGTAGCCGGAGGAACCAACTTGTACCCTACGCTATTTCCCGAGATGGGGTTTTTGATGTTTTCGTTTACGATTTTGAAGACGCGGTTTAAACGGGGTTCGGCATCTTGCCATGTTGCTTTCTCGATGGGCGTTTTGCGGACTTCGTAGTAGTTGCCTCGAGGGTTTGTGGTGGGGTTCATAGGTACAGCGTGGGATTCTTCAGTTACGACTGTGTTGGAGTGGCCGTCGATTGCAGGGTCAATGCGGAAAGCGAAAATATGCTGGTGGTTTTGAGCCAGCACGCCAGGGTTAACCACATTTCCATAGTTAGAAGTTTTGCCAGGGTCGATGTTGACACAGGAGACGATTCCCGTAGCGCGGGTTTCGATATCGATACCTCCGCTCTGGTCGAACTTATACGCAAAGACGTATTCGTAGTTTGCGAGGGTGATGATGAATTGCACCACCAACACACGGCTGCGAGTAACCACTGCACGGTTCGTCCTCCAGTTGGTGTGTTTCCAACCAATGCCTTCGTCTTGCTCATGCAGACAAATAACATTAGGGTGGATTTTGCCTTTTCCTTCATCATCCACAATCACAGCGTCAAAGTATTTGATGACGCCTAGACAGTCACACCCCAAGGAAAGGTTATTAGCACAGTTTCCTGCGCCGCCATCGCCAAAGTCAAAGGCTTGTTTGCGTTGGAAAGGAGGTCGGGCATCTGCGTAAGGAACAGTCATTTCAGAGACTGAAAGTCTGTGGAAGACGCTGCGACCATCGTAGTGGATATCGTGGATAACGGCTCCTTCGCGCGGGTTGAACGAAACTCTGAAACGCCATTTCTGCCACTCGACAAGAGATTCGTCAGTAACTTTGAATGAAGGTCCATCAGGCTGCAACACATTCAAAGTCTTGAGATCTTGTCTGAGTCCCTGGGGTAGCAGTTCAGGAACATATTCCGCATTGGTGCAATGATCCAGAATCCTTTCTCCATGAGTTTTATCCTTAAGCCCATCGTTTTTACCTCCAGTAGCCAGTTTATCAATCCTACAAATTTGCTTTTTGTGGATATCCAAGACGGGGATGAGAGGAAGAGGGAAGGCGTAAAAGTTAGAGTCGGGGTTTCCGTTGCGAGTGTCTTGAGCAAAGATAAGACCTTGGAAGTAGCGACGACTTTCATCTTCTTCATCAAGACCACCGTAAGGCCAGGGTTCGATGATGATTTCATAGTGGTCCGGGATATTGAGGTCCTTGATTGCTTGTTGGAAGTTGGGATCGGCTTTGCAGACATTGACCAGGACGTCGAATTCTTTGCTGCTGGGGTGTTAGCAATCTCGGTGTAAGATTATGGGATAGTACTCGAACACTTACAGAGTCAAAGCGGCTTGATGTTCCTTGCCAATGATCTCATGCTTGATTCTCTGTCTAGATCCAATATCCACCACACTCTCATGATAAGAAGGAATTCTATCCTTGCCAATGACATCGTACTGGCACTTAGCAAGCCTCGCAGGCCTGGGAGAAGAAGGACTTAAACGACCTTCATGTTCAAGTTTCAGGTACTCGATCAACTCCTTCTTCGTAGGTTCCTGAAGGAAGATTTCGCGAAAATCAATGACTTCCTTGTCGTGATGGGCAAGCACAATCTCTCTCGCGAGATTGGTCTCTGCAATAGAGAGGATGGAAAGTGGATGAGAGGGAGCCATAGGCGGCAAAGAGTAAAAAGAGATGAATGCTATGAACAAAAGAAAGAACAGAATCTCCTTCAGCGAAGAAGAGCTCTACTTATATCCCATAAAGGACAGCCAGCAGTGATACAGGTCAGAAAGTAGACTATACCCAATTCAGCATGTCTATGCGAAAGCCCAAAGTGCGATAAGATAGAGTCGCATGGAGTCGCCAAGTTGAGACGCGACCGCTGCCAGAGCGGGGCCATCACGCGGCAAAGACAAGGGCTCGACGGGTGCCCGCGGGCTCCTTGTCACTGTTTGTCGTATTCTATGACTGTAATTTGGCCGATGTCAGGGCACTCAATTGCAAACGCAAATGCTCCACGTAAACCCAAGGCCTTGTGCGGTCTACTTCCGCGTGTGTTGCTTATCGGATAATAAGCTTTCTCACTTATTTGTCTCAAAACGGGCTGAGGGCTTGATGCATAGCGATATACATATCTCTTGATCGTTTCGAGGCAAAAGAGTGAGAAATGCATATCAGCTTCTACTCTGTTCGAAGTCAAATATACGACAAGACATAGCAGTGAGGGTCTCAGACGTCTTGATGATTTTGTTGTGTGTATTCTTACCGAGGACTGATAGAATGAACATCTGTTTCCAATTCCAGATGTTACCGCATCACAGAGAGCCGAAGGAGAGATAAGTTCATCACAGATAGAAAATGTAAGATTGGAGAATGGTCATAAATTCACTCTAGACACGGGTGCACGATCGAGTCTTTCATGTCCAAAGTTCATGCTCGATGTCGTCTGAGAGATGACTTTCTAAGTCTGTCTCAAAACTTGATGCTCATCTCGAGACCCTGACTTTCAATCCAAGGACTCCTCTCCGCTCACATAAGCTTGTCCTTCTTTCTTGTCTTTTCTCAGTACCAGTAAGATGATCTAGATCAATCTCAACGCCATGCTTCAATGCATTTTCCGAAATCTTCTCCGCCGGGTAATACCACAGTTTCCTGCCTGTAACTTTGGCACCGCCATGATGAAAAGTGACTAGATCCTGCATCAACCTAGAAAGAGGTGTACTCGCCTAGAGAACACCCCCAGGTAATGCTCGACCGCTATCTGCATTCTCTCTCCTCAAGCTTTCTCTGCTGGAACCTGCATTTTGCATCTCTGACGCAGGAACGGTGCGATTGGCGGACCAACCTTCACCAAGAGGAGCTGCGTGTTTGCGAAGCATGAACATTGGTTTACCACCTTCACGTTCAAGTTGCTTGAACAGCATGAGTGGTTTCTCTTCCAAGCCTAGGCAGCGTTCTTGATCGCCGTAGACGATGTATAGAGAGTATTGGCGCCAGTCGTCGTTGATGTTGTATCTTTGCAGAGCTACAGGCAAGACTTTGTGGCATGGATCTTCGATGCTCACACGGAAAGACTTGAAGATCTCTACTTGTGGATTGTCCTTCTCCCTGGTGGAACGTGGTAGTGGAGCACTGTTTGGCGGGTCTTCTTGTGGAGGCACAGGCGTTGCTGCTGTTCTTCGGCTTGGGAGAGCTGTTGTAGATGGTGCGTGAGATACATGCGATTGACGTGGGTCCTCGATGTATGAAGGGCGAGCTGATGGAGGAACATCGCGTGGGAAAGAACGATTGCCGGCGGACATGGCCTGTGCCGAAGAAGCATATGCGGGAGATGTAGGGGATGGTTGTGAAAGTTGGTTGGGCGAGTTTTGAGGATGCGAAGGGTTCAGGTGAGATGTGGCAGCCATTGCAGCAGCAGATGGATCGAGAGTGGACGACTCGTGGATAGTCGGTGAGGGGTTCTTGGGGGCGCCTCCAAGGAAGAGCTTCTTGGTCGAGAACTTGCGAGACAAGCCACTGGTGATCTTTTCAGGTTTGATGTCTGCTGGAGGGGTGCCGAGTCCGTCTGCCGGAGTAGGAGGTAGTTGAGAACGGTCCTTGACCATGCGAATGACAGGCAGAGTATCTTCACGCAACTTTCTGTTCTCTTCGGAGATGCGGTCGAACTGGTCACGCAGAGTCCGAAGCTCAATCTCGGCTGATAGAATGCGTGAGTCGCGTAGACGGATTGACTCAATGATACGGGCGATGTCGTCCTGTGTAGCTGTCATATCCAAAGCATTATCTCCAGCGGCTGCAGATGGTTGTTAGTCAAGTTATGGAGGAATGAAGGTGGACTGCGACTGACACAAGGGAACGTAATGATCCGGGTCCAGAGGAATGTTTTGCTTGATTTTGATATCGTATACGCCTCTGAGCAGAGACAAACGATGACCCACACTCATAATGCCCATCTCTTTAAAGTCGTGGTGTTGCATCTCGACAAGGGCCAGACCGGTAATGGCCTCGTCAACAAAGGCGTCGGCATACTGTGTAAGACCCAGAGAAGCGACCCAGTCGGCGACCTGCTCAGCAGTCCATTGAGTGATGAGGCCTGTCGGGCTTGGGTTGAGAGAATGCGATAGCGAGTGGCTGAAGGTGGTGGGCGTGTGCTCAGCACTGGTCGTCATGTCGTCGTCGTCAAGATCGTCGTCGTGCAGGGTGGAGCGCGGGAGAGTTGGCGAGTGATATGTCGGGTGCAGATATTCGTCTTCGGGGTCTGAATCATGGTGGTATGTGGACGTCTTGTAGGCGGCCATTGACATTCCACTGCGCGCGCCCTGGCGTGGAGGCGGCGCTAACCGGGGCAGAACCGTTGGTGATAAAACGTGGCGGCTGAGTAAGGAAGGTCTGGCAGAGAGACTTGTGTGTGGTGTAGACGTCTGTCTCGGGCTTGAGCGAGTGTGAGTGTGCAGGTATAGCAAACTGGTGCTGGTACTGTGTTTCCCCTCTTGTGCCTGTCGTCGTCAGTCGATTAGCCTGGAAGCAGACGCCAAGCCTGAATCACCCCGACCTCCTGCCCTACAACTCCACACGGCCCAAGAACTTCCCCGTCGACATATCAAACTCAACTAGGACATCACAAGTTCATCACCACAAAATTCATCACAATGTCACAAAAACTCTCCGTCAACGAGTCAACAAGCTTCTCGACCCAACCCGCAACTCAAACTCAACTCACTACGGCCCTTGTCGACGGTGGAAGTATTCCCATCATCCAGAACGCTCTCCTCCATGAACTTCAGGCTTCAGGCTGGTCAACAAATCTCAAAAACCACGTCACTCAACTCATGCGTTCTGGCGAGTGTACCAAGTACGATGACTTGATGGAACGCATTCTCGAAGAAGCTTTGGCAGATCCCAACACTGCGAAAGACTCGAACTCTCCTTCTTTGGCTATTCCCGATGAGGCCATTACTCAGGCTGTCAAGGTTGTCAAGAAGGAGTTGGACAAGATCTGTCAAGTCGACACTGCTTGATGACTCCAACCTCTGTCTACTTTTCTCCTCTATTCTACTCTTGCATGCACAATGGGTAAGCTGATTCTATATAAGTTCAACAACAAAGCAATCGACTGACGCCGCGTTCGGACAGCGTTTGGAGGTCACCATCAATGATACCACTTTTTGTTATGTTCTCTTACACTTCAGAGCCACATATTCTTATACATCACATCACAATTCAATTCAATTACCAAAATCTTGTTGTTCAGAAGTACATTTCTGCGTGAACTACGTAAATAGCTAGAAAAAAGACAAGCCATTGCACGCCGTTGATTCATCACTAAAAGGCGCCATCGCGGCTTCCATTAAGAAAAACTCCAGGCATTCCCTCGCTTCTATCAGAGTGCCTTTGCCATGATATATCCTTCTCTCAACTCCCCTTAGTTGTAGAGGTCGTCATCGCCACCAGCCTCGCCGAAGTTGTCCTGACCACCGTTCTCGCCGCCAGTGGTGGCGTCAGGGAAGCGGAAGAAGTTGCTACCGCTTGACTGCTTCATCTGTTGAGCGAAGCTCTCGTATCTTCTGATCTCAACATCGGTAACGGATCTACGAGCGCTCTGCATGGCCTCCTCGAAGTGAGCACGGGTGAGCTCGGGAACGGGGTCCTCAGCATCCTCCTCCATAGCATCCTCACCAGCAGCCTCACGAGCCTTGGTACGCTCAATGTCGGTGGAGATGGCCTCCTTGATGGCGAGCTTGACGGCACGCTGGGTGATGAAACCAAGATCGGCACCGGAGAAGCCGTTGGTCTTGGAAGCGATGTATGCAATGTCGACATCGGGGGAGACAGGGGTCTTGCGGAGCTGAGCTCTGAGAATACCCTCACGAGACTTCTCATCGGGAAGAGGAACGTAGACGAGAGTGTCAAGACGTCCAGGACGGCAGAGAGCGTTGTCGAGCTGCTCGGGACGGTTGGTAGCACCAATGACGAAGACGTTCTTCTTCGAGGTCATACCATCCATCTCAGTGAGAAGCTGGTTGACGACACGGTCGGAAGCACCGCCAGCATCACCGCCAGCGCCTGAACCACCACGAGACTTGGCAATGGAATCCAATTCATCGAGGAAAACAACGCAAGGTGCAGCAGCACGAGCCTTGTCGAAGATGTCACGGATGTTGCTCTCAGACTCACCGAACCACATAGAAAGGAGTTCGGGACCCTTGACGGAAATGAAGTTGGCAGCACACTCGTTGGCGACGGCCTTGGCGAGAAGAGTCTTACCAGTACCAGGAGGTCCGTAGAAGAGGACACCCTTTGATGGTGAAAGACCGAACTTGAGGAACTTTTCGGGGTGGTCGACGGGGTACTGGACGGACTCGATGAGTTCGCGCTTGACCTCCTCGAGACCACCGATATCTTCCCAGCGGACGTTGGGCACTTCGACAACGGCAACCTCGCGGAGTGCCGAAGGGTTGGAGACACCAAGAGCGAATCTGAAGTTCTCCATGGTGACACCCAGTGAGTCGAGAACCTCGGCGTCGATTGTGTCCTCGTCCAAGTCGATCAGGTCCATCTTTTCACGAATCTGCTGCATGGCAGCCTCTGAGCAGAGAGCTGCAATATCCGAACCGACGTAACCGTGAGTCTCAGCGGCGATGCTCTCAAGGTCAACATCATCACCGAGCTTCATGTTCTTGGTGTGAATCTGAAGAATCTCGAGACGGCCAGTAGGGTCGGGAATGCCAATGTCGACTTCACGGTCGAAGCGGCCGAAACGACGAAGGGCAGGGTCGATCGAGTTGGGGCGGTTAGTGGCGGCCATGACAACGATGTTGGAACGAGCCTTCATGCCGTCCATGAGGGTAAGGAGTTGCGAAACAACACGACGTTCGACTTCACCGTTAGTCTTCTCACGCTTGGGAGCGATGGAGTCGATCTCATCAATGAAGATGATTGCGGGTGAGTTCTTCTCGGCCTCCTCGAAGGCCTTGCGCAGGTTGGATTCAGATTCACCAGCCATCTTTGACATGATTTCGGGACCGTTGATGAGGAAGAAGAAAGCGCCAGTCTCGTTGGCAACAGCTCTGGCCATCAGAGTCTTACCAGTACCGGGAGGACCGTACATGAGGATACCACGAGGAGGCTTAATACCGATCGACTTGAAGAGTTGGGGATGTCTCAAGGGCAGCTCGACAAGCTCACGGACTTGAGCCATTTGCTTGCGAACACCACCAATGTCGTCGTAGCCAACCTCGTTGAGGTTACCCTCCTCATCCTCGCGCTGGATGGGCTCGCCTTCGCAGTGAATGACAGTGTCTTGTGCGACAATGCCGAACTCTGGGGGATCCACCTCGACAACCTTGAACTCGACTTGTCTCATACCACCTCTGCATGTGAAGAGGTCGCCTTGACGGACGGGTCTGTATGCCTCGCGGAAGTAGGGAGCGAGGTAAACATCGAAGAGGGAACCAGTGATGCCTTCGATTGTGTCGGCAATGGGGAGGACTGCGATACGCTTGGCCTGTCGTGGGTGTTAGTGCTGAGATGGAATGAAGAAGAGTGCGGTCAACTCACGTATTTGATGTCCGGGCAAGGGTGGACGGTGATGATGTCGCCGTGCTTGACACGGAGGTTGTGGCGGACAACACGGTTGATGCGAGCTTGACCATCCTCGAGATCGTCATCGGCAAGAACAATCAAGACGGTATCCTTGCGCTTCTTTCCCTTAACCAGGACGGTGTCGCCACGGAAAAGCTGGAGGGTCTCCATGGTGTTGTTAGAAAGGGCGATGATGGAGTTGTCATCGTTGGTGGCGTCAGTAACACTGAGAGCATGTCAGTATGAGTGTGGCAAGCTGGAACGATGGAGGCGGCGAACATCAATGAGTTGGGCTTCTTCTTCTTCTTGAGGATAGCCGTTGATACGTCGTTCTCGACCTGAGGGGCAAGTTAGTTGTGATGCTCGTGATGGTAGCTATTGTGTCGGTGACTTACGTTCTTCTGCTCAGCGCCAGAGGGGTCACTACAGATGTGTGTCAGTATGCGCGTGACATGCGAGATGGGGCGTGTGATGGTCGTACTGTTCAAGCTTGACCTTGTTCTTGGTCTCGACGTGATCCGGCTCCCCAGACATGATGGCGGTAGATCTTGTTGCGAAGTATGTGTTGATTAGGAGAAGGAGAAGTTCAAGATCTGAACAGAGGTAAAAGGGTGGAGGTGATGGGACAAAGTGTTATGTGATGATTGGAGAAGATGGCGAGAGTGTTGTCTGAGGTGAATCGAAGGCAATGGTGCACTGAAGCAATGACGCCGCGACGGAGCTCGGGCCTCCGACTCAAATCCCCGACTCTTCAAACGCCAGCTGTGCTCTCACTCTCGGACGACAAGACTGATGGATTATTCATTCACAGTACGCCACCGAAAAAGAATTCGATGGAATCTAATGGACTGTTCTCTATCTTTACCGGCACCAAGCCTACGCCCTGGTTGTACAAAGCACTCTCACTGCTGCCTACGGTAAACACATGTTCCGAAACAGTCTCTTTCAGGAATTTGCTTGCCACCTGTAACAACCGTTTGCAAGCCGCATCAAGAATGTGCTGAGACAACACTGTTATTCTCACTACAACTCTTTACAAATGGAATACCAGCATTCATGTGCTCTATGAATCACTTTCCTTCGCTGACAGAGAGCTTTGTGGCTGCATGCTGTACGCCGACCAATTTGGCAAGTACTCACAACGCCTTCTTTGGCTGAAATGGAAAAGCCAAAGTGACAACAAGCGCAATCTATGTTGTATCCCTACGACATCGTCGAGCTACTCGAGCCTTTGAGTCTCTACTTTCACATTTCCGCGGCAAACATGGAAGATCCTATTTCTAGTAGGCGTCTGGACGGTAGGTCTGCTCTCTCATCTTTTCGGTTTCCATCAGTACTAGAGAGCACGCGAGTTCAAGCCGGCTGTGATTCTTCTTCGCGACGACATTAGCCAGTACAGATCTCTACATGCTTGAATGTGCTTCAACAAGATATAATTCGTATCTCTCTCATATTGCTCTTTCTGCATTGACATCTGTGCATTCGAAAGACTCATTGTTCTATGGTAGGTCTTGTTCTGTTTATTCTCTAGAGACATTCGACTTAAAAGATACTATGTATCCTCTCCTTTACACTATTGACGTCCCATTTTTAAATACTGCATAATGTGTGTTCATTGCTTACCTTACCTATAGAGAGATTTTTCAAATCCGCAAAGTATAGCCTCGTCTATTTCAGACTTGGAAGATATGCTACCCAAGAGATTGCAAACGTCAAGACTAAGGTAGGCATCTCTCGTGCTCGAGGCAAATTCTTTCATAACATCATGACCATACAGAAGCAAATCACTTGGAGACATCAACGATCGACAGAATCCGAGGTATGATGCGGAAGCTTTCGAGCAAGCAAGAGAACATACTATCACTTCGATCAATAGTTCAAGATCTGCATGCGGACGTTTGTATTCGACCTCTTCTCATGAGAATCCCAGCACTGTTGAGAATGTTGAATATTCGGACGATTTCTACGATCAAGAGGCCTCTCATCCAACATATGGTGAGGTATTTGGAGAGGATATCGAGAACATTTTCCAAGACGCGAGTCAACTCATGATCAAAGAAGATGACGAAGAAGACAACAATATATGGCCCTCAAGCACGTCAAAATACAGATCACAAGACCAAGACACCTCATCATGGTCCAACAACCTCTGGCTCACATCCCCAACCCCAGCATCAACCTTCACAACCCCTTCCATCCCCCTACCTTCCCCGAACACTCTAACATCAACCTACCTCCCCTTCTCCTCTCATCTAGCCCTAACCACTCACTTTGCCCCCTCAACTCTCTGTCACTACCAAACCCAGCACATCCCAATCTTCCTCCACAGCATTCTTCAACTCCCCAACACCCTTTCCCAAATCCTCTCTTTACGCACCTCAGATGTTCTCTGTCGGCTAACACCTTCAATCCTGCTTGATTACACTACCTCTGTCTCGCCTGATACACTTCTTCCTTCTCTGCTCCCTGCAACGACGTTTTCGATATATCGTCATGTCA
This sequence comes from Aureobasidium melanogenum CBS 110374, assembly GCF_000721775.1. Classification (NCBI taxonomy): domain Eukaryota; kingdom Fungi; phylum Ascomycota; class Dothideomycetes; order Dothideales; family Saccotheciaceae; genus Aureobasidium; species Aureobasidium melanogenum. The sequence goes on along the minus strand of NW_024470079.1, from coordinate 363,721 downwards.
ATGGGTTGCTTTATTTTCCTTCAAGTCTTGATGCCGTTACAGAGATTGATTAGTTTCTGGCTGGTACGCATACTACGAAAAGCCAGATGAGGAGAGTCAAGACAGAAGTTGAAGATGCGCAGGGGAAAAGGCATGAAATAAGTGCTTGGGCGTGGGTTGTAACGACAAAGGAGGGAACGGAGGAGTGGTGGACTTTGGAGGATTTTGTTGCGGGCAGGATTGTCGGGTTGGGGTCCGTGGAGTGGTGATATGCAAGCATCGCTTCATCATCTTTGCCTTTTGGATTTGATTTCTGAACTTTTGGAGTTTTGACAAGTCGGTTGACTCGGTGATGATGTTGCTGCAATGGTTTCCAGATTGAGACTTGAGAATTTGAGCTTCGTTGACATCTTGGAAATCTCAGAACAACTAATCCTTTTTATTATTATTTTCAGGGATGACCGCTAGAGAACAAAAGTATGTGAAACCTGGAAGAGACTTGTGCCGTAGGCCTGCAGAGTACATGATGGTGGTTCAAGGAAGGTGGAAGTAATGCCCAGGGTCGTACGCCCAGCATTTCGACTTGGTCGTCACAGCGTTTCTTTTGAGGCTTCATAAATGAACCTCGGCTGCTGGAACAAGATTCATTCACCACATTATATTTGTCCGTATTCAATTTTAAAACAATGTAATGAAGACTCATATCCATTCGCAGTAATGTTACATTCGCTGATATGTACAAAATTGCGCAGGAATCGTGCTCTCGTTACCTTCGTTGGTAATTTGGTCCAAAAGATGATCCAGGGAGAAGCAAACAAGCAATTCTAGAAGCTATTATCATGCTTTTCACTCCTGCTCCTTCTTGTCGGCGCGGGGCTCATCGCCTTCCTTCTCACCCTTCTCCTGTCCAATTCTAGACTCAGGACTAGAATGATGTTAGTTTGCTCGCGTGGAACGCGGACGGGATGTACTTACGTGGGTCTGTTCACGGAGACGGTTCCTTGCGACTTAGCGGTCTCAGGGGCACCCTCGCCTGTGCGATCGTTAGCATTCGTGTCAGAGACCGACAGGATAAGAGGCGCGTTACCCTTCTTCGATTTCTCAGGGTCCTCGTCAATTCTTGTGGAGTGTCTTGTAGGGGTGGTCGACAATCCCTGCTGCTTCTTTTGAATGTCTCCCTGTTCGTCAGAGCCAGTAGTCTTTGCGGTGGCAGCCTATAAGATGTCAGTCTCGGCTGGCTTGAAGTGATGATGTAGTGTTGTGACGCACGCTGGTAGAGCCGTCGTCTCTGTGAGCAGGACCCTCGCCGAGGTTCTTGCCGTAGCCGGAGTCGATGCGCTTCTTGAATGCGCCCTTGGAGTCAGGCTCGCGCTTGCGCTCATCGGGCATCTCGTTGTCCTCGTCGCCCTCGTTGGTCTTGCCCTTGAATTGGACACCCTCAACATTGCCCTTGCTCTCGGGCATGTTCTTGCCCTCGGTATTGGGCTTGGACTTTGATTCCCCAGCAGCGGGCTCGTTGTTGGCCTGAGGCTGGTCCTGGGTCTTCTCACCCTCACCGTCCTTCAGAGCACCACCCTCGTCCTTGGTCTCGCCATCATCCTTGGACTCGTCCTCAGGCTGCTCCTGGGATTCCTCCTCAGGCTGCTCAACCTCGGGGTGCTCCTCGACGTGCTTGGCGTGGGCAGAGCCGGGACCGTGAACGTCACCGTGAGATGAATCGGGCCAGAGGTACCAAGCGCCAGGAATGGTGACAGCGGCAGCACCGAGGATCCTGTAGGAATAGAAAAGTCAATTGGCGTCCAATTGGTTTCGTAGTGACATGGTGGAGCGTTACCATGGCACATCGCTGCTGGGAGCCGAGTGACCGTGACCGCTGGCGTAACCTCTTCTGGCAACAGCACGAGCGGCAGGGCGGGCAGAAGAGCGGAAGAGACGGGCAGCTGAGAAGCCGCGGATGGCAGATCGGGGGAGAACCATTGTGTGTGTTATCGAGAATATCGAGGTGGTGGATGGTAGCAATTGACAGAGCGTGATGGGCAGTTACGAGCGCGAACCGGATGTCAGGTCGCCAAGACTGAGCTCTTCTTCGACCTTCCGCGTCATAATTGTGCCTTTCCATCCGTCATCCCAAATTCGGAAGCTCTTCAATTGTGCACGGACATACGTGCTGTCGCCTAGCCCAGGCAGAGACACCATCTAGCACGAGACAAACACGCAGTTGCTCAAGACTGACGAGTGAATCATAAACAAATCATTTCTGCATTGTCTATTCAAATCTCTTGTCCGGACTTTCATCACTCTGTCTTTCTACATCACTCTTCACCGAACCTCTGCATGAGAGAGCTTTATTAGTCTTTCTCCCCCACTTCAGTACTCCAGCTTAGCCACCTCGTGCGCAGTCCTCTCCATCAACCACCATAATGGCCGCAACGACGGCACCCGCTATTCCTGCTAACCCCACTGCACACCATGTCGCCTCTCTGCTACCCAAGCTGCAGGATGTCGATCCGGATATTCGTTACATGTCGTTGAACGACTTGAACCAAATGCTCACCATTGGCCACCCCACCTTCATCTCTCACGACTACAGCTGCTGCGCACGCGTTGTCGAAGGCCTCCTACATACGCTCAACGATCAAAATGGCGATGTGCAAAACATGGCCATCAAATGCCTCGGTCCTTTCGTCAACAAGGCTCCCGAGAGCATCCTCTGCCCGACCTTCGACAAGATCTCAAACCTCCGCACCGACAATGCTGTTGACAGCTCAGTGCCCGCACTTGCTGTCAGAGCCATGGTCGTTGCCCTACCTCGTCCTGCTCCGGCCGTTCCCCGTTCACAAAAAGTTCAAGAGGCATACTCAGCAGTCAGTCGTGCCTTGATTCCTCGTTTAGTTGGATACACTGTCATTCCTACTGGCAAGAACCTCCCTGCACCTCCCAAAGGCATGATCCAGGTTGAAGTCGAGACTGGAATTGACAGCAACGCTCTGGACGTACTGGTCGAGGTTGCCCGTTGCTTTGGCCCAATGCTGCAAGAAGCCGAGGTGGAAGCTCTACAAAAGGTTACAGCAGAGGTTCTGGAGAACCCTCGATGCAGTACCGTCATGAAGAAGAAGGCTGTCACTGCCCTTTCCGTCCTGGCCCCTTATTTTTCGGATGCGCTTCTGAGCTCGGTTGTGTCACATTCGATTGAGAGTTTGCGCCAGGCTCATCTCACACCAGCTCAGCGTAGGCTGTATCTCACAATCTTCGCCTCTATGGCAAGATCTATTCCTCGCAAATTTGGTCCATACCTCAGGACTCTGGCACCATTTGTTCTGTCACCCCTGAGTGAGCAAGAGTTGGATCAACAGAACGAGGAGGCTGCCGAATCAGATGAAGGCCGTGATCCTCAGGTTGAGGAAGTGCGTGAGGCTGCTCTGCTCGCTCTGGAATCTTTCCTGGCATCATGTAGTCAAGACATGACACCATACATCCCCGAGGTCATTGACTCATGCCTTCGCTTCGCCAAGTACGACCCAAACTATGCCGCTGACGAGGATGATGACATGGAGGGAGCAGAAAGTGATCAGGAGGATGATTTCGACCTTGACGAGGACTTTGAGGAAGAGACTGGCTTCGACGACGAGGACGATGTCAGCTGGAAGGTTCGTCGTGGTGCTGCAAAACTCATCCACACCTTGATAGCCACACGAGGAAGCGGCGACTTACTTGAAAGTGGTGTTCTTTACGAAAAGATTGCACCGGCTCTTTTGTCACGCTTCCAGGAACGTGAAGAGAGTGTGCGTCTTGAAGTCCTGTCTACTCTTGCTTTCCTCGTCAAGAAGACAGGCGAAATCAGCTCTACGCCCAGTCTTCGCAGAATGTCCTCAGCTACTGGACCACCGATCAGCCGCAAGCGCCGTCGGGACAGCAGTTTCTCGAGCGAACGCCCACAGTTCTCCTTGTCCAATGGATACGCCTCTCCTTCAACGCCCCCACCTCAAGGCGGTCCTCAAGTCAGCTTGTCAGCTATCAACCCTCAGATCGTGCAGGGTTCTGCCAAGTTGCTCAAGTCCAGTACTGTCCCGACCAAGCATGCTGTCATCTCTCTGCTCACAGATTTGGTTACTGCTCAACACGGTGGTCTTTCGAAGCGCATTGACCAAGTTATCGACCCTGTTCTTGATGCCATGAAGTCAACCGGTGGCACATCGGGAGGCGCTTCTGTCACAAATAATGCTCTTCGCATTGAGTCTTTGCGCTTGCTGCGTGTTGTTGCTGACACGCACTCCTCCAAGGTCATTGAGCCATATCTTGCGAAGATTATGCCTGCTTTGACTTCTGTCTCAAAGGAGAAATTCAGCAAGGTCTCAAGCGAAGCATTCGACACAATTCAAGTCTACATAAAGGCTCTGACTCCCCCTCGTTCTGCCGGATCCAAGCAGCAGAACGCTACTTACTTGCAGCAAATCTATGAAACTGTCACCCAACGCATTTCAGCGCCCGACACTGATACTGAGGTCCGCCAGAAGGCAGTCCAATCTCTTGGTCTGTTGATCGGTCGTACACCTGGTGCTCAAGGATCAGCCCTGCTTGACCAACAAAGCAGACTGGCTGGTCTGCAGCTTATTAACGACAGACTCCGAAATGAGCTCACTCGTCTGGCTTCTGTCAGAGCCATTGAGACCATTGCCGTCCTTGCTCAGAGCTCCAAAGAGTTTACACCTGAGTGGGTTCGTGAAGTGTCACTCGAATTGGGTGCTCAGCTCCGCAAATCCAGCAGAACCCTGCGCGGAGCCAGTCTTGCTGCTCTGAAGCGTATGGCTGTCAACCCGGCCTGTCGCGAGAATATGGATGACGAGACTGTGCAAAAGACCGTTCAGCTTCTGTTGCCCTTGATTTTGCTGGACCAGGATCTTCACCTCATTGGCCCTGCCCTGGTCATCATCGGTTCCTTCGCCAACGAGAGACCACAATTGGTGCTGAGCGACGAGGTCATCAACGCCTACTGCTTCGTAGCCAAGATGGATCTGAGCGGTGCTGCACTTGACGCATTGCTTGGTTCACTCGAGATCATTGGCAAGAAGGGTGCTGGCAAGAATTTGATGAGATCACTGCTCTCCGAAGTTGGTGTTAATGGCAACCCTGAGCTTGTCGGCCAAGTGATTGGTATCCTTCTTGTCGCTGGAGGAGACTCGGTTGGTGTCACTCTTGCCGACTTCGAGGCTGAATTGAAGTCAACGACCGATGAGAAGCGTAGATGCCTTGCTCTCTATATCCTCGGTGAGGCTGGTTTGCGCATGGGACCCTCATTCCCATATGGACCTGACATGTTTACTTCTTACTTCTCGAACTCTGAGAAAGTCTCTCTTGCTGCAGCCGTCGCTTTGGGTCGTGCTGCTGCCGGCAATGTTTCTAGCTACTTACCTCAGATCCAATCCAGCATGAATCAGGGTAAGCAGTACCTGCTTCTCCACACAATCAAGGAACTGCTGCAGCACACCGCAGCCGAAACAGAGGTCATCAAGTACTCGAAACAGCTTTGGAATAACATCATCACTGCCTCGCAAGTCGAAGACAACAAGGTTGTTGGTGCTGAGTGCATTGGTAGATTGGCAACAATCGATCCCGCTGCATACTTGCCTCAACTGCAAGCATATTTGAGCGATCCTTCACCCACTGTCCGTGGCATGGTCATCTCAGCTCTTCGCTACACCTTCTCGGACACTGATCCTTCTTACGATGTCTACCTGCAACCTAGCATCGTGCCCATGCTCACAACCATGCTCAACGAAGACGACTTGAACAACCGCCGTCTTGCCTTGACGACATTCAACTCTGCCGCCCATAACAAGCCTGATCTGATTTTGCCTCACCTCGACACCTTGCTGCCACTTGCTCTCAAGGAGACTGTCATTAACGCAGATCTCATCCGCGAAGTGTCTATGGGTCCTTTCAAGCACAAGGTTGACGACGGTCTCGAACTTCGCAAGTCTGCATACGAGACCTTGTACGCACTAATGGAGACTGCCTTTGCCCGTATCCCCATCTCTGCATTCTACGATCGTATCCAAGCAGGTGTTGGCGACGAGCACGAAATCAAGATTCTGTGCTGCTTGATGTTGACTAAGCTCGTCACTCTCGCGCCTGAAGAAACTGTCCGTCGTCTTGAAGGACTGGCCACAGCCTTCAGAGCAGTTCTTGCCTTCAAACCCAAAGACACCGCCGTCAAGCAGGAGTTGGAGAAGTTGGGCGAGCACAACAAGGCCATCGCCAAGGTCAGTGTTATCATCAACAAGACTTTCCCCGCCGAGACTACCGCCGAACATGCACGTGCTTGGAATGACTACTGGGAGTGGGCGAGAAAGGACATGGCTACCGTTGTCAAGGCTGCAGAGGATGAACTCAAGGAAAAGGATCGCTAGGAGCCGAGCCTTGATTCCGAAGAGAAACCTTCTGATGAAGCTGTTTAGCAGATGGATAGCTCGGACGACAGTTCATTGTCGAGTGAGTTCGAGGCAATTTATGCGTCTTGGGGATTTCGTCCAGGAGAGACAGAGAGGAGGGAAGTAGATGTGTAACATGAGAGGAAGGATTATTCGGCATGATGAGTGGTTTGCCCTTTTTTCGGGAAGCACGGAGATCACTCTGCAACATGAAGATGCAAACCTTCAAGTGAGGCATCGAAACGAAAAGTAGCTCTCGCAACGTTATCAATGAATTATCACGTTTTATCTTTTAGCCATCAAAAAGCCTTGCTTCTTCTCTCTCTCTCCATCTAAATCCTCACACCAACAATCTCCTCCCAATCCGGCGTAACAACAAACTTACCCCTCACCTGACCTAATCCCATAACCTCTCCACCAAACGCACCTTCTTCTTGCTCCTCTTCTTTACCCTTTGCCCCTGCTACATCACTCTTATCGTTGAACTTTGCAACCACTGCATCTTGCAAGAATTGCACGTCTGTGCCCATACCAACTTGCAAGGAAGTGCCTCCCCAATCTAAAGTTGTTCTGCCGCTGGCGTGAACGCGTAGTTTTCCGACTAGACCAGAGGGGAAGGGTGAGTGCATCTGTCCTGCAGATTCTGGAACTGCTTGTTTTGATTTCGGGGTTGGTTTTGCGGTTGTTGAGGAGGCGTCTACATCGATTGCTGATGCTGATGCTGTGGAGGTTGCGGGGGTTTTCTTGGACAGGGTTGGAGATGAGGGTTCGGGTTTTACGGTTGCGGGGACGAGAGAAGGTAGGATGGGAGGGAATTGGAAGAGGTAGACGCGGTCGGTGCGGCGGTCTGGTGGTGGTTGTGTTGATGAGGTTTGTTCTGTTGGGAGGGAAGTAGCTGCATCTGCACCTTCTGCTAGATCTGCTTGTTCGCCTTCTGCCATGGCGGTATCTCCTTCTGCGTCTTTGTTGGTGGTTGCAGGTTTGGTAACAGGCAAAGAAATCTCTCCCAGTTCTTGACGGATGATTTCGAGATCCATTTGGTGCTGTTCCCATTCACGACGCTCTTCTGCAGTTTGCATTGCTGGTGCTTCGGTGGGTAGAGCGTGTTTTCTTGTTGCGGCGGCTTTTCCTTTTGATTTGCGACGGCTTTCAGGAGAGGCGGATTCTTTGAGAGCGATGTTTTCTGAGAGAGGTGCTGCTGTGATGGAGGATCCTTCGTCTGTGGGTTCGGGCTTGATGGCTAGATCATCGTCGGAGCTGTCTTCCCAGGCTCCCTTCCATCTTCTTTCTGTGCGGACTACTTGGACTTCTTTTGCGCGTGGTTGTTTGCGAGAGAGTTCTGGAGATGCGGTGCGTTCTTTTGTGGTTGCTGTTGCTTCTCCTACTGCAGCAACATGTGCAGATTCGGCGATAGCTGCTTTTGATTTCGAGGCGTCTGCGGCTACTGGCTTTTCTCGTTCGCGATGTTTGACGCGGTTGACGCGGATGGGAGCCATGTTGGCATTGGTGGCTGTCGTGTCTTGCTCATCGTCGCTGAGGAGATTGATAAAGTCGATATCCTTGCGTGGTCCTTCGTCTCCTTCGTCCAGATCCGAGGAAATGTAACCGCCGTCTTCGATGTTGACGTTGCCGTATGAGGGGCCTCCTTCGCTCTTTATGCGAGGACCTCCAGTACTACTGCTTCCACCACCTCCAGATCCGCCAGAATAACCACCTCCACCTCCACCACTGAAGCCACCGCCTACACCTCTCCTTTGTCCGCGGAAGCCAGCATCAGCAGCCACCTGGCCAGCCGAGAATGGACCACTGGCAACCACATCTCGGATAGTTCTCTCGCTGTCACCCATGAATCCACCTCTTGCTTTACCACCGCCTCTTCCCCTTCCTCTGTCGCCTCTGCCTCTTCCAGCTCTCTTTGCATCTCTGAGTGCTGCTCTTGCCTCTTCGGCCTTCTTTGCATTTGCTTCTTTTTGCAGAGCCTCTCTGTCTTCCTTGCTTCTTCTTACTGCCTTGGGTGCAGGCACGATTGGTTTCTTGCCGCGCGAGGACGATGGTGCTGGTGAAGCTGATGCGCCGCCACGGCGGACAGAAGCTACACGTTTGATTGGTGCTGGTGTGGGTGCGGGAGTGGATGCTGCTTCTGCAGTTGAAGCAGGTGCAGTGGTCTCGGGAGCCATGTCTGCGACTGGTGCTGTTGCCGTCATTTGAGCAACAGGTGCCGGTGTGGATGTTTCTGCTAGTGCTGCATCGGGCATGGGTTGATCTGTTGGCGTGAACTCGGCTGCTGTAGCGGCGGCAGCACCTCCTCGTCCTCCTCTACCACCTCTTCCTCTTGTGCCTGTCCCGCGGGCTCTGCCTGTAGCCGTTTTGGGCGGCATCTTGGTGAAATTATGCCCTGTTCTACTACTGAATCGATGGATTTGGCAGTTGAACGAGGCGACCCAGGAAATCCAAGATTGATCTGAGAGTTGCCAGGAGCGAAAATTTAGGCTATGATTGAATGGAATGCGTGTAGAAAAAGAGCCTCTTCATAAATTAAAAAGAAGCTCGCGGACTTTGCGGAGAAGACAGCGCCAAGTGTTATTGCGAAGCCGGAGTAAGCCATTGCTTGGCGGATTTGGTATATAACTGTGCTGTGCGCCAGTAGTCTAAAAAATCAAGTTCCTTTAGCAATTACATCTAGTAGCTAAGCTCTAGAAGGCCTCCTTAGCTAGAGGCGCCCTCTATAGCCCTTAAAAAGAGGAATTATAATAATCGTTATCTTTAACAACGCTAATGTCGTTATGCACCTATTATCTAGCTACTATAAGAGATAACTAATACTATATAGTTATAGAAAAAGGCGTAGCAGCTATTACCTTAGGTATAGCGCGTAACTCATAACTACTTAACATCCTTATAATAGCAAAAATAAAGAGTAACAACTTATTTCTCTATACGCTATAGTTACATTCTTATATAACTATATAAGAAAATGCGTTTACTAAAGGTTATATAATAGATCTAAGTAATTCTTCCGCTAGGAGGAGCTTTACTTAACATAAGAAGAATATCCCTTCTTATAAAAAGACTAGATAGCATAGTATTACTAATATAGTACTTTAGCTTCTTTAAATCTTTTTTAAATCCCCTATTTATATAACTTTCTTACTATCTAATAGATCTATACTAGTAATAAGACCCTATAATTATCTTTATATAGTAATAAGTAAGAGAGTCTATAACTTAAGGCCTAAGAGCTACTTATCTAGCCTTTAACCTTACTAGCGTAAACTAAGACTAGTTACTTAGTTATATCTGCTATCTTAAGGCTTAGTTATAAGCTTAGGCTATAACTTACTCTTACGTTACCCCTATATAGGCCTTAACTAAGAAGATATAATAGGATTCGTAACCTATCCCTTAACTAACTTCTATTATAAGATAAGCTAAGGTCCCTATTTATAACTCTCTTATACTTAAGAAGAAAATAAAGAATAAGAAGATTAATAACTAGATTATTTAAATTAAAAATTAAATTAGCTTATAAAAGCAATTTAATTTTAGATATGCTCTTACTAATATTAAGAAGAACTATCTTATTTCTTCTTACCTTAAAGGCAATTCTTTTAATTACTAGTAAGAAGAACTTATAACTAGCACGTTTAAAGGCTAAATTATAGTAATTAGAAATCGCTATACTAATCTTAACTAGATAGAAACTAAGAAACGACGCTTTAAAAGAATGCGATAAACTACTTTAGTATAGGCGTTTATAAGGAAGTTATAAACCCTTTTATATAAACTTAACTTTGTCTTATCTCTAGAGATTATTATCTATAGGTTTAAGGATAGCCTATAAGAAGATATATAAGATGCTCTAGACATTTAGCTTTATATGCCTATAAATACCTCTTTTAATAAGTATGTTATAAGAGCTATTACTTTTAATAAGGTTTAATTTTAGTAGCACTACTAGAACTATAATAAAAATCTAAATATAACTATTAAATCTCTCGCTATAATAAATAAGAAGAAGAAAGGTAAAGGTAGTAGTAAAGGTAAAGGTAAAGGAAAAGGTAAAAAAGACCCTTTAAAAGTTACTTACTATGCTTATAATAAGCTTAGCTACTATATAAATAAATGCCCTTTAAAAAATAAGTAGGTAAGGTTATAACTAAGGTAACTACCTTACCTTCTAAAGCCTTAGATAATAAAGAGTACCTAGTTGCTAGTATAGATATAAACGTAACTACTAGATCTTTAATAAATAAGAATACTAAATACTTTACTACCCTAGATAGCGGTCTTCTTACGCTATATAGAACTATTAGACCTTATAATAATGTCTATAAGATTACCTTTACTCTTAATACTATAGTATTAGGAATCTATATATTTACTTTAAAAGCTAGAACCTTTTAGAGGAGCTTTATTATCCTTATTATAACTAAATTAATTATTCTACCTAATAGATAGACAATTTAAATATAAGAAGGACTTAAGTTACCTTATTCCTTAAAAGATTAGTCTAGAATCCTTAAAGCTCGACTTATAGATTTTAAAAGATACGATATTATCTTAAGATTATTTTAGTTTATAAGATATAACCCTACTATTAATTAGTAGGTTAGAATAGTATAACTAGTCTATAAAGACACTCTTACTACTTATGTTCTTAAATTATAATCTAAGATCTTTATATAGTAAGACTTAAAGGTTAAGAATAAGTAAGAGCTATTATATGTACTTACTAACCTTATAATAAATAGATAACTTAATATAAGAAGAGCCTCTTTACTACTTATAGTATTACGTGCCTTTTCTAAGCCTAAGTAGAATAGTAAACCTACTATTATAACACTTTTTAACTTTATTATAGTTCTATAATAGTACTAATTAGTATTTAAAGAAGAATTACTAAATAGACTACTAAAGAGGAAAGATATTATCTACTTAATTAATATAGGAGAAGCGAAGCTAACAAACATTTAGGCTTATTTACTAAATCTAATATAGTTATAAAAATAGTAGAAATAGATCGATATGCTATTATAACGAGGCCTTATCTAGGAATCCTCTTTACTATAAAGAAGTCTTATACTATTTATACCTAAACCTAGTAATAAGTAGAGAATATGCATTAATTTTTACGCTCTTAATAAACTTACTAGGAAAAATAGATACCTTCTACCTCTTATATAAGATTACCTTAATATACTTGCTAGAGTAGCTTAGTTTACTAAGCTTAATCTTATCTCTAGTTTCTAGTAACTATTAATAGACCTAGACTCTATTATAAAGACTATATTTAATACCTAGTAAGGAAAGTATAAGTTTCTTATTATGCCTTTTAGCCTCTATAACGCTCCTATAACTTTCTAAACCTTAATAAATAAAGTTTTATATCCTCTTTTAGGCAAGTTAGTTATTATATATCTTAATAACATTCTAATTTACTTAAAAACTAAGGAAGAATATATAAAGCACTTATATAAAGTCTTCTAAGTATTATAACAAGAATAACTCTTTACCTTTACTAAGAAGTATATAGTAGGAGTGTAAGAAGTTAAGTTCTATAGTTATCTTATAACGCTAAACTATATATAACCTATATAAGATAAGGTTAAGGTTATTTATAACTAGCCTACACCTTAAACTACGTAATAAGTCCGTTAATTTCTAGGACTTATAAGTTATTACCGCCACTATATCTATAGCTTTATAAAGCTTATAGCTCTCCTTTCTAACTTATTAAAGGAAGAAGATACTAATCTTCGCGCTATTAAGAAACGTCTAATATAGTAGAACTTATAGTGCACCTATTCTTTTAATAAGTTAAAGGAAAACCTTATAACTAGTCCTATACTAGTTATACTAGATATGTTAAAGCCTTTTTAGATCGAGACTAATGCCTCTAAATAGGTAATTAGATTAGTTCTCTACTAAAATAGCGAAGATAATAAGTTGCATCCTATTATATTTAGTAGTCGTAAGTTAAAAGCTATAGAATTAAATTATCCTATCTATAAGAAAGAAGGTCTTATAATTAAGGAAGCTTTACGCATATAGACTATATATATTTAAAATAGACATAAGATAGTTATTCTAACTAATTATAAAAGTCTAAAGTACTTATAAACTATAAAAACCCCTAGTAAGCGAGTTATAAGGTAGTTTAAGGAGTTTTTTAAGTATAATATTAAGATTCGATATAGGAAAGGATTAGAAGCCATTATCTCTAACGCTATATTGTAGCGCCCTAATTTTATAGGAAATACTCCTATAAATATTATAGAACGTATTAACGCTATACGTTTCTAAGTAGATAAAGAAACTAACTTTATAGAAGTAATAATTACCTTTTAACTATCTAGTACTCTTCTATATAAAGAACGCTTATAAAAGCTAGTATAAGAGAAAGCAATTAACTACGTAGTTATTAATAATAATAGAACACTAGAGTTATAATATATTCTACTAGATAATAAGGGAGTTATACTATATCTTATACTAGAATTTAGGGCAGATTTCCTAGATTATATGCATTATAACTACGGCCATTTTAGCTCTCCTAGCTTACTTAGACATATAGAGTCTAGAGTATAGTAGCCTTCTATTAAAAAGGACATTTAGTACTTTAGTAGGTACTATTCTATTTATTAGATTACTTAGAAAAAGAGTAGTAAGGAGAATAAGACACGCTTCTATTAAGTTAATATAGAGTTATAACTATTCGAACGCTAGGCATTAGACGTTATTAGCTCTATGCCTCCTTCTCTTAGTAGGAAATAGTATGTTATTACTATAATCGATTATATAATAAACTAGCCTATTATAAAAGTAGTTATATCTATAGATAATAAAACTACTACTAAATTTATATATAAGGAAATCTATTACGCATATAGATTACTAAGGGAGATACTATTAGATAATAGTACAAACTTTATATCTAGAGTAGTATAACATCTTTATAATAAGCTTAAAATAAGGCATTAGCTATCTACCCCTTACTATCTACGTATAAATAGTAAAAATAAGAACCTTAATAGTATTCTTAGGTCTATTTTAACTAGAATGTATGTTAGAAATAAAGTTATAATATAGGAAGACTTCCTACTAGAAGTAGTCTTCTATTATAGAACTTAAATGCATTCTAGCATAGGTTTTAGCCTATATTACCTATTATATAGCCGTTATCTACGTATCCCTAAGGACAAGAATTAGCCTCGACCGCTAGATATTACTATTATAGATTATAAGAAGAGACTTATAGTTATTAAATATATAAGGCACCTTATAAATAAGAAGCTCTTATAACAAGCGATCTATATAAAACTTATAAATTCTTAGATACTTAAGAAGTATACTAGACCTACTTTTAAGGAGAACAAGTAAGTTTTATTATAGAACCTAAAACTAACTAAACTCGTTCTAAAATAGACTAGGCCTTATAAAATCCTAAAGGCATATTAGTTAGGCATATATGCTTTATAAATACCTAAAGGAAGAGTGTTATAGCATCTAACTTATAGTAATCGGCTTACAAAAGCTAATTACATAAGTATAATAAGCTTTTAGAACCGTCTAAATCTATTAGTAAAGAAGTTATAAGTTAAACCGACTAGTTTATTAGTGCTTAACGTACTAGACGGCGAAGAATTAGTAGTCCCTAATATTAAGACTTAGTCTACTCTATTAGAAGCTAAGTAGAGAAGACTATAGAACTTTGCCCTAGAATCTAATTATCGTCTAGGTATACGAAGATTCCTAGTAAAAGAGAGAGAAAAGGTTATAAAAACTATAACTAAGGTTAAGGACCTTAAGATCTTTTATAGCGTCTATAAGTTAAGAAGACTAAAAGCTACTAGGAAGTCTAGAAGCTAAGAGGACGCTTAGATGGCTCTAGTAAAGCTTACTATCTAGGAAGCCCTTATAAGAGTAGATAAGTAGTATAAGTAATACTAAGAAGAGGTGTTATAAAAGAAAATCGAAGATAGTAATAAGCTAAGAGATAAATTTAGCTGCTACTAGTAGTAAAAAGCTACTATAATAGAGTCTATAAACATAGAAAAAGACTCGGTACTAATTATAACTACTATAATAGAGATATCTTAACTAGAGAAATTATCTAAAGTAGAAGTAATAGCTATAATAAATATCTTACAGGCCTTTAAGGCTACTAAGAAGAACTAGTATTCCTTATATATAAGAAGAACTCCTATAAAGAAGTTTAGAATATAAATTAGGTAAGGAAATGTTATTTATAAGCTACTTTTAGCTACTAGTTATCTATAATAAGGTAAAAGGCCTAACTATTAGTATAAATTAAAAGGAAAAGAAGATTAGTAATATTCTACTACCTTAAAAAATTATAAAAACTTCCCTATAATAAAGGAAAACCTAAAGTTAACTAAAATTATAGTTACACCCTTATAACTATACCTCTAAGTCCTATAATTAACTTCCTCTATCTTCTAACCCTTTTAGCGCGCTTAACGATATACTACTACTAAATAGTAGTAAGAATCTAAGTAGAAATAACCTACTAGCTAGTATTTCTATATCTAGTATAGTTAAGGACTAACTTATTACTATCTAGACTAAGCTATATAGTAGTAACTAGGTTAAATATGTCCTTAAAGGTAATGTTAGCCTTAGAAATACTACTATTAATAAAGATATTTAAGTTAATGCGTAACTAGTAGCAACTATTAGGATAAGGGATAGTAAAGTTAGTAAAGTCTAGGTTCCTAGCTAGGATATCTATGTCGGTAATAAGGATCTAGCGTTCTTTATAAAGATCTAAGATAAGATAAGCATAGGCTCTTATAGTTATAAAAGGAGGACTAACTATAACTACTATAACACGACTAGAACTAGGTATAATATAAGTTAGAGAAGTAATCTAAGTTATAGAAGGGGCCGGGCAACGATTAGTAACTAGACTTATAAGATTTCCGTTTTAAAAAGAACATATCTTATACCTATTATTAAAGACATAGTTAGTATAGGCTCTACTAAAAAGAGGACTAGTTATAGAAGTTATAGTAACATAATTACTAAAATTGCTATTTCTATCTCTATAACGCTTATAAGCATAATAGCTAGTATAAATAGTATAGTTATATAAAGCATAGGCTATAGTTATAGTAAGGGCGTAAGGTATATTAGTCTTTAACTTACTATCGGTCTTCTTAAAGGTAATTTTATATATAGGAACTAGACTTTAACAGTTATTACGATCTATAAAAGTAGCTATTTCGACACTAAGTCTAATTTATTTATTAGTATCTATAAGGGCTATAGTAGACTTATAGATCTAACGAACGAAGTCTAGGTCTAGTTTCTAAATAATTACGCCTATTATAAAGTTAGAAAAGTAAAACAAGCTTAGAACTAGCTATAACTTACGAATATTAGCAATCTACTTAGCTATATAGTAACTAGAGGGTCCTTCTTTACTAGTAGGCTTACGTAGAGGCTTACTACTACTATTACTACTACGCTTACTAGTTTTAGTAAAAGAACTTATAGAAGGACATATAACTACTACTAACATTATTATAGAAGGGAACTAGAGTAGTAAGAAAGATCTAGGAAAGTTATTATAGAGCGCGTGCGTAGTAGAAGCAAATTATAAGTAATAAGAAAAGGAGATTAGTATATAAGTAATAGGAAGTTACTATAACTAATAAGGAAGGAAAGAATAGTATATAAGAGGTAATGTAATATATAACTATTAAAGAAGAAAGAGGAAGTAGAAGTACTTAAGTAAGTATAAGATACTTAGCTAAGTTAGATATTAATGTTATAGAAAAGGTTTAAACTAGCTAGAAGGTATAGTTTTATACCTAAGATTTTATAAGCTAGTAACTATAATAGGTAGTTATAGGTAACTAAGTATAAAATTAAGAAGTAAGAAAGTTAGAGCATACTTCTTATAATGCTAGCGACTAAAAACACGGAGCGTGCTATCGTTATAGAAGAAGGAGTATATAAGAAAGTAATCTTAGATTATTATAGAATAGTAGAAGAGTAGGCATTAAAGTTGCTACCTAACTAAGTAAAATTAGCTGCTTTAGCTATAATAAGAAATAATTAAGGAACTAAGAGAGATGTATGTTACTATAATAGTAGTTATAGGTAATTAGAAGACTATAATAGCTAGTTAGAGTTAGTAGAGATAAATTTCCTAGCTATAACTAAAGTTATAAGAGGAAAAGCTGCCTCTAGCTATAATAAGCTATGCTACTAAGGCTTCTCTAAAGCCTAACTAATTATTTCCTTTATATTGTTAATTTCTATTAATACTAGTAATAATACTAAAGTAGGTGCTTTAGTCTAAGTAGGGGAGGATGTTATTATAAAGCTAGAGTAAGCTATTGCTTGGCGGATTTAGTATATAACTGTGCTATGCGCTAGTAGTCTAAAAAATCAAGTTCCTTTGGCAATTATATAAGCTTGTTCTTTACTTTGGCAGGCACCCTGTCTTAAGAAGGCGCGACCCAGCTCCGCCGTTGACATCCGTCCCCATCCGAGCATCAACAACAACATACCCTAAACCTTATAGCTTTCCAACAGTACCGTCAATCACACCGCTTGCATCAATTTAGCTCTTAACACTCTCTTCGTATCCTGATGATGATCTCCAGCGCTCGAGCAGTTTTTTGTCTGTTCCCTCACCTGATATCGGATTTCGGACAGAATTTCAACATTGCTGCCGGGACCGAAGTAGACAGATATCCGAGGTTTGCTAGGGTAGATCTTCCACGCGGGGACTCGGGGAACTACATCATCGTCCATGCAATTACAAATGCGAGCGATCGTCACCAGTGTGAGTATACATACATATATATTTCTTTCTAGAAGGCCCAGAAGTTAGGTTCCTATCTCTTTTCGCTACTCTCGGTCAATATCTCAAGCTTCATTCTTGCATCATGGCCAACTATGCTCAAGTGCCCTCTACTGCAAAGGTTCAGCCTAAACCTTTCAAGGTGGAAATCGATGCCAATGACATTCAATCCATGAAACATCTGATCACCCATTCAAAGATTGGTCCCGCAACATATGAGAATCAGCAAACAGACCGTCGCTTCGGTATGAACAGAGACTGGCTCATCAAAGCCAAGAAACACTGGGAAACCACTCATGACTGGTAAGCTCCCTTCTTCCAAACCATCCTTCGAATAAGAAATACCAAAGACTGATACAAACAAACAAAACAGGAGAAGATGCGAAAACCACATCAACTCATTCCCAAACTTTACAATCCCGGTTACTGATCCCGATGGCTCGGACTTCTCCATCCACTTCCTGGCTCTGTTCTCTACGTCTCCCAATGCTATCCCTATCGCCTTTTTCCACGGCTGGCCAGGCAGTGTCCTAGAATTCTTGTCTATGCTTGACTTGATCAAGAAACAATATCCAGATCCTTCGAGCTTGCCTTACCACATCATCGTGCCCTCGCTTCCTGGCTATGCGTTTTCCTCTGCTCCTCCAACAGACAGAGATTTCAAATGCGAACATATCGCACCAGTCATGGATGCAGTCATGCAAGCTCTGGGTTTTGGAGACGGATATATCGCTCAAGGCGGCGACCTCGGCAGTTTCATTTCTCGGCAATTAGGCGTGGAATCCGCCTCTTGCAAAGCCTTCCATCAAAACCTCTACAACCTACCTCCCCCAGCTAACGCAGACTCCCTGCCCATCTCTGAAATCGAGAAAAAAGGTCTGGAAAGAGGAAAAGCATTTAGAGATTCTGGAAGTGCTTATGCTAGAGAGCACGGCACTAGAACTGCTACTATCGGGTTGACGCTGAGTTCCTCACCTTTGGCTCTGTTGTCTTGGATTGGAGAGAAGTTTTTGGAATGGACGGATGAGGATCCGAGTGTTGATGAGATATTGGATTCGGTGTCGTTGTATTGGTTGACGGAGACTTATGCCAGATGCATCTATCCCTATAGATCGGTAAGCCTTGTCCTCTCTAAACCCCCTTCGTTCTCGTTTCTGCACTTTGCTAACACTTTTTGCTCATCTACAGATGTTCGCATCCCAATCTGGACCTAAGTCTACACCACGCTTTGCAAAGGCCTCCAACAAGCCCCAAGGTTATTCCTACTTCCCTCAGGAGCTCTATCCTACACCAGTGTCTTGGGTCAAGGAGGGTGGCAACTTTGTCCATACCGCTAGTCATGAGCGAGGAGGCCATTTTGCTGCTATGGAGAAACCTGCAGACCTTTGGGGTGATGTGGAGGCGTTTGTGGAAAGGGCTTGGGTCAAGAAGGATGGTGGAAGTAAGATCTAGTGTCGAGACTAGGTAGTCCAATGTAGGAATGGAGTTTGTTGTCTTTTGATTTGATGAGCAATGTGTGTAATTATGTTCTTTGTCTAGAGTAATGTTTCTCGGGCTATCGTGCAGACAGCAAGTCTTGGATGCCTATGTACAGAGCAATGTCGTGTTGGTGGCCATTGCCAATCACTTTCTCCGGCTCTCATTTCCTCGTTCCTTGATAGCCATCTCATGATAACATGGATAAATGTTGATGCAGCAATAGCAGATCTCGTCATCGATTGCTCATGGGGCCAAATGTTCTCTCTGTCCCCCTGGATCAAGAATCCACGCGGCGCTTCTTGCTCTTGCGATTGTTGACTTCAGGAGCAGCAACCGTCTCCGTACCAGACATGTTAGAAGAACGTCTGCGCTTCGCTTTATTCGCTTCCTCCTTCTCCGTACTTGGTTCGATTTTCTGCTTCTTGGCCTTTACTTTACCACCATTCGCATCATCAACGTTCTGACGTTTTCCTTTTCCATCATCAACATCAATCTTCTCAACACGTGCTTTCTTCTTTGCTGGCAAGATTTCTCCATGCTCAGCCTCGGCTTTGGGATCTGGAGAAAAGATATCTGAGGCCACGGAGTCGCGCTTGCGCTTTTTTGCTTGTTTCTTCTTTAGACGTTTTTGTTCTTTGGCGGCGAGACGGGCTTCTACTTCTGCGTTGATGTCTTCTGAGTCGATGAAGCTTTGGTTTGTTGGGCCGGGCTTGGGGGTTGTAGGTGGATGGTCGTTGTTGGTCATAGGGGTATCGTTGTCCGTCCTGAGCTTAGGGATGGCCTCGCTAGTGCCATTGGAGGCTTTTGAAGAAGCACTGTAGATATTTGATGGCTTGGGCGGCTTGCCGAGCTTCTTGCCCTTGCCCTGCATTGGCTTTTCGTCTTGAAGCTCAGATGATGGAGTTCCAGTGACTGATGCTGGAGTGTTGGAGGTGTACTCAGACTCGGACTTATTATTGTCGGGAAGAGTGGTCTGCTCTGAATTGCCACTCTTTGGCTTTTTGGATGATTGCACTTCCGGCTCCGAGTCAAAGTCACTTTCGGTTGGTAATGGAGGTGACTCTTCTTTCTTGAGCTGCGGAAATGTGTCAGTGTTGAATGATATAGAGGGATGATACAGTGACTAAGTCTCTTAGAAACGAGAAGCAGAAAACTTACGTTCACACTCCTCAATTGCTCCACTCCAGCTGCAGCATCCTTGATCTGATCAACAAGCAATCTATACTTGATCGATTCCTTTCTGTCGGTTCCATCAGACTGCTCAACATTACCATTCATTGTCTCAGCAACAGCTTCAACAATAGTAGCATGTGTCTGCAAACTCTTCACACAGGATTCTAGAATCTGCAATTTTTCTTGTCAGCAAACCATATTTGCATCATTGAAAATAATGAAGACCACGACATACTTCCTGAAGCAGAGATTCAAACTCAATAGATGAGTCCTTGATGAGCATCTTCTCGGCTTTATCACGCGCAGACTCGAGTTGCTCAGACGCAGAACCAATTTCCTCACAGCCCGTACGCAAAGCCTCGAAAAGAAAGAATCTCGACACGCCATCGGCAGCACGAAACGGAATTTCTGTCGTCGAATGGCCCTTTCCCGCCATTGTTGTTGTAGTTGTCTGTGATAGTTTATGTTTTGGATGCTGGGATGTGTTTCGGTGGAAAGTGATGCGAGCAAGGAAAGACAAGCCGGCAGTGAAACTTGTGGAGACGGGCCGAGCCACGGCTTGCAGAAGGCTAGGGCGGGAGGGGAATTTGTCTACGCGCATCAAAGAGCGTCATTGATGCTCACGAGAACGTCGCGTTGATCACGTATTTGTAACCCCTTTTTTTTCGTGTTGGAGCAGTTGATTCCGCGGCGGAGTGATGGATCTGACAATGACATCAGAAGTTGTGCTGCGGATACTTCGGCTTCGAGTTGAGCACAAGTGAAAGAGCAGTATCCACCATGTGAATAGTAACGGTGATGCTGCAGTAGCATTACGGCAAGCTTTAATACCACATGAGAGGTTACACAAACTGGTACTAAATCAAGTCATATGCGGTATGACTTCATTTGCTCCGCAGCACTTCAGTCTTATAAACTTCTTCTCACTTCAAGTTTTGTCTTGACATCCATTCATACCATATTCCTTCTTCTACGAACATATCTCCAACATGCATTTCTATCTGGCAACCACTGTTCTTGCTTTGCTCTGCGCAGGCGTCCGAGCAGATGACTATCTTACGGCTACTGCCTTGGTCACTAATGCTGCAAACGAATCAGCGCTCGAGTGTTGGCGATTCTCGACACCATTGATCGATTCGTCACAGCCTGGTATCGCTGGCAGTTTGACGTTCAACTTCAATGCTAGCAGTGCTTCGTACACCATCATTCCACCAAGATTCAATGGTAGCAGACACAATGCCCCGACTCCTCAGGTATGGCTCTCACTCGATGATTTGATGTCGTTCCGCTTGCTGACGAGGATAGCTGGTTGTGTATACATCCGGTCTGGCACATATCTCGTTGCCCTCGTCCAAAGATGAAGAGTGGTTCATTGGCGGAAACCAGGGTCTGCTTGTCGCGGCTGATACGACTGGAGATGGTCACATCACAGACTATCCGTCCGATCAGTACACATCAGTCTTGACCGTTCCGTTCCCTGGCGGCATGTTACCTGCTCACGAAAAGCTTACTTCAGGACCTTGCCAATTCAGCAGCATCGGGGCAAGGTCGCTGCGAAACAAGATGTGGCACTGAAGAGTCTACTCGAACTGGCTTTGAGGGGATGGCGGAACGTAGCCGCGACGAGTGAGAAAGCTTGCAAGACTTCTCTCGAGTCTCACGAACTGTACATTATCAGCAATGTTATCACGAATTCATGACTTCAACTTACAATCCCTTTCTCTTCCACAACACCGTCTCTGATCCAGAAACCATATGAGCCCATCATGTTTGCCATCATGACATCAGTGAAGAGTCTGTCTCCTACAATGGCAACTTGAGATGGATGGGTGACTCCTGTATCCGGGGCATTCCGAAGATATGATAGCACATCAGGATGGCAACCAGGTTTCTATTATTGGATCAGATGAATCGAGTCAATGTGAATACTAACAAGCACACCTTTGTGTTATGTCTAAGGACTTCGACACCAGTATTCTTCTCCAAAAGATCTGCTTCTGCTCCAGTAGGATCTGATAGAGTGCCGGCAGAATTTGATACAATCAATAGACGGGATCCAGGATATGCTTTGCGGAGTTCTTCGAATCGTTCCTAGAAGATGATTAGACATGATTGAACCCTTCTGAAGATAGGGCTCAAGAAGATGTGTGAATTCAAAACGCACTGTGTATGGCTTATAAACCTCATTCTCCTTTGGCACAGCAAAACAATTATCCTTGTCAAGCACAACAGCCCGGATGTCTACCTTCTTTTCACCATCTGCTTTGGCAAAGGCACGAGAAAGAGGGATTGGTAAATGGTTGAAGGTAGACACGGTGTGGTGGGGCAGACATAGAGATGGATCTCTGAAGAGCCTAAAGAAGCTCAAAGTTCCTGACACATTCATTGTGACTGTTTGACTATCGAGAAAGAGCAATTGACTGCGTTGTCGTCTCAAGTTTCCCGCCAAGAC
The DNA here is from genome assembly GCF_000721775.1 of Aureobasidium melanogenum CBS 110374. Lineage (NCBI taxonomy): Eukaryota > Fungi > Ascomycota > Dothideomycetes > Dothideales > Saccotheciaceae > Aureobasidium > Aureobasidium melanogenum. The sequence goes on along the minus strand of NW_024470079.1, from coordinate 341,373 downwards.
GAAGCAGCGCCAAGGCTGCTCCGCCAGAAGCTCTAGAGATTCGCGCGCATCGCAGTCCTCGCTGGCGACAACTTCGACTGCTTCTGACCCATTCCTCTACGACTTAATTCTCTCGGCGCATCTATCTCACGTCCTTTACGATATCCAAAACAACTCTCACGTCGAACGACACCAATTACACACATTCGCCATGACTTCTACCATTGGAATCCCGATCAAGCTGCTCAACGAAGCAACCGTACGCGCATCTTTATCTTGTGTCGCATTGGAAACAGCGTATGCTGATGCGCAATCTCACAGGGTCACATTGTTACCGTCGAAATCACATCTGGCAATGTCTACCGTGGCAAGCTACTCGAAGGTGCGACTCACAACAACAACCAGGCAAGAAGAGAGAACAGCGCGCTGACGACATGACAGCCGAGGACAACATGAACTGCCAACTCAGAGACATCACCGTCACAGCAAGAGATGGTCGCGTATCACATCTGGACCAGGTCTACATTAGAGGATCGCACGTCCGATACTTTATCGTTCCGGACATGTTGAGGTTGGTGGAATACAATCGATTGAAACAGGAGACATGCTGACTGGGAATGACAGAAATGCGCCCATGTTCAGAGCAAGAAACGTGCGTGGAAGAGGTGTCGGTCTGGCCAGAGGTCGCGCTACCGTCATTAGAGCCAGAGGTCAAAGAGGTGGACCCCGTGGATAAACGCAAGCGACAAAAAGCTTGTCTTGATGATGAATGCAAGAAGAAGAGAAGGATAAAAGTTTCATGTCAACAGAGCGCTTGGGCTTTACAAATGTCGCTTCAGGCGATGTAGCCAGCCAAAAGTTGGGCTTTAAACCACGCATCCAGACGTAGCGCAAAGGGACTCGCACAGAGTCGACACTCTTGAGTCGCTTCCACAGCCTTCTGCCGATAGACGCAGAATAGGGAAGGACGATTCACAATTAGATACACGTGACATGGTTGGCGAATGAAACAAACAATCTCAAACCTCTTCTCCATCTTTACTCTCTCGCTCAATCTTTCCGTGAACATGCATCTTCCAGAAAAAGTCATGGAAATCAAGAATCCACGTCGCATCCTTGTGCTAGGCAGACCAGATTGCGACATTTCCCGCGTCGTCAAAGGTAGACCCTCTTACCTCTTCCGAGCACCAACATCTCGATAGCAGCATAGACTTACCAATGCGACAGCTCTGACAGGTTCCGCGCCCACTCCCGATCCATCCACAGGCTCCCTCGCCGGCGTTACGCACGAATGGAACATCAAGACCGCATACTACACGGCCAACATCCCCATCTGGATCGATGAAATTACCGATCTTGAAGCCTGGAAAGCCGAATTTCTAAAACCCGAAGCCAAGGAAGTGGTAGAGGCGCTGGGCGCATGGATCTACTGCTTCGACAGCGGAAAGAAAGAGTCAGAAGATGCAGCAGAGGAAGTCACAATATCCGAGCAAGTGGAACAAACGATGAAGGCTGTGGATGAGGTGGTCAAGAAGGCTTGTGGTAGCATGTGGGATGGCACGAAACTCGCCATGGACCTCACACCCAGCAACAAGGGCAAACGCGCCGATGCGGCCGACGAAATATGTCTGGATCTTGGATTTGACTATGTGCACATTGATGCTGAGGGAAAGAATGACTATGGAGAAAAGCTAGGCTTGGAAAGAGCAAAAGAGATACTTGAAGCAAACGAATGGTCTGCTCAGCCTGCCGAAGACGACGACGAAGAGAACATAGGAGACATGGATGATGAGCAGGCACAAATGAATGCAGAGCTTTGGGGCATGAAAGCTTCTCTGCTAGACCCAGACAACGACGATGAAGAGGACGAGGGAAGTGCTTTACAGATTGAGGGTATGGAGCAGATGATGAGTCAATTGATGGCCATCAGAGGTATGAACGAAGTGTGCTGTGATTTGAATCAAGCTGACAATACAACAGAGCATACTGCTGGCATGTCAGAGAATGAGCGGAAGAGATATGCTGCTCGGGCTGTTGACGACCTTATGAAGAATTTTGACTAGACCAACCCGTCCACAAGAGACACAATGAAGTTCAACAATGCTACCACTACCTGAGACTATAGCATGTTCTGACCCCGCATATGGTGCATATGTGCCCAAGAATTCGAAGCATTGAGATTCTGATGGTGATGGTTTTAAATATAAGGCGTTCATACTCTGAGGCTGATAAGTTCCTGGAAGCGAATTGGGAGCTCATAAACATGATACAGCCCGATAGAGATCAGAAACATGATTAATGTCTTCATCAACCCAACATGTCAACCTTTCGTCCTTGTGGTCGAGATGTGTATGAATCACAATCACATGCGCGAGCGGAGTTTAGGCCCAAAGGCCGACCCCGCGTTTTTGTCAAGGTGCATGGGGTGCACAGACAACAACAAACAGTCCAAGTCATCGCGACAGGCACTTTTTTAGATCAACACGACTCGACAAGATATTCATAATCAGCATCTTAATTGCTAGAGTTCCGCCGGCCTGATAATGTTGTCTTCACCGCCGCCGCCAGTGCCGCCTCCTCACCGCACCGCTCGCGACGATGAACGCGATCAAACACAATATTCTCTGGATCTGGATGCTCTGAACCTCGATGATGAACTAAGCGCTTTGGACTCGCCCAGCGTCCATCGCGTTGTTGACAAGATCCACAGTGATGACATTGATGGCCCGACAGACTTTACTGTCAATCTAGCCAAATACTTCAGAGGCACACCGCGCAAACAACCACTACCAGCATGGGAAGAACAGCAAGATCTTTTCGACGAGACAACACCCGACTTCTTGACGAATTCTTCGCCCAATCAATCGCCTATACTCAATCGCAGTACCCAGAGCGAACCTGGTGCCGACGATACAACGCCTCGCCCTGATCAAGGCGATTTTGAACAAGCAAAGAAGAACATGCTGCAACCTACTGTCGAGGACTATTACTCCGAGCTTACTCCTGGCCGTCCTGTCTCTATCCATCCCACGCCTGATTCCGCTCAACGACGATCATACTCGACCTCACGATTGCGCGAGTCCCAGAACCAGCGACCTTCGAGTCCTCCCACAATTTCATCTATGCGATCGCCCATGCCGCACTTTGACAGTACTCCCAACCAGAAACCCCACAGTCTGTATCAAGAATTACAAAAGTTGCGCGCGTTGAACGAATCTTTACAAACTCAACTCGACACGGAACGCGCCTCTCGCCAGTTCCGAACATCCGATCGATCGCAAAGTAGAGGTCGTTCTGAGGATGCGAATGAGCTGGAGACACTGCGAAATGAACTGGCTCGCATGCGCGATGAGTCTCGAAACTATCAGAATCGAATGCAAGACCTTCAAGCAGATCTTGAAGAATCAAAAGCCAACGAGAAGGATGCTGTCAAGCTTGCAGACGACCGCGCGAAAGAGTTGGATCAGATGCACGACAGTGAGGATGCTGAGATACACAACTTGCAGATTCAACTCAGTCAGGCTCGTGAGGCTGAACGTCAAACTCACAATTCGCTTGACAAGGTCAAGGATGAGCTGAAAGCGAAAGACAACCTGCTTGCAGACATCCGAAGTCAGTTGAAGCAATCGCAAGACAATCTTCGGGAGACCGAGAATGACATGCAAGACTTGAAGACCTGGAATGAGGGTCAGCACAAAGCAAAGAGTGATGAGCTTGAACGTACACAACAACAATTGTCTGATGCACAAAGAGAAATACAGCAAGCGAAAGATGATCAAGAAGAGGATGTCGCCGTCAACCGTACCAAGGTTGATATGGATGATGAGCCTTCGACGTCTGGAAAGCAAGAAGAACTCGAACGCCAGATCGCAGGCCTGCAGACTCAGTTGGAAGAGATGAGTAAAGCAATCGAGACTAAAGACAAACTTATTGCAGATCTCAAGTCCCAGATCAAGGATGACCTGACAAGCGACAATCTCAGGAAACAATTACAACAAGCTCAAGATGCGCTCGCGGCCAAGGAGAAGGCCGTGCAAGTCGCTCATGAGGATGCCGATACCAAGGCAGCAGAGATGACTAGAGGACTTGCCCAGCAACTGCAACAAGCAAACCAGCGGCTTGCTGCTTACGACACCGAAAAGGACCATGCTAAGTCAAATACAACCTTGGAACAACTCGAGGCACAGCTGCAGAAAGCGCGAGACGAATTGAACTCTGCTTTGCAACAGCATGCATCTGATAGGAATGCTTGGGCAAGAGCAGACAGTGACGCTCAGCAGTCTCAGACCTATGTGTATGATCAACTGAAGAAGGAACAAGAGCGCTATAGAAAAGCAAGTGAAGAAGTATCTTCTTTGCGAGAAGAGCTGGATATGCTTCGACACTTTGACCGTATGGAAGACAAAGCATCCTCTTCATCTCGTGATTCAACACAAAATCTTGCAGAGTCTCTCCACAAGGATCTCCAAGCGCTGAAGACTCAACTCGAATCACAGCAAAAAGAACATCATGAGGAGATAGAAAGACTCCGCGAGTCCTGGACTTTGCCAGCACTTCCATCCGACTCTGATTCTGCAGCTCTAAAAACTTTACGAGCAGAACACCGCCGCACAATCGATCTGATCGAAGAAGGCATGACCAGCCTGCGCACTTCCCGCGATACCCTCTCCCTTCGCGTCACCGACCTCGAAACCACACTCTCAACAACCCAATCCGAGTTGCAAACCACGGCCAACTCGCTCACTCTCGCTGAAGCAGACCTCGCCGCCAAAACCGCTGAACTGCAAACCCTCACCGCAGCCTCTGCCACCACTGCACAAACCCTCGAAGACACAACCACAGAACTTGAAACCACAAAATCAGAATTAGCAGATTTACACGCCTTGAATCTCGACTTTGACACTAAGCTATCATCTACACTTAAGAAGAGGGAAGATTCATGGCGTAACAAAGTCAAAGCTTTGAAAGAGGAGATTGCGGCGCAGAAGCAGAGGATTGAAGTGCTGGAGGATGAGAGGAAGGGGATGGTGAAGGCTTTGATGGGGTTTTGGGGCAGAGAAGAGTTTGGGGGTGAGGATGGGTTTGATGGTGTAGATGGGGATGGTGAGAGGAGTCAGAAGTTTAGGTATAGGTATGCTAGGGCGTGAGAAGGTGTCGATAATTTGTAATGAGTTATGAATGGGTTTTATTGATGTCTTGAGTTGTTGCATTTGTTGGCCTTGTTCTTCTTCCTCCATTCTGTTATATTGTCCCCTGCTCGTCTGATCTTATATCTCAAAGTGAAAAGTCACCAGCTCCTCATCCTGATACACCACGATAGCTCACAACTTATGGTTCCCAAAGAGGTTCCCCCTCAAAGTCATTTGGACAAATCTCATATAGCGCCATATACTCATCCACCTTCTCCCACAGCTCTCGCAGATACAAGATGCGGCAGTTCAGCCAGCCAGGAAATATCTTGCCATCTTCCCCATTGTGAGGTCCTCGTCTGGTCCTGCCTGGCAACCTGCCTTCGTCGCGCTGAGCGGAGACTACCTTGATCACGGGCGCCCGTTTAGCGCTCGCCTTGACTAGGTTGCCGTTGGGATCCGGTGCATCTGCTATCATCTTGAGGTTCGTTTCATCGATAACAAGAAAGGTCCAGAAGCGGACGCAAGGCAACATTTTATCGCCTTCTTCGTCTTCGGTGTCCTGAGTTTGGAGCCAAGAAGTAAAGTGTGTACGGAGATTCTCAAAGGTGGCCTGATCGAATAGCGAAGCGTCATCCATCCAGTAATTCTCGAGCTCTGCTATCATCGTCTCATAGTCTTCCTCGAGTCCGCTCTCGATTAGAGTTTTTTGAAGGCTGCAAGCGAGGTAGGTATTGATAGTGTCCATTGCTCGCGGCCATAGTTGGTCGGACTCTGGCGTGTAGATTGTCCGATAAATGGTCCAACCCCAAGGAAAGGCGAAAGAGCTGGTTGGCATCTGCTAGTCAGGATAATTTAGTGATGAAAGGTAGGATCTCGTAGGAGCAGAGGTGATTAAGGTCTGGATGTGCAATCCTTCATTTTATACACGGCCCGGTCCGTCTGAGTTCTGACTTTGCTCAGACCATAATTAGAAAACTGTGATTGGCATGTCTTGGCCCTTTGTATGCTCAAATCAGACCTTCCAAAAACAACGGAGTAATTAGAATAGTTGTTGCTCACCATGTCATGTAGATACGCTTGTTCGAGGAAAGCTCAGCGTTCCTCGACTTCCCCTTCTTACAACGCCATATTGAATGACTGATACCGTATGTGGGCTATTGCTACAGAGTATATCTAAATCCCTTGTTGTCAAGTTCAGTCTCATCTTGCATACCCTGCTCAATAGCCAGTCTTTCTTCCTCAGCAGACATGTTTCCAGCCTCGCGATCTCGTTTCTTGTTTGCCGTGTACATGTAAACGTACAGCACAACAACCATACCCAATTTAACCACATAGCCTACCAACATGGCTATGTAAGCACTGTGATAACCAGGTTTCTCGCTATCTCTGAAGGTTTGGGGTCCTATGTTTGAGTTAGCCAACATCCACTTCTCAACATTCCAAGACTAGGAGCAGAGTGAAGGTAATGATAGGAAGAACTCTTACCGATAATGTTTCCAACACAATAACCCACAAACAATATCGTTCCGGTACACTGTTTCTTCGTCCAACCCGCAACATTACTACTCACCATCGTCAGACTCATACTAAACCCGAGGCCCTGGAAATAGCATAGCCATAATGCTACCAGCCTTCCCCATTTGTTGCTGGAAGGGAGGGCGACTAGCATAGCAGCTCCAATGATGCAGATACAATTTGCGATGATCATAACGATACAACGGGAGTTCGGGAAGCGTGAACAGATGAATCCGCCACCCAGCAGAGCAGCAAATTGAATGAATCCGCCAGGGATTTGGAGATACTGGGTGCCGAGGGTGTCGAAGCCGAAGGAAGAAACGATGATGGAGGTGAACTGTGTTGTCTGTTGTCAACTTTCACTCTCTCCATCTCTTTTCGGAAGGGTATACTGACACTCGTCAAAGCAGAATTAGGCACCTGCGCCCCCACAGCCATAACAAAAAGAATCCAAGTCTTCGGATCCCTGATCGTCTGCACCAACTGATACCTCTTGAACCTGCTGTTTTTAACTCCTTGCCTATTCCTAGCCACTCTTTCTACAGCAACATATCTTTCCCTCTCAGTCAAGAACTTTGCAGTCGAAGGTAGGTCGGGTAAAAAGAGGAGGACCACAATACCCCAGACGATACTGACACTGCCAAAGATGAGAAAGACGTATTGCCAGCGAGCGAGGCTGCCGGTGGTTATGTGTCCGATTGCGTAGCCCAGGAGACCACCCACCATGGTTGCTATGCCGTTGGTGCAGTAGTATGCTTCGAGGCGGAGGGGCTGTTCGGCGGCGGTCCACCACATGCCTGATAAGATGATCAGAATGAGACAGAGCGCGATATGAGTGGTTGTTTCTTACCCATAATGAGAACGAAGCCAGGATTCACAACAGCTTCAAAGGTACCTAGGAGGAAGCGATTGGTCGCTACGCCAGCGAAGTTGGTGCATGCTGGTGTAGTGATGAGAATAATACCCCAAACTAATATTAGTCACATCAGTACACGCGAAAACCAACATCGAGACCCAAGGTATAACCACTCACTAACAGTCGTCGTCCCAAGAAACTTAGCAATAGGCAATTTCTGCAACAACCAACCACTCGGAAACTGCGCACCAAGATATCCAAAGTAAAAAATCGATCCCAACCAAGAGTACTCTTGTTTGTGCAAATGTGTGCCTTTTTGAAATCCATATGCAGCGGCAAAGTTTAAAGAGTTCTTGTCGAGGTATTGGAGGAGGTAGACAACAAAGAGGATGGGAACGATACGCATGTCGATCTTGCGTAGCACTCTTTTGGCTTCGGCTGGATCGATTGGTGAGCCTTCATGGCTTTTGTAGCTTGAGTAGCTGGTATCGAGGTCGGTGGTGGACGCTGGAGAGATTTGTTCTTCGGTGTAGGGGTCTGGTTGGTGTTTCTTGTCGGGTTCGGACATGGTTGAAGAAGATACTCAAAAGAGCAGTATTGACGATCTCAAAACGAAGAACGAGTGAACAAAGTAACGAGGAAACCACGAAGGCTAAACTCATGGACCTACATCTCTTTTTGCATCAAACTCGTGCATCGGTACTTACTTCTTGGCTGGCACGTTGAATTGGACATGCGGGTCCTTTGTACTTAGCCGCCATCAAACATCAGGTCTGTAACAAGCAATTGATGAGCCTCCTACACATTCTTGCAGTCAAGAACGACTGTCATTGGTTATGTTGTGGTTCCGAGGATGTTCCAAAGCTAGAGATGGCTGATCACGACATCGAGGGATGGATGACGCGACGTTGGCAACACCATGATATCAGGAACATTAACAACTCCCATTCTCGAGAACACTTAGCCAGTGCAATGTTCTACATTTACTGAAATCGAAGGATTGCTGTCAACTGAGATTAGGTTAGAGTTTTTTTCGAGTTTATCTATAGACCATGAACAGTGCTTGGGTCCTGCTATTAGGTCTGCTGGAAGTCTGGGAGTCCTCATGCCAATTCGAATTGTGGTCATAGAACGACTGAACCGTGCAAATGACAGGTCCAATTGCAGCTGATGAAGGTGGCTTATTTCATGAGCATAATGGGACACGAAGAGGACAAGCACTTCAATTGCTGGTACACGTGTTGTCATGTTGAAGTGGTTGTATATATGACCCTGATCTTCGGGCCATCATTCTACCGAAGCGCCGCTTGTTTGAGTGATGCAACATCAAGCTGTCAACTCAACACTGCCCTCTGGAACACCTGCTGAGCTTTTAAGGCGCCTAGCAAAGAACTGCATGATGGGGTACGTCTCATCACGACTCCTCGGCATCGTGTCTCCAGACCTCTTGTAGCGATTAAGCTGAACAGACTCGAAGACAGCTTTGAGCTTGTCTTCAGCTGATGAAGTGACCCAAGGGCTGTCATTACCAGAACAGACCAGAATTGGAGTCTTGCGCTTAGGGGAAAGAGATGCAGGAGCTTCGCTAGGTAGAGGGCCACCGACACTGATGACTCCGCCTAGCTCTTTCTCCATACTTACTGGGAGACGTGTCAAGGCTGTCCGAACAATTCGTGAAACAAGAGACCTACCTGCGATGTTGAGAGCTACCATACCGCCTTGACCGAATCCAAAGAGCATCAGCTCACGAGATTGATAACCACATTTCTTGATCAAAGTGTCCTCAATGACTTCCTTGACCAGTCTAGGCACTACTCTTTTGAAGCCACCGTCAGGATCAATGGTGCCGACTGTATTGTCAAAAATGACATCGTCACCCCAGTGAAAAGAAGATGCTTCAAAGGGAAGAGGTTCAGGAGCTTTGATAGAGACGCATGCTGTCTCAGGGAGATTCATCTGGGTGCCAAGCTGGGCAAACGGAAGATGAGCATCACCAAGGCCATGAAGGAGAATCAGGATGTTTGTTGGCCGTTGCGAGCTCGGAGCTGGGTGACTGGTCAGTGAACAAGATATGATGTCGGACGTGGTCCGTGGCGCTTGCTGGTGGAGGCGGTGAATGCGGTGAATGAACGTTTTGAGGCAGTGGATATGAAGGTCACGCCAGATAGGCAAAGTGCAAACTTACCAGGAGATACGGTCAGAGTCCATGAGGACGGGAAATCGGAAGTTGTGGGAAGTCTCTTGCTGGTCGACATGTTGATTGTGTGGCTGCGTTATTTGTTGATGCGGACTTTTGCTTGAGCGATGCTTTCCCCTCCTGCTTCTCGTCGCTTCCATTTCCCGAACCCTGATGTGTGGCTCATTCGTGGCTGTGCCTGGAAAAGCCACAAAAAGGCCGATCGCTGAAGTCATGCTTGTTCACTCGGGAAGGGGCTTGGCCTGATGCTTGTTCGGTGTGTTTACGCCAATCCAACTTGGCAGCTGTGGGGAAACATGACCCTCGTTTCTGACGGCAGACAAGAAGATTGAGATGACGATGATCGAGCTTCAAGTAAACGCTGATGCAAGTGACGCTGTCTGTTGTCGTTAGAATGCAATTTCTTGTTTCATCTTCCACCAGCAACGCAGGGCCAGCAGGGTCAGCTCTGGGATTGGTTAGAGTATTCTTAGTAGCAGGTTAGCCCCGCTTCGTCATTGGCTTGTGAAGTTCGGGAATCTAGACTACTCGTTTCACGAAGGAGCTCAGGGACCGCCGCGTCATCGTGCTTCGTAGAAAGTGAAGACAGATCATGGAAGCTCACCGTGGCTTGGAGAGCAGTGAGCTAATAGGTGGGGCTGCGGGCAGCTGCTGTGCAAGGCAGCTTCCTTCTTGGGGACAACACAGCACATATAAAGCTCCTCGACTACCCCTCTCTTGCCTTGCTCTCTTTCCTTCATCAACACACGCTTCATTGCACCACTTACAACTTCTCAAACCAAACCTTTTCACATCAAATCATTCACAATGTTCGGCTGGGGTGAGCACACTCGAATGTCTTTCTGGCCCATCAGCAAGACTAACAGCTTCCAGGTGAATCCAACGACGCCTACCAACAGGTCTACAACGACGACCACCAGAGCTCCATCTCTCACGAGCTCCTTGCTGGTGGTGCCTCGTTCGCTGCCATGCACGCCTTCGAGGAGAGACAGCGCAAGGAGGGCAAGCCCGTCAACCACGAGTTCGCCAAGGAGCTTCTCGCTTCGTTCGCCGGCGCTGAGGTCGACAAGCTCTGCGAGACCAAGGGTCTTGACTACGTCGACAGAGAGAAGGCCAAGCACCAGGCCAAGAAGAACGCTGAGCACCTCTACGAGCAGCAGGTACTTGTTATCCGGCCTCCATTTCATCAGAACACAAGCTAACAATCATGACAGTACGGCCAGTACGACCAGTACGACCCCAACCAGATGGGTCCCCCCGACCAGCTCCAGCAGCGGTTCGGTGGTTACAACTACTAAACCACTCCATCTTGTCTCTTGAAGAGGTCAAGAACGAATGCATGATGATTAAAGCATGAAATACCAATGATTGCAAGTAAGCAATCCGAATGAAAACAGTTATATCCACTACTTCACATTTGTCCCATTTTATGCCTGCTGTGAATAAACAAAACATGTGAAACCGCTGGAGACATGGAAGCGTTGTGTGATTGGTTCGTTGGCCCAATCAGAAGCCGAGAGATCCCCACGTTTGCGTCAGTGGTTCGAGCCAACAAACTTGAGTTTAGTTCTCGTCAAGAAAAATACAAAGATAAGGCATTCTTAACCTGATCCTGTGCCACAAAGACATGGTGTTAATATGAGGTGGATGAAAGCACGCGAGCAGTCATGAAGTTCGCAAAGTAAGACAGTCATCGAGCACTCAATGCTGTCAACAGCCACTGACGAATCGGCGATAGAGAGTTGGAGTCCGACCTGGTACCTGAATGGCGGGCTAAATATCTGGATTACAAGGTTTGCGCTTCGATACGACACCCGCAGACAGCGATCGAGCACAAAGGCTGACAGTCGAGTAGCAAGGAAAGAAGAAACTCAAGGCTGTTGGCCGCGCCCTGCAGAAAGTCGAGCGTACAAGCCCGTCCGATGGCCGTCGCGACTCGTCGCCGCTTGCAACTTTCGGAAGAGCCCCCTTCTACGCATTCCTAAACAGACCCGCGACCAGGACGAGTGACAGAAGAGCCAGCAGTGGAGACCTGGGTGCTGTTCGCCCTGCCGCCGAAGACGACGGCGACCAACATGGCTCGTCAACCGCCGCCGTGCCTATCCCAGGCGCGCACGATGCAGAGACCACTCCTCTTCAAATACACGGTGATGGAAGACATATGACACGCTATGGGAGTATCATTGGCTCTCCACCCAACATTACAAGTCCTCCCAGGGCTTCGCGTCCAAGTGAGGACTCGAACAGGTCGCTGAAACTGCCTGGTCCTGCTCTGGGCACTCCAGCCCGTCGCAGTGCCATGCGTCAAGAGTCTTCCGGTAGTGCCTACCAGGTTGGCGAGACTACTCCGAAACACCCTACCTTCAAACTCCCTTCTAGGTACAAGAGTGTTTTTCAACCGAGACGAGTCAACTCCATGCCTGGCGTTCAGGACGCTCAACCTACCCGACCTCCCACTAGAAGAATGTTCAGCGGCTTGCGTGGCTCCGACTCTACCCCAGATGACATTGCTCTCGATGCTTACCGAGAAATCGACGTCCGCCAATCTCAATTTTTCATGTTCCTGGATAAAGAGTTGGAAAAGATCGAAGAATTTTACAAGAAGAAAGAGGATGAGGCTACTGAAAGACTCAAAGTTCTGCGAGAACAACTACACATGATGCGTGACCAGCGCATGGAGGAGATTCTCTACGCGACCTCCAGGACCAAGCGCCCATCACAAAGTACAGATCTTTTGTCAAACGGCATGTTATCCAGAAATAGCACCGCTGGAGGTGAAGAGTCTCAGCTCATCAAGAAGAATGGCCACATGCAGAATGGCTGGGCCAAGGCAATTAATGGTATTCCTGGCAGAAAGAGAGTCCCACAAACAGGCAAGACATTCGAAGCCATGAAGCAGCTGGGTACCCCTAGTGGCCCACGCGCAATGGACGACAGCAGGGACTACATCCGTAGAGGTGGCCATCCGGAAGTACCGTATAGAACTGCTAAGCGCAAGCTAAAGATCGCTCTGGCCGAGTACTACAGAGGTTTGGAATTACTCAAGTCGTACGCTCTACTCAACAGGACCGCCTTCCGCAAAATCAACAAGAAATACGACAAGACAGTCAATGCGCGACCATCTGGCCGATACATGTCTGAGAAGGTCAACACTGCATACTTTGTCAACAGTACAATCGTGGACGGTCATATTCAAGCTGTCGAAGACATGTACGCTCGCTACTTCGAACGTGGTAACCACAAGATCGCAGTGGGCAAGCTGCGGGCCAAAGTTGCAAGATTGGGTGATTATACCGGAAGCGTATTCCGCAACGGTGTGCTTCTGGCTACAGGTACCGTCTTCGGTATCGAAGGACTTGTCTATGGTACCCAGCTTTTATGGCATGAAGATCCGACAATCGTCTCTCACACCTCTTACCTACTTCAGGTATGCAGTATTGTGCTTGCCGTTTCGCTCGATTGTATGCTAACTAACCCTACAGATCTATGGCGGCTACTTTTTGATGTGGTTCCTTTCGCTCCTATTCTGCGTTGCATGTCGAGTATGGTCCCGAGCCAAAGTCAATTACTCGTTCATCTTCGAATTCGACACCCGGCATCATGTCGACTGGCGACAGCTTACAGAAGTAATTGCCTCTGTTCCCCTTTATGAATGCTCCTAACGTCGTTCTAGATTCCTGCTCTTCTCGGCTTCGTTTTTGGCCTGACGATATGGCTCAACTTCAAGCGCTTTACTGACGACTCATTCTATGTCTGGTGGCCAGTCGTTCTCGTTTGCGTTTCAGGTCTCATTCTTTTCAACCCGTTCCCTATATTATACCATCGTAGTCGTCTGTGGTTCGCCTACTCGACTGTAAGTCGCTCCCTCGAGAACTGTGCTATACAAGCTGACATATGCAGTGGCGATTGTGCCTCGCTGGTGTCTTTCCTGTCGAGTTTAGAGACTTTTTCCTGGGTGACATGTTTTGCTCCCAGACCTACGCTCTTGGTGTAAGTGCTCTTGAGCAGAATTGGGTGACAAGCCGCTGACCCTTGTCAGAACATTGAACTATTCTTTTGTCTCTATGCCAACGACTGGAATAATCCTGCACAGTGCAATTCGTCACACTCTCGACTGCTTGGATTCTTTGCGACTCTTCCAGGTATCTGGCGTGCTCTCCAATGTCTTCGCAGATATGCCGATACAAGGAGTCTGTTCCCCCACATGGCCAACTTTGGCAAGTACATGTGCACGATTCTCTACTACATGAGCTTGAGTCTGTGGCGTATCAACAAGGTCGAAAGATTGCGAGTCTTGTTCATCTTCTGGGCAACCATCAATGGCGTCTACTGCAGCGTCTGGGATATTGTCATGGACTGGAGTTTGATGGACCCGTACGCAAAACATCCATTCCTGCGAAACACACTGGGCTTCAAATACGCCTGGTGGTACTACGTGGCGATCGTGCTTGATCCTATTCTTCGCTTCAACTGGATCTTTTACGCCATCTACGGGCATAATGTGCAACATTCGTCGCTGATATCCTTCCTGGTTGCCTTTACAGAAGTCCTTCGACGTGGCATGTGGCAATTGTTCAGAGTTGAGAACGAACATTGCACCAAGTATGTTGCGCAAATATGTCAAAATGGTGAATTTTATGCTAACACGTTCACAGCGTGACCCGTTACCGCGCATCGCGTGATGTGCCACTGCCGTACGAATTGAGCAAGACGGAAGCAGAAGCAGAACCCACAGAAGGCATTGAAGGCAGACACTCGGACGACCTCGAAGCACAAGACAACGTTACACTTACGCCTTCGACAGCTACTGGGGTCGATCCAGCACGCAGAGAATCCAACACTGATCTATCATCGCCCAACATCCGCCAACGCAAGAAACCCGGATCTTCTCAAGCATCACCAATGGTCAGAGCGATTCACAGAGTTGGTACACTGATGCGCGCATCACATGCACTAGACTTTGAACGCCGCAGAAAGTCTGAGGTACATAACACGCTCGAGGGGGATGATGAGGATGACGATGACAGTGACGAGGACAACGGGCCTTCAGTTGAGCCAGACGAGATTGACGGAAGCTTCCAACGCACACAAGACAAGCCAGACAGTGACAGCGATGGCAATGGCAAGGCTCCAAAGCAGAAAGGAAGTGATGAAGACGACGAAGAACTCGTAGGGTCAGGATCAGGCTCAGGCGGAGAAGGAGCAAGCAGCGCGTCAGACGATCAGGCTATCGCCAGAGCAAGGAAGCTACGCAAAGGAGGATAGCAACCTAGTTGGCAGCTCGGTAGAGAGTCGTGGCACGAGTAGCGATGTCATAATAATATACCTTTAGGTTTCTACGGATTTTGTTTGTTCGTGTTTCATACGTGTCAGAGGATGGGCTTGTCAAGGTTTCGAGGCCCGTGCGAGCGTGTCTCAGACTGACACCTTGCTCGCACCAAGCCAGGAACAGGCAGGCGCGGGGTTGCGAGGAATTCAAAGCAGACGGATTTCAGGGGTGTCCGGCGCGTATCGGCATTTCCTAGAGGTGCAACCACCTCGTGGCCCGTGACTGCCTTTTGTTGTATCTGAGGAAGATGGCTTTCTGAGGAACGCGATCTTTCCTAAACCTCAATCAACTCCAGGCAACGCGAACTGAGAGCCGCAAACATGGGCTTCTTTAAGCATCTCCGCGCCAAATCACATAACAAGGAAAGCAGCAGCACCACCAACAGTCCAAAACGTTCTTCTCCCCTTGCTATTCGTCCTGGACGTGACTTTGCTGCCAAACTTCCCAATGACATACTCACAAAGATCATGGTGCAGGTCGCACCGCATACCCAGGATGAGACATACGAGCCTAGCGAGAGGTCGACAGCCGGCGAGGGATGCATGTTATGCGACTTGAGAGATCTAGCAAAGGCTGGTCAAGTCTGTCGACGATGGTACAACGCTGCTGCCACTGTCTTGTGAGTTCTCCTTCCACCAGCAATGCACTCGACTTACCCCTGGCCAGATACAGCAGCGTCCGCATCGATGCCGTCCACTACTGCGAACTCGAGGAGATCCTGGCCGAGAAGAGACAGAAAAAGACATTCCTCAAAGCTCCCATTGAGTCTGGCGACGTTCCCACCATCAGATTGGCCCTCTTCTGCCGCACCGTACGAGAAAATCCCAACCTGGCACATGGCGTGACTATGCTCAAGCTACCGTACATGACCCGAGAAACCGCAAAGGCCGACCTTGCCCGCACCATATCTGTTTTGCCAAACTTGAAATACGTCGATCTACCTGACGGAGCTTTCAATGGCGACCCGGCCTGTATGCCCCTTGTCCACGAGCTGCAAGCACGCTGTCCCGATATCCGCAAGATGAGCTACAGATCAGGTTCCGAAGGCTCGTTCGAACAACTTGCTCGTCGCAACTGGCAAGCGCTCGAGATTATCGAGATTTCGGGTATTCAAGTTGAGCCCAGCACGCTGCGTATCGTCCTTGGTTCGCTGCCAGCTCTGCGTGAGCTCACAATGACTGACTTGCCCTGGCTGGACGACACCATCTTCTACCAATCCCCCATGCTTCCAGACTTCCCCGCTCTGCGCACTCTAGCTTTCGAAAACACGCCTAGAATCACCGCCGAGGGTATGGGCGTTTATTTCGAGAAACCCCTCAACCGCAACACCCTCAATGACCTCTCACTCAACGGCACCGGTATCGACCCTATCCACCTACACCACTTCCTGTTCGATGCTTCGGCTCTACACTTCCTATCCATCGTCGAAACCGTCTCAAACTCTCTCGCTCTCTCACTCAACGATCTCCCACCTCTCGAGTCCATCTCTCTCAAGGTCCTCCACTACGAACTCACCGACTCAGAAGATGCCCATGGCCTACAAAAACCCGCTGCTTCATACTACGCATATCTGGCTCAGTCACTACATGCAAACGGTCTGCCTGCTCTTTCGCAGCTTTACGTTCGTGACCCCGACTTTGCTGAGATTATGCTGCTCCCCGCACCTCCAACACCCTTTATGGACGGCGGCGGCAATCAGCGCCAGAGTGTTGTAGGAGCCATGAATCCGCCCCGTGGATTGCACCAGCCTCTGGAAGTCTTTTCTAAGGGTCTAGATGAAGTGGAATGGGCTTTCACAGCGTACCAACCACCAGCTCCATCTCACGGTCGTCATGGATCAGGTAGTAGTGGGCGCCCACAGAGCGCATACAGTGCTGCTCGCGGTCTCGGCCCTCAATGGGCGCAAGGCGGCTTCGGCGGCGACGCACGCAAAAGTGTTATTGTCGGTAATGGCTATGGTGGCTTCCTAGCAGTCCCGCAAGAAGAAGCAGCACGACCAAGATCATCAGCCGGCCATGAGTCTCGCAGCTGGGGTAGCAGCAGTCCTGGAAACGGAGGCGGTGCGCTCGCCGCTCTGGCTACCATGGGTACCAGTGTTGGCAGCAGTGCTGGTGGCTTTGGAAGTCGTGGCAGTTGGCTCAAACCTCCACCAAAGATTCCTGGTGCCGAGGGTAACGGAGGCCACAAGCGCGCTGGCAGTCGACAGGACCTATGGCGATGAGAGGCTTCAATTCCTCGATGCCTGGATCTTGAATTTCCTTCTGCCTTGACGACGACCTGGAAGTATCAAACCTGGTTTTTGTGGATGTGTTTAGTACTTCATCAACACGCTTTGCTGGCATAGTGTTCACGCTGATGCCTGGGGGTCTGGGGGCGTTTCTCTTTGAGGTATCTGATTTCTCATTTTTGTTTTCATCTTAGCAATCTGTTTTCTGCTTGCTTCTTCTTCAAAACAACCTTTTTATTGTTTTCTTGAATATCCCCACAAAGGCTAGCTACAGTTTGCAGAAACCTCATATCTTTATTTCCATCTCTTCAATTTCGTTTGGTTTCTTGCTAGTGAGGAGTTGTGGGTAGCAGCTTTTTAGGTGCGGCTGTTCAGCGCCTGCCTAGCTTAGGTATATCACATCCAAGCCCGACCCACGGGCGCCTTCATGAAGCTTCTTTCGCACCGTCTCGGTCTGTCAGGGGCTATCTAAAAGTCGAGAGACATGATAGAGTTCATAGAAAAGAAAAAGCAGGGGAAAGCTTTGAGAATACTGTTTTCTCTTGAAGAGCTGGTTCAGAAGATATAGGTAACATGCTCGTACACTCCAAGAACACTTTATGAATACGACTGAATGTGGGAATCGGCTAGATGGGGTAGGTGGCATAGTGTGCGTACATTGTAAGCTGAATGAAAAAGTCTATATTGTAGAAACAGAAGATGAAAAGCAAAAGCAGAGAAAAAAAAAAAAAAAAAAAGATCGCTATACTGTTACAAGATACCAAGAAAGCAGAGAAAAGCAACAAACGCCTTAAAACTATCACTTCAAGAAGAATCGAACCAAATTTCTTCTAATCAGCCAAACTCAAACAATCGACGGCAGCTTGAATCTGATCCCTCATCCCACCTAACGCCTCAAACGCGATAGCATAGTTATCCAACGCTTGTAAAACTCTTCTGAGTCCTTCTTCACACCTTCCCAATAGTTGTGCTGCTTTACTCTGTGCCTCTGCATCTGTGTTCTGCTGTGCAAGCACCCAAGTACGGTGATAGACCATTAACAACGCGTATGCGGATTGCATGGCACAACAAGCAAAACTGGGCATTGTGCGAGGAGCAAGTGGCGACGAGGACGCTGGCAATGGCATGGTTTCAAAGGCGGAAGCAATAGCCAGGGCGGAGTTCAAACATAGTCGCGAGGAGAAGTGGTTGCTGAAGGGGAAGGGGTGCATGTATTCTGCACTTGAGGCCGAGGAAGTGGAGTTGGGAGGTGAGACCGAGTTGGTGAGGCCAGGGACTTGTGTAGGTAGAGAGGTGGAAGAGCAACCGCACGAGTTTGGAGATGAGGTTAGGGGGATTTGGTCGAGTGGGTCGGAAGTGGTGGTGGCAGGAGGTGGCAAGGGTTCGGATTTTTTGAGGTCGCAGTGCTTTTCAGAGAAAACAGGGATGTCGAAGAAGGCGCTCTGGCGGTGCAATTTTATTCTTGCGCTGTTGGGCTGTTAGCATGCTGTCGTGTTCTCGTATGTATAGACTGTGGTTTCTCACCTGTTTAATTTGATCTTGGACATTTGCTTTAACGAGTATGCAACGATAGCTTCCGGGTTATGGATATCCGGTTTGACATCTGTCCAATTATGCGATTGAGCAATCAAAGGTTCAATCGTGTTGTGCAGTTCTTGCATGCGGGTGGAGATCTCTGTCCAGTCTTCTCGACCATCTACAGCACGACCCACTGCGGAAACAAATTGTGTTGCGAGAAGGATGGTCTGCTGTGATTTGATAAAGAAAGGCCATGCTTCTGGATCTGGCGACTGCGGGAAAGTGGTGGTGAAGCGAGGGTCAAACAGCGGTATTGCCGGTGGCGCAGAGCTGACGATTGAAGCCTGGCAAGCACAGATATACTGCAACAAAAATTCAGCATTTTGGGAACGAATCAAAATTTGAAGGAAGACTCACGCTCATCCACCAAATCCTACTCCTTGCTTCGGCAAAAGCATCAAGCTCAGTGCCACGATCATGCAGTGAAAGATTCATTGCCATCATCATCGCCTGACCAGCTCGATCCCTCATCTTCGTGATATTGCCACGCTGAGCATATTCATACACACTCAGTATACTCAACGCAATCACACTTTCCGCCTCAATCGGCACTCTTGGATGGAAAGCAGGCCGTGAGTAATACACTTTTTCATCCAAAAGTGCTTGTGCTGGTGAGATTGAGGAATTGGGTATCTCAGAGTCGCTTTCTATGCTCTCTAATGTGCGTTTGGCAAACGAATGAGCGGCTTCTCTGCGTGCTTTGATGCTTTCTTCCTCAAAAGGTGCATATTCTTCCGGATGTGGGATTAGAGCCAGGATCGCCGAGATAGCAAGGGCAGCTGGCGAAAGAGATGCAAATACCGATTCTGAAGATCCTGGGAACCAGAGTTGCGGATTGTCCTGAGGTTGAGAAGTTTTTGATGGTGGAAGAATTGGAAAATATGGATGCATCCAAATATAATAAGCATCCAGTCTACGCACAATTCATAAGCTTGATATGCGAGTATCCAGAGAGAACATACTTACATGTCGCTATCTGTTTGATACCTCCGCACCGAGCCAGTTCGTCGTGGTATGGCATTATCCAGTTCAATGGTCTGAGGTATCGGCGCTGCCGTGAATATGCTGTCAAACAAAGTATCCGTATTATCAAGATTCAGATCCAATTGTGTTAATCCAGCACCGGGCTTGATCATCGTCGGTACTGATTCATCGAAACCTGAGTATTTTGTTAGTCAATGGTCAGCACGACACAACTGAAGCTTCAATGAACTTACACTCTTGTGCAATCTTTACGAAATCAGCTTTCTCATGTTCCTGCTTCTTACTACGCGCCACTCGGGCACCGCCTCGCCGACTCTGAACATATACACATTCTTTGCCTCGATGATTGCACTTTGCAAAAGTTAGATCACGATGTCAATTGAGTCAATTGAGTCAGAAACAGAGTATTTGCACTTACGCCCGAACATGGCTCTTTCCCATCACAGCGAATACGTGAGGAGCGACTTGTGACGGACCATCAGCAAGCAATATCACACCAGTACCAATGATTCATACACACCATGATAGACATGCTACCTTGACCGGAGGCACAGCGAACGGCTTTTTCCGGATGCCAGTGGTAGTCTTTTGACGCGTTTGTGTCTCTGTACTCATGATTTCGACTAGTTCAATCGATATTCGGGAATTGTGGAGTGATGATGTTTAGCATGGAAAAATGTATGCAAAGATGGAAAACAGTAATCACAGGAGCAAATTACGAATGGTAGTGGCAATCAAATTCAGTTCATTGGACGGTTTCGAGGAAGGAAGCCTGAGGGTTTCTTCGGCCGATTCAACCGAGCGAGAGCCAGGGTCTGGGCTGTCGGCAACTCTGACTCAAGTCACGTGGTGGTCTGATCTATTCGACTACCGATAGTAATTGGATATGTGTTATTGCTGAGAAAGAATCATATGTCTGTAAGGACTATCTACAGACGCTAGATCTCGGTCAAGAATGACAAAAAGAAGAAACAGCAGTAAGAACAGATTTTGTTGACCCTTCAATTCATAACCCTTCATAAAAATATGCTTTGATAAGAAATGCCAGCAATTCTTCAGCGCCAAGAAATAATGTTTATTGTGCAGAAACAGACATTACCCAAATCCTATAGTCGTTATTTGTGTTTGACAAGAATGGAAGAGTAGTATCAGACTGCTAATGCCCTCGCACCAGGCGGCAGTTTTGGAAGTGGAAGTAATGGAGGCGGTGCGGGTGGTGCTAGACCAACAATTGGCATGCCCAGATCAAGTGGTGGTAGCGGTGATGAAGATGGTTTTTCAACCATTGGGGCTCTGGGCAGACTACTGATCTCCCGGAGACATGGTACGGACCCGGCTTTTGAGAGCTGAGGACGGTTACCAGCAGTCTTCGGGCGCACTGAAGAAAGGAATGGAGCGTGATTGGCGCGGATTTGAATACTAGCTGGTCGACGAAGAGGCCGATCTTGAGATATTTTCATATCATCAGCTGGTGATGGCGGAAGCGTCATGGCAGGAGATGGTGGAAGTAATTTGGCAGGCGAAGCGACAGATATTGGATCAACCAAAAGGTCAGCACTAGGGAAAAGCGACAGCTTAATTGAAGGTGTGCGCTGAGGCTTGCGAGAGAAGTTCTCAACTGGCCTAGAAGGCATTGTTGGTAGCGCTGGTAAAGCTCTCGTAGGCGGGGGAGCCGGCTTCTGTGGTGAGTGTGAAGGTCTTTGTCTGGGTAGAGACATGCTGTCGGAGTGAGGATTGATCTTTAGTGGTAAACGTTTCATTGGAGGTGAGGGCGTTTGCTCATTTGTCGATGATATGGCTCCCTCAGAAGGTTTGCGCGCCGGCCAAAGTAAAGGAAGATCTGCAACGAAGGAGTCTGGACGAGGTCTTCCGATGATAGGGCTGGGCTTTGGCCGCTGAAGTTGACCAGTCGTTGCCGACCTTGGGAGAACTGGACTATCGGTATTGAATTCATCATGCAAAGATCCTATTGAGGACTTTTGCGATGCGTTCTTGTCACGCATCATACGCTTCCCAGCACTCATGCCAAAGCTGACAGCTGAGTCGTGAGTAGTGACGGAGAGAGGGGAGTCGTTGGTGTCAAAGGAAGCCATCTTCCTGAGTCGGTCAACGTTGTCGCGGTCTGGCAGAGGCTTACGAGAGATCGCGGCGTTCGAGTTCCTCCTTGTGTATGAGTGTAGTTCAGCTACTTCAGGCTGAGTGGTCGTCGTGACCGCAGCACTCGAGTCACGTCTTGGTCTGCTGATGCTTGCCATTTCAGGGCTGCTAGTTGGAAATGAGAAGTTTGTAAAGGACGGCAGGTCTTGTTGGTTGATTGATGTGCGTTGTTTGACACGTAGCTTAGGAGCCGTGGTTCTCAGTTTCTCAAGTCCTTCTGGCTTGATTCCATCACCCATGACAGCACCTAGAAGCTGAATCTGCTTCCTGACCGCAGTCATCCAAGAAGTGAGTTCTTCGGCCGTGTCCAGGATTATCAGTATACTGTGGTCACCCACACGTGGTAGGTTGTCTTTTAGTCCAATCTTCGTAAGCAGTGATGTTTGAGACGGACCCGTGTAAAGGTCCGAAATGGCAGTTGGTCTTTGATCGACTTGTAGAACATAAGGTCTTCCAGGAACCAGATCACAGGCGAAAGCGACCGACTCCGGACCTAGATGAAGAGCTCTTTCCGGCAGTCTTTCACCACCGCCCTTCTCGGGATATTGGAGGATGATGCCATCGTTGGAAAGCGCGAAGATCTTTCTTTGGAACGGACCCTGACTGAGCGAGTTCCTGCCGCTTCTACTTTGTGCTTTGTGCTCGGTTTTGATGCTGTCGACGCTACCTCTTCTCTCTTCGTGGATGTGTGCTGGTATGATATGCGATGCGTTCGACTTTCGAGGCCTGGTAAGACGGGATTGACCAGATTCATCAATGGCCTGTGCGATGGTAACCTTGCTCGAGTCTGAATATATGTCAAATAGCGATGGCAAGATTGGAGCATCTTCCTCCTCTCTGACTTCGTCAGAAGAAGTCGTCGTACGGCTTCGGGCTAAGTTTCGACGATCGTCGTGAATTGACAATGAAGTGCTGGGTCGAGGATGTGGCGCTTGGAACCCATTGTTGGAGGTATTCTGGGGCACACGCACGATCGGGTCCGGACTCGGTGTAGCTCTTCCAGGCTCAATAATGGGAGTAACAGCATATCCAGACTCGTTGAATCCTC
The DNA here is from genome assembly GCF_000721775.1 of Aureobasidium melanogenum CBS 110374. Classification (NCBI taxonomy): domain Eukaryota; kingdom Fungi; phylum Ascomycota; class Dothideomycetes; order Dothideales; family Saccotheciaceae; genus Aureobasidium; species Aureobasidium melanogenum. Next base: position 318,371 of record NW_024470079.1, on the reverse strand, counting down.
TTTGCTTCTCAACTCTCGGTCTACTGAACAAATTGAACAAACTAGACTTTGGGTTCAGTCGTCGGTATGTACGTCCTGTTCGGTTCGAATTTGGAGTGTTTCGTCCACTATCCTGAAGAGGCTCTTTTATAGCCGGCAGAGGTTTGTCTTTGAAGGTGGTCTGGATTGGAGGCAAATCCTTGAACTTGCTCTTGTTGATGGCGTCAAAAGCGTCATTCTGATCGACGGCCATTGAGCATTCAACACATCCAAAGACTCGAGAATTATGATTCGAGGTGGACAAGATCGAGGAAGAACAATGGAAGGAAAAAAGAAGGATCGGCGAATGGCTAAGAAAAGAAGCAGAAGAGCCGTATTTGCGGCATTTGGGTATGACGAGGGAGAGCGTGGGATAGAAAGAAAGAAAATGAAGGGACTAGGCAATTAGATTAACCATGTTGTATTGGGACATGGAGGGCTTAGTCGGCCCAGAGTTCTATCTGAAGCAAACGAGACAGTGGAGGCGGACCATGCGGACCGCACACGCAAGCGGATTTAGTTGGACTCATTAGGAGATGGTGCTGTATGTGGCGTGCAAGCAAGCAATAAATATCGAGTCGAGGTTTGCCCGAAGCATGCAAACAAGGAGTCATCGGAAACGCATTGAAGCACGAAAGAGGATGTGAATTCTGAATCTGTACGTAGAACTGTGACGGGCGATGGATGTTTGCAGTTGGGATGATGGAACCAACGCCGGGGCAGTGGATTCGAGATGAAACTCGGCTGAAGGCTGGAAGGAAGGGGACAAAGCGTGGACGAGGGGCAATCGGGCATGCTGAAACGAAGGTAAATTGCATGACCGGAACCCAACGCCCAGACGCCAGCGCCGGGGCGGGTCAATAGCATGGAACGGAAGGCGCGCCAGATCTCCCGCGTACGATTCGAGCAACTTAGTGAGCATGGACTGTAGAAAAGAGTCGAGGTTGTAGGTTATCGGGAGCGTACCAAAGATGGGCACTTGGGGGGAAAGGCGGAAAGTGGGCTGCTCAAAAGAGGGTCAAAGCATGGTCGCATGCAGAGAAGCGTTTGTAGACATGGCCAGCTACATGAGTCTGGCTCCAACCTTGCTGTCAAAGATGGTGTTTACAGACGAGCAAAATCACATGGGAAGGGTCTAGTGGATTACTTTACGAGATGGCAGAGCGAGATGGACAAGCGAAGGATTCTTGAGGCTTGTCGAGTTGGTCAAAGAGTAGCAATCAGACGGCGCGATTGCGGGCGAGCACTCCAGGACAGGGTCGGTTGTCGTTGGCGACAGGTGCTAGTAGAAGATGCACGAGCTCAGATCGGGAGAGGCGTCAGCGTCAGACCCTTTTGGACAAACAAATCTGGTTGAAGACACAGGCAAATGTCTCATGAGCAGTCGGAACCAAGGCCGCTGGAGGAGATGGAGGCTTCAGTCGTCAACATGGTAGGTCTTCAAAACAATAGCCCTGACAGGAGACTGACGAGGCCCGCAAAAGTCCGAAGCTTTGTCCGAGGCTTTGTGAGCCTGACAATCGGAGGAGGCAGATGACACAGGCTGGACATGTTCTAACGAAACAATACACGTATAACGAGCGGCTTATACATGTGGCTAGAGAATGAATTCAACGGGCATCAGTCGACTTGGTAGTCACAGGATGCATGCACAGTAGGTTGGTGGAGTGACTTTGTCTTGACATCTGGTGAGCCGACGTAGCGGGGCACAGGTTGGCAATTGGCACCAAGCAAGCGGTCAATCATCAGCAGCACTTTGATTGACTGTACAAAACATGCAACAATGCCTCCAGACCTGAATTCACTCCCTCCATCACCAACCCTAAGACACACATCAGACAATATGACAACAGCCACTACCGAGAACCACCCATCACCGCACTCACCCTCGCTGTCGTCGCTGCAAGCCGCTGCAGCCATCAATGCCGGCATGCGCAACTCCAACTCTCCACGCGCCAGCGCCACCCAACGCAGACGGTCCAGTCTCATGACAAATTTGCATTTGAATGATGCCCAAATGCCTGGTCCTGGAGAGATGCAAGATCCGAGCCACCATCATCGTGCCCCCAGCTTGGGCCAGATACATCAAGAGCTGGAGAACGAGCAAGAACATCAAGTCAATAGACTGCTGCACATGATCCGCCAGCAGCAAGACCAAATCGATGAGCTGCACGCAGATCATCCCAATACTGCTTCTGCAAATGCAAACGACTCCGACACCAGGCCACGCACACTATCGAGCTCGAGCAGGCAGCAACCACTGCCCCAACGTCCAGTATCCTTATCGCGACATTCATCTCAGGCCGTCTCTGTCACCAGCGCTCCCCGAAGCAGTAGCAGATCTCCCGCTCTTCGTCCCGTTGCTTCTCCATACGACCCTCAACGTGAAGATTGGCTGCTCGGCGCAAACCGTGACGAAAGTGCTTTCTACCAGGCCGAGACCCAGATGTTGACCCGCGAGAATCAGATGCTCAAGGCTCGCATCCGTGAACTCGGTAAGTCGTAGTTTTCTTGCTATGTCAAGACCTCCCCGATCAAGTACTGACCTAGCATTCTAGAGCGTCAACTTGCACATCCTGATTCATCGCCTACTCATCATCAACCACCTACACCTCACAGTCCTGCCGTCATATCCCCTTTGACAAGTCCACCTGTCATCCCTGAGCCTACTCGCCGACCTCAGCAAGACTCGTCATGAATATCTCTGTCTGACGCTTTACGACTTGCATCTCATCTCTAGCAGAAAAATGGCGTTATCAATGGGTTATTGGCGTAGGTACAACATCGTTGCTTGTTATTTTCATATCCATTCCTCAACCTTTTCTTGTCTATTGCTTTGATCCGTATCTCTTGCTTCCAATTTTCTCAATCTCATGGTGGAGCGACTTCTAAGCCAAATGCGTCCCATCAATCAGGGTCGCAACATGCCCTCGACGATTGATCGTAATTTTCCTACCAGCTATGTCGCCAGATCACCGCAGGACCTACGAATGCTTAGGGGATCCCAACGACTGCTCCACAACTTGTCATCCAGAACAAGATACTGTGACGAGTCATAACGTTTTGTTATAGGTAAACTTTCCCACTCCAGGAAGTCAAGATAGGGCATTGGTGGACTTCACATGCAAGCCCTGCACGTGTTTGGCTGCCGGGCTGGTATAGACATTCAACAGCCGGCGCTTTTATCTTGCCAAGAGCTAACCGTTCCAATTTGCCCGCGCTTACTTGCGTGGACTTTTGATATGGCCGTTTCGATACACAACGGTTAAGAGCAACGCCTACAACGGCCGCGCTCAAATGGAGATTTTTACTGGTCAATTGCCATCTGGACAACAATACGACCCTGGATCTCCAATCTTGTATGAGGCGAAAAACGGTACTGGGCTGCTTTGATCCAGCTGAATGCAAACGTCTGCCGGCGAGAAGCTCCTGGACACTGAACATGTCTCGTATCATTTCCTTTTACTTTATCTGTTGTGGTTGGTATATAAACATGAAGCCTCCTACCGGTGCATTTTTGTTTCTTCAGGTTGTCCATTCGCTAACAATCCATACCAACACTTCGCCTGGTGCGTAGCTGTTATCGTCAATCGTTTTCTGATCATCATCACATCATCCTTATTTTAATTCTTAATCATGAAGTTTGCAATTTCTACTATTCTGGCATCTGCCTTCTTGCTACAAGATGTAGCTGGTCGTGGTATGCCTTATTCTCTTCCATGTTCAAACTCTTAAAAGTCTAATCTTGTTTTAGCCATTGAAGAACGCGCTATCGAAGAACGCTCTACTGCCACCCCTGTCAAGAACACTGGCAAGCGTGGTCTTTCCTACAACAATGCCGCCTACACCATGCCTTTCTCCTTGTCTGGCCAGAACTCTCAAGTCTCTTGGGCATACAACTGGTACCAGGCAGCCGGCAGCGGCTTCAACCCTGCACTTGAGTATGTTCCCATGCTTTGGAGTAACGCTTCCGACCTTACTTCAAGCTGGACCGCCAATGCACAAGCTGCTATCAACGCTGGCAGCACCCATCTCCTCGGTTTCAACGAGCCTGATCTCTGTCTCGCTGGTGCTGGTTCTTCTTGTATCGAGATGCAGTCCGCTGTCAAGGCCTGGAAGCAGTACATGGAGCCTTTTGCAGGCAAGGCCCTTCTCGGTTCTCCCGCTGTTACCAACGGTGGTTCGCCCATGGGTCTTACCTGGCTTTCCAACTTCATGGGCAACTGCACAGGCTGCCACATCGACTTCATCAACATCCACTGGTACTCGAACAAGTATGCTGGCGCCAACTACTTCAAGCAGCAGGTCGAAGCCGCCCATGCCATGTCTGGTGGTCGCCCCGTCTGGATCACCGAGTTCGGTCTTGACAACAGTGTAAGCTACACTCAGGCTGAACTCACATCTTTCCTCGAGGAAGTGATTGAGTGGATGGACTCGACCGATTACGTTCAGCGTTACGCCTACTTCATGGATACCACTGGTGCTTTGATGAACTCTGATGGCAGCGGCATGAGCGATCTTGGTTCCATGTACAACTCTTACCCTGAGGTGAGTTCCGCATCGTCTTCTTCTGCTTCTCCCTCTTCTACGACAGCTGTGCTGTCTTCTTCTTCCTCCTCTGTAACGATGGCTGTGCCGTCTTCTGTCTTGTCGTCTTCATCTGCAATTGTTACGACTTCATCGACTTACACATCTTCAAGGACTACGAGTGCACCGATTAGCTCGTTGACGTCCAGCAGCAAAACTTCTGCCGCGTCGTCCGTGCAGACCTCTTCCTCTACGACATCTGCCCCGTCTAAAGCAGCTACATCCACTGCAGCCGCTTCGTCCGGTATAAGCATCCTTGGCGCCTACTTTGCAGATAAGGATGTCACCACCGCTGCCCAAACCGCCTTTATACAAAACGGCAATCTGGTGGTTAATACTTATACCCTGGCTTCTGCACTTTCCGTCTCAGATCCTTGGTATGGTGTCGTCAAAACAATCTCAATCCTCTACGCCGACGCCTCCAACAATACCTACATCTTTTCCTGCGCAGAGCAAACAGGATCCTACACTATCACTTCCTCATCCATCCCTTCTTCTGCAAGAACCCCTGCCATTGCACCCGTCGATGGCTCTACCATCAACATTGTTGGTATTGTTTGGGGAACCCAGCAGATCAAGACGCAGAGTGTGTGGGATAGGATTTACTATCAGCAAGCCACTGGATGGGGCTTCCAGATCAACACCAAGCTGTTTGGCGTTGATGGATTCTGGGGTCATGCAAAGGTGGGCATTCTTTGGTATAGAGATGCACAGGGAGTGTTGAAGTCGTTGGTCAGTAGGGAGAATGGATGGATCAAGTTCTAGACAGTTAGAAGGATGATGATCTATTTACTTACAGGAACAAATGTCTTTGTAAAGGTACATACATATAATAGATACACAACGAACCATTCTTTTAGAGATCTGTTTGTTTTATTCGGGCATTGTTCGAGATGCATGCTTCGTGCAAGGATCTTCGTATAAGGAGATATGCGACGCCTCTCGCGAGTATATCTGCTTCGAGTTGCGAGCATAAGACAGCTCGATCCGATCCTCGCGTAAGATCCCATCTTCTTCCGAGTCAATGGTGTTGCGCCGTGCTCTTCCAACGACAGACTGACCCTGTGTGCCTTTGGATGTTGGTTGTTTCTGCGTAGTTCTACGGACGCGCGATGAGTGTGTAATGTCGTCCCAAGCCTTGGGGATCAGTACACTAATCACGGGTAGTGATGCTACGACTACTGCGAGCGTCAAGTCGACTACGGTCCATGCCAGCAGACTTGTGTAGCCATCTATAGAGAGTCAGTTTACTTGGATTCTCGAGCAGGGGTAGACAAAACTTACAGGTAATGTCCTTGCTTATACTCTTTTGTGCAAGCTCTCGAAACACACTGGCTACACAGGATAGCGAGCCCATCGAGAAGACAATGAACAATCTGATCTTTGTTTTCTTGTTCAACTTCACTTTCCAGAGCACGATGATCGGCGTAAGCAGCAAGACAAAGTCCATGATAACGTGGATGACACTTAGTGTATTCGCAACCACCAGTGTCGACCAACACTTCGCGGGTTGCGCAAGTTTGCCAGAGTACATCTTGTCCCACATGGCTGGAGCAGGCGAACACTGAAAGCATGACCAGAATAGTGCGAGTAAAGTGTAGCTTGCGAGCAGGAAAAGGAAGACGTCGTTGGCGATGCGAGGATACTTTGATGTGGCTTCGGATATGCGGCGGAGGAAGAGACAGATAGATATCTTGATGATGCCGACGGTCGTGAAAAAGAGGATCTTGCAGACGATTGCAAGCTGCGTCAAAGTGGCTCAGCAGAATGTCATGGTGTTGGGCAAGAAGAGCTTCGCACCTTGTTGAATGTATAGTACTCGGAATAGGTGACGTCCCATGTGTGTTTTCCACCTCCTCCACGCACGACCATTGCTATCTGCAGTATCGGGTACAAAACCGCCATGATCTGCGCTGTAGGTTAGTGATTGGGTGACTTGTTAAGGTAGTAGAGCATTGTCTCATACCGCCCCTGTTATGAGAATCCAGTCGTCTGCTCCCCATCTCACACCAGTCTTGAACTGTCGAAGGACGAGTCTTAAGACCGTGGTAGACAACATGATGAATATCGCCATTACCATGCCAACAATGATGCTGGCCTGCTTGTCATTGTACTCGTAGTCTGCAGGCTTCCTCGGAACAAAGAGGTAACCATTGCTTGGATCTTTGTTGAAAGCGTAGGCTGCTCTGTACATGCCCTTGATGATATAGAAGTCGTCCTGAGTCGCTGGAGGTTGGCCCAGAAAGGCCGAGTGTGACATCTTCGCTCAGGTCCAACACGCATTAGCATGCTCAAGCAGAATGTAGGAAAGTCCAGAGACAGGAATGCCTTGCCAACATAAGAAGACTCCAGCCATACGACGCCGAAGATGATCGGGCAATCTTGACTGTTGCAGAAGGGTCGAGCTTGTACGCTTGAAACATCGAAGGAGACATCCTACCATTTGCCTGAAGCCAAAAAGCTTCGTATAATGGATCCTCGTTCAAAAGTAGGATTGCAATCAGGGCATTGAGTTTGCGACCGGATCAAGATAGCAGCCATCAAGGCAGACCGATCCTCCAATAGCAACGCATCGCCTGATATGGGATGTTTCGAGGGTGTAGTATCTCGCGAGTTCTTGTCAACATAAACTCATAGCGCAATATTAATGTGGTCCAGAGCATGTGCCAAAGCCTTCGAGCGACCCATGGGGCTTCGGCTGGAAGCGAAGACTGTCAAACGATGGCCCGTTCATTGACAAGGATGGCGTCGCGTTGACACAAGTTCACGATTTTGTCTGTCTCCCGGATGATGACCACAAACTTAATGTTTGAATCTTTGGGTCATTCCAACTCAAGGTGTGCCAAACGAGAAGGCGCTTATTCATAGATAGGCTTTGAAGGGAGGTAAGAGATGAGGATGTGAGGGAGTCTCGAAGGCGTCTTGCCAAGCCTGGCGTTCTTCACGCGTCGGCTAAAAAAAGAAGGTGCTTGCAGTGTGCCAACGTTCCAACCTTTCCACCGCTGGACATGTTGAATTGTTCAGGAGCCAAGACGTACTGTGGACGGCAACATAAGACTACAGATTAAACTCTCGTAACACATCTATCGCTGAACATCAGGTACTTCATGCCGTAGGTACCACCCGATGCTACCGAATTTGATCTCATCTCAGGGTCGAGCTCGCAATGATCTCCAAGGTGGATCTTCGCGAGATGAGGCGCATGCCCTGCACCACATCAATGAACAGATCCTGAAGTGGAGAAGAAGGTGATGAGTACAAAAGCGACCACTCTCGCAACCCTGCCGACAATCCCTCCTCCTTGGCTTGTTTCAAGTATTACGACTTGTATTTTTTTCCGCACCAAATGATCTCCTCAACCTTGTTCAGTCTCGCCTCTTTTGCGAGCGCTGCTCTCGCTGCGGCTGACTGCATTGGTATCAATGCTATTGCTCCTGGCTGCGCTTCACGAGAAACCTTGCATACTCGTGACTTTTTCTATATTGGAGGGCGTTACGTCGCTGGAGCTGCTGGCAATCTCACGTACGACCAGCTTTATGTGGAGAAGTTGACCCCTGCAACTGGCGTAAAGCAGAGCAAGCCCATTGTGCTCTTCCACGGTGGTGGTACGTCTGGAGTGGTGAGTAGAGTTTACAAAGATTTTCCTTGTGGCATTCGTGGCTGATTGCAAAGACATGGCTCAATACACCCGACAACCGTAAGGGCTTCGCATCTCACTTTCTGGATTATGGCTACCAAGTCTATATCGTTGATCAGACCAGCGTTGGTAGAGGGAGCGCAGAGGACCTCAGTGACTATGTCATGCGCATTGGTTCCACCGCTGAGATCAGTGAGAAGGGATTCACTGCTCCTGAACTTACCGATGCCTATCCGCAATCTCAACAGCATACTCAATGGCCTGGCTCAGGAGTCAAGGGCGATCCCATCTTCGACGCTTTCGAGTCGACATTCATCCCACTGACTAGCAATATGACTGTCCAAGAACTCTCCATGAGAGCTTCTGGTTGTCAATTGCTTTCTCTCATCGGTCCATCGTTCCTTATCTCTCACTCAATCGGAGCTTTGCATCCTCTACTTCTCTCCAACGATTGCCCTTCCTTGGTTGCTGGCAACATCAATCTGGAGCCTGGAAACATACCTTTCCAATCATACGTCGGAAATGCCACCTCCTCTGTTGGCCGCACGTCCGCTCGTCCTTGGGGCATGACAAACACCAGAGTCTCTTACGAACCTGCCATCAACAACTCCTCTGAACTCGCCTACAAACTCGTCGGAGAAGACACACCTGCCAAACGCAGCTGCTACATGCAAACCGGAACGATCCATAAGCTTCCCGAAATTGCCAAAGTCAAGTATATTGCTCTTACTGGCAGTGCTAGCCCTCACATCACATATGAGCACTGTGTCATTGATTTCCTGCAACAAGCTGGTGTTGCCGCTGAATGGATCAAGCTTGCCGATAAGGGTATAACTGGCAACGGCCACTTTGGCTATCTCGAGAAAAACAGTCCTCAGATTGCTGGTGTCGTTCATGAATGGATACAAGCTAATTGCTGATTCTATGCACATCGTATATAGGATAGCAAAATTGAGACAAATTTCCACAAACTTTACCGTGTGTTGTGTTTATGCACGAAGACGCAAGCGATAAGCCTAATCATTCGAATCGCCCATTCGAAGCTGTCTAGATGCAGATTGCGACATCCTGGGTGTTCAAGATGCTGTCTTCGTAAATTGAATCATGCACGTATGTTCCTATATGCCATTTTCAATCATCACAACTCCAAACGCAAAAACATCAGCTTGACTTACTGCTATCTCCGGGAAGGTCTCATCGTAGAAGACCTCAAATCGAGAAGTGATTCCCGGAGTCTTGTTTTCGAAACCTGGAGCAATGGATGTAGTGTACTCGCGATAGATGCCTACAGTCAAAGCCGTCATTTCTGCCATGGCCAAGCTATTTTGTGATAGCATTGTCAGCATGTATAGATGATTATTTTTTGGTTGTGAAGAGTCACTTACTGTACTCCTATACACATCCTGCCACCGCTTGAGAAAGCCCAGAACCATCTATTCATCAAGCTCACTTTATCCGCTGGTCCGAGCCATCGCTCGGGGTCAAATGTCAGTGGCGAGTCGAAGACATCAGCATTGCGATGCAGAGAGTATGGCGACATATTGACTATAGTGCGCGCAGGAATCTTATAGCCATCGATAACGCAGTTGGTAGGTAGCGAGCGAGGCTCTGAGGCCGGTAGTGGGGCGTAAAGGCGCAATGTTTCTTTTATCACGGCATCCAGATATGGCAATTTGTCGATGACATCGAGTCTAGGCATGCCATCTTCGAAGCCGTTTTCTGGTATCGAGCGCACTTCTTCAACCAATCGTTTCTGAATATGCGAGTTTTGCGGTTGAGATAACGCCCAAATCAGGAACATTAGTGTGTCTGCTGTCGTGTCGATGCCGGCGAGTAAGTGATCTGCACACTCTGATGCGATGTCAAGAGAATCCAAAGAGCGGGGACCTGATCCCTTGACACTCTCGTGCGAAGTCCATAATCGTGATACAATACTCGATTCTGAGGCTGAGATATCCAACTTGGTCTCTGCTGCATCTTTGAAGCCGTGGAAAGCTTCGAGCGCGTGCTTGCGAATTCCAGTATAGGTGGTTGGTTTCTGCATGGGCAATATTGGTCTAAGCAGGCGTTCTAGCAGACCTTCACGCGAGTACATCCATTTGGTCAATCTAGGCAGATGAACAGCAAACCAACTCAAGTAGCGGCGGGTCGGATCCACGATATCGTTGAGCAGAGCGCGATGTTGAGCATTGCCTTTGAGCGCAGAAGTGCCACCATGAGAAGGGCCATAAAGGAAATGAGTGATAGCATCGAGGGAGAAGTAATGGAGAGTGCTGAAGATCTCCTGTGGCCGCTCTCCTTGCGTCTTGAGTAGTGACAAGTATTGGGTGACCTTCTCCTGCACCATTCGAGCTGCAGGCCCTTTGAGCATCAGAGATTTCGAGTACGCGTTGGCGACCAGTTTCTTGCGTTCACTGTGGTCTTTGACGGACTCAAAGGTAAACAAGTTCTGTTTCCCATACACATCGAACATGCGATAGAACCATGTTCTTTCGAAACCACTTCCGGCTCCGTAGATGGTACGAAGAGCATTGAGGCTGTTGCAATGAACTTCGTTGGGACCGATGCGCACGATTGGACCGTATTCTTGATGTAGCGCATGAATTGTTCTCGTTCTAGTGCCTTTGAAGTCCTCCAGGGCCAAACGCCATTTGGTTAGAGCGAACAACTTCGGTCCAGGGATCTTGCTTTTGGGATCTAGGAACAGGGGCTCGACGACATTGTAGTATACTGCCGCCACAAGAGCAGCGAACAGGACGATGAGGGCCAGCATTTCACAATATGGTAATTGGTATATCAAAGCTGTCGTTCAGTACATATGTCGACATATAAGTCCTAATCGACGGGCATATGGTACAATGAGTGGCCAAGTGTCTTTTTTTGTCTCTTTACTTTACTGATTCCGCTATCATACTTCGGATAGCTCTGTTCGGAGGGGATGCTTTTACCCCACAGAGGCATGGTTCCGACCGATACTGATGTCGGACAGTCCGACAAAGGAGGTAACGGTCCTCGGGGCCATAGGCTACGACACAATGATCCTGAACAAGCACAAAGTTGCAGTATAAATAGAGTTTTTGGTGGGGGTCTACACGAGATATATACTTGTCGTGTTGTGTATAGTAAAAAAGAAAGACATGGCTGACATCCCTGAATCATTCAATGGTACTGTGCTCTTCCTCCACATCACTTCGGATCGGTTACAAGTCGGCTGTACACACTGCTCGTGTTGGAAGCAAAACTGTGGCCTCTGTTACGAGCAGAATTAAGTCGTCTGACCGAAGGCGGAGGCGCCAGCATTGAGGATGGCACACGCGATTGACTCGCAGGTGTATATGCTACCGGAACTCTTCTGGGAGCGAGAGGGCTGGGAGCGAGCGGGCCAGTGTTTTGTGCTGCATGGTTGTATGGCGTTGGTGCCCGTCTTGATTGGTAAAGATTTGTAGGTCGGGTCAAGGGCATGTGTACTGGCGGGGAGCTTGGGAAGGTGTCAAGCTCTCTTTCGGGAGAGGGCGGGTTTGTTATTAGAGGAGGGCCCATGTGGGAGGTGGGTGTGAGGAATGTTGACGATACCCGCCGTGATGTGTATAGGCTTGTCGTCTGTATGGGCGTGATCTCGACAGCAGGAGGTCGCTGGAGTGCAGTTGGTGCTATTTGTGGCAAAGTGGGAGCTCGTTGTGGTACAACAGGGATTCGTCGCGATACAGAAAGAGGCCGTTGGAGCTCGATAGGAATGTATTGCGACACAGAGGGGGTGCGTTGCGGTACAACAGGAGGAGCTCGCTTTGGTACAATAGGAGTCTGGTGTGATATTGAAGAGGTTCGTTTTGGTAAGCGCAAAGCTGCTGCTGGCTGCTTTGATGCTTCATCTGCTATGGCAGACACGACTGCCTTTGGTAGATGCTTGGGCGAGTACAAATGCGTACCATGAGGCGAAGGAACATATGCCGTGGGAACGCGCGAGGGATGATATGTTCGGGACGATTGTACATATGCCGTTGAAGGTTGATCAGCGCTCTCCACGCTACTAGTCGAGGCAATTGAACGTGAAAGACTAGGAGTCTTTGCCAGCAGAGGCGACTTCTCGATTGATTGACGGGGTGATGAAATACCGAGACCATTCGACTTCTCATCATTGGCATCGATTGTCGCTCGAAGGGGTGACGATATCCGTAGAGGTGACGAGGCGATGATTGGTGATAGCATTGAACGGCATTTGAAAGAGAGAGTCGAGTGCCGGGTAACCATCTGTGGAGTTCTTCTCTCGAGATCTGATGGCGACAAGCAGACTTCTGCTCGCCTTGATCCAAGCAGACCTGCTGCGAAGGGATCACGCGAAACATTATACGTGAAACATAAGACGAAGGAAACGATACTATCCGAAGCAAGTTAGTCACACGCATAAACACATGATACAAGCAACCACCTACAATGCCAGCATGCTGACCACCAAAGCCGTCCTTTGAACATAACAAATTCGGCCCTTCCTCCATAGGTCAGGAGTGTCAAAGTTTGCTGGTCGGCATGTCGGTTGTCTTGCAAGAGTAAAAATGATTCCCAGTCCAACTGTCGTGATCCACAACAGCACTGCCGTACATGACAAGAAGAGAATTATGACTTTGAAGAATGTTGCGCCTACTTTGGCCCATTTGCTGAATACGCTCTCCTGGAGACGTGTAATGAGAGTGTGTAAAGATATAACAAGAAGTGATGTTCCAGCCTATACATCATGTTAGTATATGCCTCATACGTCTACATACTAATGCTTAGACGACTTACTGCTGTGATGCAGATAACATCTGTCAAAAACAAGGATTTGTCAACCTTGGAAAGGGCGAAAAGAGAGATCTGGACTGGGAGAGTAAATAGACTGGACCAGAGTAGAAGTTGAAGAGAGATCGTGATGAGTAGATTCGTGAAAGAGTGTTGCTTGGAGTTGTTTAATGTTGTTGTCTCCATACCGACACTTGTGGAAGGTATCGAGATTATTGAGAATATAGTAAGAAAAATATCATCCAGGACATGTCATTGTTCTTCAAAGTACCACCCTGTTCTACAAAGTGGCGGGCATAGGAAAGGGAGAAGTGAAGGAAGCTGCAGCTTGAATTCCTCAAGGCACGCGACGCGTGCTTGCTTTTTGAAAGAAGGCCTAAAGCATCAGGTTCGATGATGTCCAAGTTTGGAATGCTAGGTATCAAACTAATTCCATGTTTCGGCGAGAAAAAAATGATGGTGACCTCTTTTGGTGAGTGAACAGACGGATTTAGACGGATAGGGCCAACGCTACTGTCGGAGCTGCGTTTCACCACGATGGCTTGTTCGCCTAACTGTTTCGATCATGTGTGGGAGAGAGAAGAACGATATCGTTGAGAAGAGTTTTTGCCTTCGCGGTCGTATCTTGATACATGTTGTGAATTCAAGTACCAAACACTACTTGCCTCAGAACAGAGGATCTTCTCAGCTCTTGTTCAGTATATGAGCTAGCTGGTCGCTCACCCGTCTGACACGCGACTATCACTTGGCCCTATCGCTTTCGGACCCGTGATGGCGTCTCAACATGGAAGGAGCCATTGTAGCAAAATGCCGAATAGACATGATGCTGCATATGGAAGCTGTGATGGGAAAGTCCCCAATCCCGAAAAATCGGTCAAGTGTTCGATCGAGGCTAGCTGCGGCTCTTGCGGGCCGCATGTCCGGGGACGTCACCCGCGTGGGGATCTTCACCCAGTCGTCTTCCTCGGTCATCGACGACATGTACCCCTCATTGTATAATGGCATACAAAATGGCAGTCGTCGCAAGTTGGACCGTGTTCCATCTACACCGTCAACATCGTCACAATGCCTCAGCAGTCGCCCTACCAGATTGATATCCCAGCCACCGACATTCTATCCTATGTCTATCCAGAAGGAAAGGAACCCTATGACCAGCCAATATGGACTGATGCCGACGACACTACAAGGTCGCTGTCGCCTAAACAAGCCTTAGGTTGGATCAAAAGACTCGGCATGGGACTCGACAATCTCCGAATCGCCAAGAACGAAGTGGTCATGATGTTTTCTACCAACCATATATTCTGTCCAGTCGCTTATCTTGGAGTTGCCGGGTCTGGTCGTGTGTTCAGTGGTACCAATCCAGCCTACACTGTCAAAGAGATTGCCTACCAGATTACCAATACAGGCGCCAAGCTCATCCTGGTCGATCCGAGTCTATTAGACAACCTTCTGAAGGCTGCGGATCAAGTTCAATTCCCTCGTGACAAGATATACCTATTCTTGGATGAACCCTGTAAACCGCAAAAGGGGATCAAAGACTGGAGCTCCTTCCTTCCATCACAGAAGGCAGCAGAGAGTTGGCAATGGCACCGAATGTCGGCCAAAGAATCAGCCGCCAATACAGCTGTGTTGAATTATTCATCAGGGTAAGAAATATGTGGAGATCATGATGCTCGACACATCATTGTGATAGTCAAGCGTTGACTGACAATTTCCAGGACTACTGGTCTCCCCAAAGGTGTCAAGGTTGCTCATCAGAATATCATTGCCAACGTCTGCCAGTCTCTGTACATGAGAGAACTGTCGCAATCCTATCCCGCAGGTCAGAAACCACCAGAAAGATTTTTAGGATTCTTGCCATTGTGAGTTGTTGTCAACGCACCAAAGTACTGCAGTAATGATGCTGATACCGAGAAAAGATACCATGCCTATGGACAGCTATGGTCAATTACTGCTGCCGCGGTCACAAGGACACCCTGCTACTATATGAGAGCCTTCAACTTCGAACCTTTCTTATCACACATTCAACGTCATCGGATCACACACATTCAAACAGCACCCCCGGTTCTTGTCATGCTGGCCAAACGACCAGAGACCAAGAAGTACGATCTGTCATCTCTGGTCAATATTCTCTGTGGTGCTGCACCGCTTAGTAAGGAACTACAGAACGAAGTCAGCACCAAATTCAACCTCAAAGTCGTACAGACTTGGGGCATGACAGAGGTTACATGTAGCTGTTTGCACGTTCCTGGCGGAATGGATGACCGAAGCGGAAGTGTTGGACAAGTTGACCCCAACTCGGAGATTAAACTCATCGACGAAAGCGGAAATGAAGTCACCAAACCAGGCCAGCGTGGAGAGATCTTTGTGCGTGGTCCCAATGTAAGTGCAGAAGAGCCAGGTAATTCCGTTCTTAGACGAGGATGTCTATTAACCTTGTTACAGATCACCCACCTTGGCTACTGGAGAAACGAAAGCGCCACAAAAGCATCCTTCGACAGCGAAGGCTTCCTGAAGACTGGCGACGTAGCCATCTACGATGAAAAAGGCTGGTTCTGGATTGTCGACCGCGCCAAAGAAATCTTCAAAGTCAACGGCTTCCAAGTTGCTCCGGCTGAACTCGAAGCAGTATTGCTCGAAAACGACGATATTGCCGATGCTGCTGTTTGCGCTCTGAACAAAGACCATGAAGATCTTCCGAGAGCATATGTGGTATTGAAAGCAACGGCCAAAGGCAAGGTAAAGGAGAAGGATGTGGTTGAGTGGATTGCGACGAAGGTTGCAAAGCACAAGAGACTATCTGGAGGCGTCAAGTTCATCGATGAGGTACCCAAGAGCCCGAGTGGTAAGATCCAAAGAGTTGTGCTGCGTGAGTGGGCAAAGAGAGATGCAGACCAAGGTGTAGAGATCAAGGCAAGATTGTAGACATTGTCGAGGGAAAATGAGACCACCTTTATATGGACATCCACACAAATAATTATAGTGTGACCTTCACCAAATTAATCACAAACTTAATTGACCTCAAAACAACCCATTAATCACCTCCTTGCAACCATCCACCTGGGCCACCAACTCCCTCTCCTCCACGTCCCTTCCCTCACCGTCCCATCCTCCTCAACCACAATCTCCCAACCACCCGATCTCATCGTCCTTCCCCACCACTTAAGCAACCACAACACTAACGACACAAATAGCACCGCCCCAAGAGTACAAAATACCGTGATGATAATGCTGAGTAAGGTGTATGTACTGCATTTGCATCCAAGTGCTGCGGTTCGTAGTTCGTAGCGTTCAGAGGCGAGAGGACAAACGGGGTGGTTGAGTGGTGAGAGGAGGTTTTTTGGTGAGGGGACGCAGGTGGAACTCTGTGGATGTTATGTGTCAATTGGGATCAGATCTTAGAATTTCGACAAACGGATCTCTTCTTACACTCGGGCACCATCCACAACTATACTTGCTTCTGAGACAGCTGTTGCAGTCTTGATTGCGCCAACAGCCTTTCCTTCTATCTGCTATACCCATGACATCTTCGACGACACTCTGTTGCTGCTCCATTATTGTATTGATATTATTGTGAAGAAATGATGATAGAAGATGGGACCGATTGTGATTGGAGAGATGAGGTGGTGTGACAGTTGCGGTTCCGAGCTATATCAATGACATCAGCGGGATGTCACGGAGACAGCTCCGGATGTTCGAGGTCATCCAACAGAATATCGAAACATCGTGTTGTGTTTGTAATTTCATTCTCGATTGTTTTCTATCTGTGGATCGAGTCGTTCTTGCTCTGCCTCTTAGTCCGCCTGATTTTCTCTCCTTTTGTCTGTCACTGCTCTTATAGGTACAAGTGATTTCTCTCTTCCTCAGTCTCCTGCTCTCCTCAAGGCTCCAGCATGAACCACGGTGAATTCCGAATATCTGACTTCTCCCTGACTCTCAGAATCCAACTAACGTTCGTGTAACAAGATAGCCGGTGTCTCCGTTACTGGTGGTCGAGGATCATAGGCTCAGCTCCATCGATGAGACCGACCGTGAAATTATACACACGGCGGTCGCTGATCATATCTTCCAGCTTACGTGCCTCTGCTGCAGCCGCGTAACATGCTAAATCCTTGAGTTTGTCACACACATGATCAGCGTTGATCTCGACCGAACGACATCCATCGCGAAATGTAAGGTAGAACGCATTGCCTGGACAAAAGACCCGGCCATGGCCAGGGAGATCGATGTATCGTTCCTGATCGTCATCATCATCATCCCATGTCGTCTCAAAAGAGTATTCGAGGCAGCTCAACTTGAAGTGCTGAAGGCTAGACAGCTCGGACATCATTTCGATATGCTCGCTCCAGAAATTTTGATTGAAGTGCTTGGTCCAGACAGACACCATGCTGAGTTCGAGGTGTTTTAGGTGAGGTGTGAAGAGATGTTTGAGGTAAGGTGTGAAGAACGGCCGTAAGTGGTCAATTACAAAATCGGAGCTCTTGGCAATCTTGAATCGAGTAATAATCTGGGTTCTCAGCCAGGTGTATGATCCTTGCACAGGCACGTTGGTCATCTTTTTGGAACGAGCTCCGAAGTCAGCATTTTCGAGCTCCAAACATTGCGACTCGCTATCATATGACGATCGGTGTGATCGACCGCCACCTAGGTAGATGCTGAGAGGTGTGAGGCTTGACTCAAGGACTTTGTGCATAGCCGCATCGAGTCTTGCTCGGGTGTCATATGTATGAGTTGTGAAGAGATCAATCGTAAGAGAGTTGACGGGACATCTTGCGCGCCGAGCTGCATAGATGGTCTGCTCAAGTGTTTCCACTGTCTGATAGCCAATATAAGTGGATGGTGATTGGTAAAGTTGCATCCATCCGCAGCATCTCTTTGGCACTTCGTGTCCGAAGAGTCCAACTTCGGCACTGTCACCTATGCCTGGATTGTCACAAATGCTAATGGCTATGGGGCCAGAGCGAGATCTCAGGTTTCGGGAGACACGCTCCATACGCCGTGAGAAGCGTCCCGTCTTCACGTAAGCATTGAAATACAAGCCACGGTTCTTTTCGTTGGTGGTGAAAGCCCATAACCAATCAGGGTCTTCGGTCGTCTTGATGCGTCTGGCGCTAGCGATGGAAACGACCTTCACGCACTGTCCGTATATGGGATGTTCTGCGATGCTCACTAGTTTATCGATACTGTAAGGAGAAACAACATGGGTCCTCTCAGTGAAGTTAACCTTGGCGAATCGTGGAGTAGCGGCATCACAGAGTTTCTTGCAGACGAGACGGACAGTCGATATGTCTTTTTCGGGAAGATGATTGAAGATCTCGACGAGGACTTCGGTTGGTAGATCAACCAGTTCTAGAGACTGGTTGCGGATTGAAGTCGCCTGATTTGTGTAAGCGCTGGATCTCAGGGCAGAATTTTAGACTGGCTTACCATGCTTGATGTTCTTGTTGTGTTGTGTGATGGGTCCAGATGAGTGATCCGACTGATGCAATAAGGTATGCAAGGCGTGTGCAGTGCGCGTGGCCCGCAACGAGTGCGACTGCGCTGTGTCTGTTGAGATGGTGTTTTGTGAATGTAAGGAGTTGTTGACGCGCTGATCGTTGTGTTGTGAGTGCTCGCAGACAGCGAGTCTGGTTGAGTGAAGACGAGGGCGAGGGTGGAAGTGAGAGTCTCAAGACGCTGATCCTCACCGTTTGTTGATAGTTATGGATAAACACAACCGCCAAGGCAGGTGTCAAAAAGGGAACTTTACACAAACAGCTCTCGAAGTTCTCAAGCACGCACTATGTACTGCGGCAGCCATCACCAGCAAGTGCTCAGTGTTGGTCGTCCGCGGTTCATTCTACGTGTGCAGTTTTTGAGCCTACCATTTATGGGTGCAAAGCAACTTCTCTTCTTTCAGCTACTTTCTGTGTTCCTCTATGTGCCTTGCCCTTTCCCCTGAATGTCTTCTTATTCCTCGATCTAGTTATCCCTTCTTCTGTAAAACAACTCGAATCCCTTGGTTTTAGGTAATGGTACACCGGCGCATACAACCCTGTAGTCAGTGACCTCACGGGTCGTTTCGATCTCTTCAACCTTCTTCCTCTCTGCGGCAGCTGTGTAGGCCGCCAGATCCTTCAGTTCCTCGGAGATATCGGCACCTTGAATCTCAAACTCGAACTTACCGTTAGGAAAGATAAGAAGCAACCTTTGCCATTGAGACCGATATGTTCCAGATTTGGTTCGCATAACAGGATTGTTCCAGTCGTTGTCTTGTTCTAGATTGTAGTGAAGGTGGTGAACTTTGCAGTAATTCAAATTTGGCATTTTTGATAAACGCTCAAACATGTTGCTGTAAAGATCCTCCGCAAAGAACATTGGGTCAAAAACTATGTGTGCAAGCGTGACGGTCCGGAGAGATTGTGCCAAATACATGTCAAGGGACACAAGACGACTGACGTCAATCTCTTGGAGGCAGAGCTCCGAGAGAGACTTACTTGTAAGGTGTTGGAGGATGTCATCCAGAAAGAGAAGGTCGGCACGAGGGTATGAGCGGCACCAGAGCGAGTTTGACGCCGAGAAGCGTAGACAGTTTTGCAAGTGCTTATACTCCAGTGTACCGGTGTTGTACCATCGGATTCGAAGGTCCATGGACAAGTCCCGTGATTTGAGAAGCTTCCCGATCGCCTTTTGTGTCTCGCCTTCCGCGTCATAGCAAGAGTGACGGGCCAAGTCGACTCCAAGACCGTTAATGCTGATTGAAGCCGCGCGCATCTCTGCAAAGAGAAGCTCGAGTGCTTCGGGCATTTCGAGGACAGTTCCGAATTTGGCAGTCTCATAGAAGTCTTTCTCACCATAGAACAGTTTTCGTTTTGGAATCATCGGGCAGTCATGGCGACAATATCGTTCCAGATAATAGTCCTCGTGCACACCGATGGCAATCGAGTCAGAATGCTGCTTGATGTTGGACAAGGCTTGTTGCATCAGCTCGCTGAACCTACCAGATCTGATAAAGGAGTTATCTACCACGATGCCGTCGTTCTCGCCAACATCAGATTCGAGGACAGCACGAAGAGTGCGGGCAGGACAGAGAACAATGTTCTTCAAGTAAGCGCCGAAGGTTTCATGGGCACTGATCGCGAGGAGGACTTTGAAGCTGTCTTCAGTGACGTTATGGCGCCTAGTCTCGAAGTTTCGTACGGCGAATGGCTTGTTTGCAGTGGCACAGATGAGTTTGCAGACCAAGCGCAGGTTGATCAGATCTGCACTATCAACGAGCCAGAAGATCCTGCCCAGCATCTCGGTGGGCAGAGTTGCTAGTGTAAGTCTTCTGAAAGCTGAGCCGGCCATGGGGATTGTGTCGGGGGAAGACGTTGGGTCATCCATCTGTTGGAGCTGTCAGCGATGGCAACCGAAAGCAAACACCGAGATACCGTGCGCAGAAAGCAGAGGCGGGTATGATTACAGTTGGTGGCTTGACTTACATTTGCGAGGATGTGTGCGCATGTATAAGACGCGCGCTTGAACAAGATAGAAGTGACTCTGCGGAGAGTTCAGGTAGTTTTGCTGGACCGACGAGATGATGTGCAGCTCAAAGCGCAGGCAAGGCAGTCGGCCCCTGTTCAGGTGTTCGAGAGATGGGTTGTATTGGAGCGAGTGACGTTGATGATCTGGTCAGAGTGTTGTTGATGGAGGGAAGATATCGCAGTGGGAAGCGAGCAAAGTGACGCGTCGTTTGTGGTGAAAACAGAAACTACCATCGTCAACGTAACTCGCTGAGTGTTCAGTTAATTTTCAGGCCTTCGAAGGGATGAATGCTGTGAAGTGAATTGTTCCGACTTAGTGGCTCTTATTGGTCAAGGTCTTAGTGAGCTGAGCTCGTGAGGAGAGATTTCTACCTACTGCTTCAAGTCTGCGTCTATGTAGGTCCTTTCCAGCATCGAGCCTCGTGCATTTCCTATCCCAACCGAAGTGGCCAGGTGGCTTCATGAATGCTTCTTTCTGGGTGGCCAGCCCTTGCGTGTCTTCTATGCATCTCCGCTCACTAGGCGATTTGAGGGCTCTCCCTGGGTGAAGCACATATCTCTGTTTGTAAGTCCAGCTAGCAGAGGTGGCGGGTGATAGCGGGTACGGTTGAGAACGCCAGCAGACCCAGAATGTTAGTAGGCTCGATAAGCTCGAGAATATTCAGGTCACCATGATCTTCAAACTCGTGAGTGGTGACAGATTTGGTATTGGCTAGATGCACGTCTTGTCAGCCTTGACTCGATGTAGGATGAAACTAGAAACAACACTGACCTTGTTGGCTACATGGCCCATTTCCTCCGACTTTATGCTCTGTATGGCACCTTTTCAACTTCAATCGACTTGGGAAGCCCAGAAAAACGTATGAAAAACGACGTGATGCACCAAATGGTTGCTCAGGTAAGAAGATCGGCGACTACAACACGTTAGTGATACATCACCCACCAGCTCAAGTTCTGCCAACTTACCGTTCATGGGCATCTCATCAATCTGAGTAGAGTAGTAAAGCTCGATGTCACGAAGGATTCTCACATCCTCACTGGTGACAAAATTGATGGCAACACCCTTGCGACCAAATCTTCCGCTACGGCCGATTCTGTGGATGTAGTTTTCACGGTTGCTAGGCAAGTCGTAGTTGATGACAAGCGAGACTTGCTGAACGTCAATACCACGAGCCCAGACATCGGTAGAGATGAGGACTCTCGAGTTGCCCTGTCTGAAGTCTTGCATAATGCTGTCACGCTCCTTTTGAGGCATCTCGCCGTGCATAGAGGAGACAGTGAAGTTAGCCTCACGCATCTTGTCGGTAAGCCAGTCGACCTTGCGGCGGGTGTTGCAGAAGATGACGGCTTGTGTGATGGTAAGGGTGTCGTAGAGATCGCAAAGGGTATCGAACTTCCATTCCTCCTTCTCGACAGCGATGAAGTATTGCTTGAGACCTTCGAGAGTCAATTCATCACGCTTGACAAGGATACGGACGGGGTCGGTCATGAACTTGGTGGTCATGTCGAGCACATCGTAGGGGAGAGTGGCTGATACGACAACGACCTGGGTGGCAGGAGGGAGGTAGCGGTAGACGTCGTAGATTTGCTCACGGAAACCACGGTTGAGCAGCTCGTCGGCTTCATCCAGAACGAGCATCTTGATATTGCGTGTGCGAAGGTTGCGGCGACGGATCATGTCAGCGACACGTCCAGGAGTACCAGAGACGACATGTTGACCGTGGTCGAGCTTGCGGATATCTTCGCCAACGTTGGTACCACCGATACAGGCATGACACTGAACGTTCATGTAATCGCCGAGGGCCATAACGACGGACTGGATCTGGGTTGCCAATTCGCGAGTGGGAGACAGGACGAGGGCTGAAACGTCAGAGAAGATCGCGAGAAAAGCGCAAGAGTATTCAACATACCTTGAGTCTCGCGTACGGCGGTATCGATGACCTGGAGAATAGAGATAGAGAAGGTGGCAGTTTTACCAGTACCGGACTGGGCTTGGGCGATAGTGTCGCGACCTTTGCAGATCTGAACGATGGCGCGCGACTGGACGGCAGAGGGAGACTCGTAACCATATGCGTAAATTCCACGGAGCAGGTTCTCCTTCAAGTGCATGGCCTCAAAAGTAGGCGCGACACGGACTTCCTTGGATGTCGAAAACTCCATGCGCTCCTCCATCTTGCGGTCGATTCCTCCTTCCGCCATGGTGGATGATGTGTCTGATCGGTTTACGGGGATGGTTCAAATGGCAGGCGCGGTGGGAGAGAGGATCCGGAAAGTACAAGTCGTAATGGTAAAAAGTGGCAGTGACGTTCAAATGTAAAGAGGAATAAAGCTCGAAGGGCAAGAACGACCAAGCATGCACAGACCTCCTCCATCGCTCGCCGCGCGCATTCAAACTATACCAGCCATCATCTTTCTTTCATTCCCATTCACACATATCCACCGCAATGCTGTTAGAAGACTTGCGCAATACAAGAGAAGACCTTGAGCGTCTTGAGCAGGCTATAGCCGAGCGCTCACTCGAAGAACCGAAACATGTAAGCTTCCATCCTCTGCGATCCAACAATTCCCTTTCGCTGTGCTTTTGTCCTTCAAGTTCTTCTATTGACCACCAGCATAAAACTCGGAGAAGAAGAACAAAATCCCTGGATAGTATCAATCAAAGACCAAGCGCTGACGACATCACAGATTCGAGACCGCCTATCAAGAGACCATCAGATCGCTGCCTTTCTCGATCGCATAAAGTCGCAATCAACTCGCGCAGTCAACCTGTACAAAGACAATGACGGCAGCCGTCTACGCGAAGTCCAATCAATCTCTACTGGCGACACATTCGACGAGTTCTACAAGCAACTGAATAACATCAAAGACTTCCACAAGCGCTACCCCAATGAGCCTGTCGAGAACCTGGAGCGCGCATACAAGCGCAGAGCTGTCGGCGAAGATGCTCCTTTCCCCTCGGAGATTGATACTATGTTCACTGGAGAAGAAGCTTTTGGTCGCTACTTTGACATGAACGCTCTGCATGAAGACTATATCAACCTGCCTGGTTCGAAGAGGCGCATCACATATTTACAATATTTGGACACATTCGACGAATTTGAGGGCATGCCTAGGCCAGACAAGCTGAAGGATCAGTATTTCCAATACCTAGGCAATCTGGCCACCTACCTTGAAAGCTTCATGCGACGAATCAAGCCTTTGGAGGATCTGGATAGACTGTTCATCAGCTTCGACGAGGAGTTTCAAAAAGCGTGGGAGAAGGACGAGGTGGCAGGCTGGCAGCTGAACACAAAATCAACAACAGACGGACCCGCAACAGAAGGCACAGGCGAAGGCATATGGTGCCCGGATTGCGAAAAGGAGTTCAAGAACGACAACGTCTACAAGGCCCACCTGACAGGAAAGAAACACATCAAAAATGCAGAAGCAAGAAAACAACGCTCTGCAGACGGAGCAACATCCACAGATGGCAGTTATAATGCAGCAACTTCGGTGCACCGCCTAAAAGAGAAGGCGGTGGCCGAGCGCGAACACCGTATCCGCAAACTTGCCGCCGCGATGCAGACCGAACGCTCCGACACACGCGCCAACGTCGAACGCAAGGCAGGCATGACAGACAAGGAACGTCAGCAAGAACTTGCCGCGCTATACGCCGAGACCCTCGAACAAACCGCCGACCCAGCCGCCAACGATGCCGATGACCAAGACGAAGAAGGCAAGGTCTACAACCCCTTAAAACTGCCTCTGGGCTGGGACGACAAGCCCATCCCCTTCTGGCTGTACAAACTGCACGGTCTGGGTGTCGAATTCCCCTGCGAAATCTGTGGCAACTACGTGTACATGGGTAGAAGAGCATTCGACAAGCATTTTGGTGAAGCCCGCCATCTGTACGGTTTGAAGAGACTTGGCATCACCAACTCCAGCATGTTCAGAGATGTCACAGGGATTGAAGAAGCAACAGAGTTGTGGAAAAAGCTACAGATGGATAAGAAACAAGAATCTACGGCTAGCGATCAGGTTGTGCAGATGGAGGATGGAGAAGGCAATGTCATGCCTGAAAAGGTGTACTACGATTTGCAGAAGCAGGGATTGCTATAGAGTGGATTTTGGCTCTGGCATGAAGAATTGGAGAATGAGACGAGGGTATGATAGAGATAAAGCTACGATATCCTTTCGTCTCACCATGAGCGTGCTTCTATCGTTGTTGTCTCGTGCAGTAGGTCACACGATTGTCGGATATGATGGTGTGTACTCGGAGTCTGGGAGATCGCTATTCGACTCCGTCTTGGTCATTGCAATGATCAGTAATCATTCTTCGAGGAGACATAAAGACAAAAGTTCAATATGTATATACCTTATATCTTCAGACGCCCAAGATATCGCTTCTCTATCGAAATGTCCGAACCAAGACTAAAGCATCCAATTCCGACTCTTACATCTTTGCCTCAGCAGCCAAGAAACCCTTCTCAACCACCGCACTAATAAGCTGATTCGCAATAGCAGTGCCCGGCGGCAATCTCAAATCACCTTCTTTATACTCTGCCTGTGGACCTTCATCCAACCCACTAGTCCCCACTTTCAATGCCTTCCTCACCTCATCAAAAGTGAACCACTTGGCATCCTCCAACTCTGGGTCATTTCCAAGGTCAATAGTCTCGCCCTCAGGAACACTCTGTCCAATGGCGCCAATCATGAGGTTTGCAGGATAAGGCCAGGGTTGTGTAGAGTGGATAATCACGCGTCCCAGATGGATTCCAGCTTCTTCCCAGACTTCGCGGCGAGTGGCTTCTTCAATTGACTCTGCGGGTTCGCAAAATCCGGCAAGGGTGGAGTACCAGTATTTTGGGAAACGCTTGCTGCGGCCGAGGAGGAGTTTGTCGCCTGCGTGGTTGACGACGGCGACGATGATGGTGGGGTCTGTGCGTGGGAAACTGAGGTTGGAAACGCCTTTTCTGGTTGCGCAGGCGGGGCGGTCGATACTAGAGGCGGGGGTGTTGGAGGTGGAGATTGCGGTTGCGGAGAGCGAGGCGGAGTCTGTTGGTGGGCAGGTACGCTTGAAACCTCCATTGACGGACAAGGTAGGGTGGCCGCATTGAGCACAGAAAGGGTTACGCATGTTCCAGTCGAGCAGTTGGCGGGCTTCGGCGTAGATTGCTGCGTCGCCTGCTACCAGGTCCATTGCGCGGCCTTGTTGGAAGGTAAGGCCTTTGTCTTCGCAGGCCTTGATTAGGTCGTTACATTGCTGTGTCAGAGGATCCTTGGGAGTGACATCGATGGCAAAGTATGGAGCACCCTTGTGAACGGCATTCTTTGCTTCGTAGCTGAAAGAGTTGTCCTTGACAGACTCGTCCAGACCGAGGAAGATCATCTGAGGAATGTAGGTCTTGGAGTTGAACGTCTCGATCATCTTGTCCTCGGGGATGGAATAGGGATCTTCGCCGATGATGGACTGGACATCTTTGTATTGAATGTAGGCGAGGTTGGCCTTGTCCTTTGTCAATGGCTGCAGATTGTTGCAAGGGAGGAACTTGGTCGAAGGGTGCTTGAGAGCTCCAGACAGGAAGACATTGTCGCTGCGGAGGAAGCCAAATCGGTTCAACGGTGAGCCTGAGTAAATTCTATCAGCACTCTTTCCTTGTAACGAGCAGGAACAGAAGCAGTCGATTACCAGAGAAGTAATTGGCAACTTCCCTGCCAAACTTCCTCGTCAGCATTGAATCGAGCTCAGGGTGTGCAGGTTGAGGGAGAGCAGGTGTAGGCATCTTATTGCTGGGCAGTCTCGACTTGGATTCTATCAAGACGAAAGAAGAATAGCAAAAGACTTCCTTACCTCTTCCGTGTTTAGTTTTGGATAGGTCGACATGTCGTCACAAGGCCTCGGCTATTGGTAATCCATGTCGCGGAGATAGTGAAGTCAATCTAATCTTATCCATCTGTATACTTACACCTTTCATTAACCACCAGCTCGTCATTTGCGACAATCGCATTGCACCTTGCTGTCGCATCTTCAGTCCAATACCGTAATCATGAGCGGCTTCTACGTACATCTCTCCACCATGCATACACCAAAATCAACTTGCTGACCACGTCCACTACAGCTCCCCTCCTCGACAGCAACAACAGCAACACCTTCCCCCCTCACCTCCCCGCCATCTCCGAGAGCCAATCCCTTAGAAACCAGACGACAGCGATATGACACCTACTCCGACTCAGACGACGACGATAAAACACCCTTACCCTTCCCACAAGCTCTCCCTCGCTCCGATTTCCTCACCCCAAACTTTACACCAGAAGCCTACCTCTCTACTCTCCACAACAGACATCAAACCCTCGAAGACTTACGCAGCGACCTACGCCAACGCTCTCAATCCATCTCTACAGAACTCCTCGATCTCGTAAACGCAAACTATGAGGAATTTCTGTCTCTAGGACTGAGATTAAAAGGCGGAGAGGAAAAGATCGAAGAAGTTAGAGTCGGCGTCCTAGGTTTCGGCAGAGAAGTAAGCAGCGTACGCGATCTCGTCGCCTCACGAACCCAAGAAGTCGGAAACCTGCTAGAAGAGAAAAAGAAAATCAAAAAGGATGTCATGGTGGGCAGACGCCTACTCGAGATTGAAGAAAGACTAGAAGATCTGGAAGCTCGTTTGATGGTCGAACCAAACAACTCGCTATCTGCAAACAACCCTTCTGCAAACGATCTAGACTCGGATGACGAGGATGACGAAGACGAAGATGGGGATACGACTACTTCGACTACGCTTTCTCGGTTGAGGAGACATGCGCAAGCATATCTCTTGCTTACACATCTTACGCAAAAAGTTCTCGATCATCCTTTTGTGGTAGCGCAACAATCTCGACTTATGCGCGTGAGGAACACACTGTTACTGGATCTGAGGACGGCTCTCAAACAGGCACAAGCGGCTGGTGTAGGAGGGAAACAATTACTCGACTTCTTGGTCATATACAGGGAGCTAGGAGAGACGGAAGAGGGTGTTGGAGCTCTGAAGGGAGTTTGAGCAGCATGACACGAGTATCGATCGAGCTCCGCGGAGTGACAAATAAACCGAACTAGTGAAGGAATGAGAGAAGATGCAAACCGCCTCACGAATGGCCAACTTTGCACACCAGTCTACAGGACCTCCAAGCTCCATGAGGGGAGTTCCCTATCTTGATCGGAGGGGCACCCTATATCTAGCCCACAATCAACGATTTCCAGCGCCTGGATTGCGCGAGACCTGAGATACAACATGTGTTTCTTGTTTGGATGCTACTTGCTATCGCATAGTCGAACAGTAACACCTATTCATATACTATTGTAGCAGTGCTTTAGAGAGCTGAAAAGGAGAAGCAAGAAACGTATGAAGAAAGAGCATTTTTCTCTACATCATAATTCTTTCTGCTCTTTGTATTCTTTCACCCCTCTTTCCCTGGATTACACTTGACTCTTCCGGTGTATGCTTGCCTTCTTCTTGCTTATTCTGTGTTTTCTGATCCTTCTCTTGACTTCTTCATCGACGTCCTTCGCTGAGTTTTGCTTGTGTTGTGATCACCTTGGATGCCACATCATTTGGTGGTCTTGTTCAGCTCATCGATTTTCTTCTTTGCAACCTTTCGCTGCGTTTCAAGCTGTCCGCGTCTCTTCTTGAGTTCCTCGCGATCCTCGAAGACCTGCAGGTGATCTTTTTTGAGCTTCTCGTGTTCTTGCGTAAGCCTTATACCTCTTCCGTTGTGCACGGCGATGTCCGATTTCGTCTTTTCGCTTTCTTGGAGGTATCGTTCCTTCTGTTTCTCGATTCTCTTTACTTCTTGCTGAAGTCTTTGTTGCTCTTGATGAATCCTGGCTTCTTCTCTCTTGTGACGTTCCCTGACGAGTTTGAGTTTCTCGCGCTGATCGTCGAGTGTGTCAAGTTCTTTGCAGCATTCTTCCACCTTCGAATTCAGCAGTACACACTGCTTTTCCATCTCGATGATCTTGGAGTTGAGGCGTGCATCTTCGTCGTCCAGGTTTTTGATCTCTGCCAGCAGCTTCTTCTTTTCCTTGATGTTAGCAACCTTCGCCTGACGCTCTGCGATTTCCTTTTCAAGCATTTGGCTTTCTTCGTCGAGACCGTCTGCTTCGACAACAACTTCATTTGATCCTTCGTCGCCCGGCTGCTTTCTCTTGCTTCGCTCCACAGCGAGCAGTGTTTTGGCGGTTTCCATTATGTTTTCCAATCTTGCGGCTTCAGCCTCATCGAACTTATCAGTATTGTTTTGCACATTATCGGGTTGCTTTCTGTTGTCGTTCTCGTCAAGACCTTCTGAAGAGGTGGAGGTACCTTGCAGCACAGCCTTGTTCTTCTTGTGTCTGCCTCTACGAATGCGGCGACCGTGACTTTGAGGTTTGACTAACCCCTTTGCTCGATCCTCGGCTTCATATTTTTCGAGAGTTTGCCGCGGAACACCACAAACAACAAATGTGCGGCGGTTGTCCCATCGACAGGAAACAGGGTCGCTTTCGGCATCTTCTGACTCGTCTGAGAGTGGCTTAGGACATGATTTCATCCTCTCGAAGAATCTCTGTCGGAATAGCATGACTAGTTCGAAGTTTTCGTGTCCAACGCCATAGTAGGAAAATGCGTTTGTGATCATAAGCTCAAATTCGTCCACGACATAGTCCACTGCGAGATAGTCGCCGTTCGAGATACCCTTCTCAATGATGTCGAGATCAACATGGCGTTTGACCACCTTCTGATACTCAGGATCATTCAGCAAGACAGACAATGGTTCTTGATCTTTAAGAAACAGACGACCAGCTTTTGTCGTTTTCATGCTCCGCGTTATGGATAGGAGAAACCTTTTCTGGTTCTTTGTCATCAGACCATCATCGTAGCGAACGGTGGGCCAATTGTTGTTTGTTGGAGCAGCTATAGAGAGCGTAGCAGAGCCTGGAACATCGTCTTGATTGCGTTTAGCAGTCTTTACGCGTTTCAGTGAGGAGTTGGATGCTTCGGACTCGGAGTCAAGCGCATCTTGACGATCACGCTTTTGACTCATCACGTTTTAAATGAAAAGGCTCCGCCTTGACTGGGGCCAACTGTAGAATATTTCTGGTGTGAGTGGCTGCTGTACTCGTGTTATTCTCGACCGAGGATGGATCTGACCAAGTGAAGAACTTACCCTTTGAGGTTTGGACATTATGGCTGACGAGACAACAACCCGAGGCGCGAGTGAAAGGCTTGGTATTGGTAGGTCTTTCTTGTTGACGCGATGGATGTGAAAGTGAAATTGCTTAGAGCGAAATTGGCTCTGGGAGAAACGTGGTTCAAACAGCAGTGGGGATGCGGCGATGCCTTCCAGTCGTGCGTTGTGATGAATCTCAGGCCGCTAGCAGTGAACAGCAAAAGGTGGTTAGCGGAGCTTGCAGAACCTGCGATTCTGGTCGGCTTGATTGATTGGTAGAAGGTGCAACTGTGAGGTGAAGAAGAAGTGCAGAAATGCACACTCTATCCTAATCGCCCACCTGAGTGGAGATGGGTGACGACCTGGTCAACAAGACTGAAGTGAGAGGGTAGTGTGCTGCAGTATGTGAGGAAGAAGAGAGGCTCTCGGCGGGTTCGCAGGCACGGTAGTAAACACAGCTAGCATGTGAGCTTCACATGTGACCAGGGGGCAATTGTTTTTCGAAACAAAGCTCAATCTCTTTGGGATGGCATTTTTTACGGGGTCATGAATATTTGAATAGTGATACAAAATGGTACAGAACGAGAAGGGGCGCATGAGAAGTCGGGTATATGTACAATGCTTTACCTGCTTGCTTTTGTTACATGGCAGTTGCGAGGTCCTTTGTGGGTATCGAGTCAGGACCTCTGAGGTCGCCGTTCAGACTGAGACCAGGTCCGTTGGTTGATGAGAGGACCTGTGATTTGTTAGCCACCATTCTTGCGATGTACAATTCCTTCCGCTAGGAAAGAAGTCCGAAAGTATCTTCACTTACCACCTCATGAATATCCTTTGCGATTCTGTCGCTCATACCGGCCATGTCCTTCTTGACGTTCTCGATGAAGCTTCTGATATTGCTCGACAACTCCTCGGGCGTCATACCCAACTGTCCAATAGCCATTCTGATGACACCCAGACGTTCTCTGTACTCGCTTGCACCAACCATGTCCTGCACACTTGCTGCAACATCCTTGACGACTGTTCCGGTCTTTGCGCTGGGCATCAAGCCTCTAGGACCAAGAATTCTTCCCAAAGCTGCCTTGTTCATCTTTGCAAGCGAGTCCTGGTGGCAGAGACAGCGGTCGAACTCAATGCGGCCCTCCTTTACAGCGTCGAAAATGGCTTCCTCTCCGACCAAGGTTGCACCAGCTTTTTTTGCGGCAGCGGCGGCCGATGAGTTGGGATCACAAATGACAGCGATGCGGAGGTCGGTCTTTACGGGATGTGGGAGGCGGATACGGTTGCGGACTACAGGACCGTTCTTGAGGGATTTGAGGCGGAGGTGAAGTTCGTACTTGGAAGATGTTGGTGCGCGACCAACTTCTGTTGCGCGAAGGTATCTGGATGATGCTGTCAGCTTGCGCCTCTCTCACAGTCTGATTCGAAGGAGGAGCTGGATGTAGTGTTGGGACTCGTACCTCATGGCATCGACCAGAGGGAACTGAATTGCGTCTTTCAAGTCATGGTTGATGAAAGTAGTCCTGCTCTTCTTCTTGCGCTGCGATGTGGGCAATTCCTTGCGCTTGTACTTTTGAGCGTTGGCACTCTGTGCTGCACCACGCTGTTGTATCGAGATTGAAGGGACGTAGAGGTTTGGTCGTAATAGAATTGTTCGTGTCAATTGCGACAAGCAGGTCCTTGAGGAAGCCATGGCGACTGTATGTGATGTCAAATGTCAATACCCAGCCAGTAAATGTTCAACTCTCAACTTCGCAGTCGGCTCGGCGATGCCAAGATTTTGGAACCCATCGCGGCTGTTTCCGCTGCTCGACCAATACCAGTCTTGTTGTCCGAACGCGACGGGCAGCAATCACGCTCCGGTCGTTCACATGGTTAATGGCATTTCCATGGTTTGCGTGCTCGAGTTCCCAACTACATCTCCCGTTTTCATCCTGGCTTTTGCCATTTACAAAATGTCCCTTGTCTACATCATTTGAAGTAGCATCGAGCGGCGTGCATCATGGAAACTTCATTGCTTGAGCTGAAGCCAGCGCTGTAACATCCGATACGTGTAGGACTGTTTTCACACATAGTGACCTTTACTCGAACTCGTCATGAAGAAGCTTGGCCGAGATCTGATATGATCTTTGATACTAACCATTCTTCCGCCGGATTGATCTCCATCATGATGATATCATGAGAGGCTCGATTTGATTGCTCGAGTCTACTCTTAAGTCGACCTCACTTCCAATAACTTGCAGTCTTTTCAACAATTCTCTGAACCATACCACAAGAATACAGCCACCATGATGTCTCTACGCACCTCCTTGCTGCGAACAACCCGCATTGTCTCCACGCGTCCTTTGAGCACCACCTCTCGCCTACAGAAGGACACACCCCCACCACCAAACATCCCTCCTGGCGGACAGCAGAAGGGTCGTACTCAGTCTCCGGCTCACGACACAAAATCATCTGCCTCAACTAAAGGCTCTGCCCCGAACAAGTCTGGCGACGACCACCCAGCAAAGCAGCCCGACCCTCAGAAGGCCAGCGATAGAAGTACCGGGTTCCAGGAAGTTAAAGAGGTCAAGGGTGGAAAGGAGGGCCTCGGAGCCAGGGATGACAAGCAGTAGGAGTCTGGACATTTACACCCTGCTATGAAGGAAGCAGTCCAGACATGATGTTGACGACGTTCACGGAAAAGAATAAGAGATCGCAATGATCCTTACAAGACTACTCGCATGAGTCTGTGTATATATATCAAGTATTGAACAGCCCTGTCACTGCACAAATCTCGTGTCGCACTTTCTTGACATATGCTCTCGACGCGCTAAGCAATACACGACCTGCTCGCGTGCTATCGGATCCGGAATAAAAACTAACCGCAGTTCTTAAGGTTGGTTTGAATCAAGATAACGGCTTTCGCTTGAAGTTCCATTTCGAGTTTCGATGACAATGGTATGTCGGCAGTCTAGACAATATGTTGAGGTGGCTGCATGAGACTACTGTTATTTCGACGTTATAGTGCTCCACCAGATCCACACAGCGCGAGAACAGGGTCGTACCCTCAACCACCAGCGAAACTCGAAATCGAGCCGCGAGGACGCGACAAAGGGTGTATACTTGTGATATTATTGACCAGGAGATATCTCAGCATCCAATCTATCACGTATCAATACCAATGTTGGTTATCGGCTGGCGTGCGTTAGAAATCTTACATCTTGATTTTTGGACGAGAGATTCTGTGAACAGACCATCAAGGTCAATATACCTTGGCGAACAATAGCAACACTCGGAAGATCAAGAGCCATGCCGAAATGCTAGAAACTTACCTTATTTGTCCTTGATAATGCCGGTAGTCAGAAGCCAAAACAGCCCTAGGCATTCAATAGCTACTTTAGCAACACATGACCAGAGTGCAAGCAAGAGCCGAGAGAATGCTTCATTTATGACCCCACGATCTGAATCAATTTGGCTACCGCCAGCCAATCTCGTACAGTCAATTCATTCATGAGATGACAGAACACGAGAACCAAGAGCCGAGGTACTACTGCTGACAGTAGAGTCAGGTTCTTACACATATCGTATATCGTAACTAGTGATGCTACTACACATTTAGACTTTTGAAGGAATAGACGGGATCTGCGCCGCATGCGTTAGAGCCGGCAAGGCGCTAGCCAACTTTCTAGATCCTCACAAACACGAAAAGCACTTCATCTTGACACAGCAACACTGAATCTTGATATAGCTTTGTAGGACTGGTTAGTCAAGTACTCTTGGATATGATCTGTTGACATGCCTGCTCACATTTCGCAGAAACTAACACATAGTGAAGTTCAAGAGAGCTACTGGAGCAGGCACGAAGGGTTACCTTATCCATGGTTTTGGTTAGCGTTTTGACCTGCAGCTCGCTTGTGCTTCTCTCCGTCACGTCCCGACCATCTCATTGGAGACCGATGACCACGACTTCAAGACGCTCCACTATCGCTAAGATGTACAGTAGTTCGTATAATAGCGTGTTTATCAATGGCGCGTATCAGCGGGGCCACTCCCTATATATGCCTTGAAAGAGCCCTTCTCACCCCGACTCCTGATCCTTCTCAATCTCCGCCTCTGGAAGGACGACATCATGGCGTTGTCCGAAGTGTTACAGGGTCTCGGGACCTCGCAGACGTTGTTGACTGTTGTTTCCCTTGCATTGGGCATTCTCGCCGCCTACCTCTATTTCAATCGAGCTCTTCCTGAAGGTGCACCGCCATTGATCAAAGGAGACTGGCCTCTAATCGGACCTATAAAGTTCTGGACCAGACGATGGGATTTCTTCAAGGAAGCAGCGAAAATTTCAGCGAATGGCAACTTCTCTTTCCATGTCGGCAACCATGTAGTTGTAGGAGTATCTGGAGATGAAGGCAGACGGTCTTTTATCGATAACAAACATCTGGATGCCACTACAGGGTATGTGGTAGAAAGACTGCTCAAATTGTTTGCGGTTGCTGAGATTTCATTTCACATCTAGATACTCTACTTTGTTTGCCGGTTCTCCAACAGTGCCAAAGGCCATTGATTCGGACCAAGACGATGTCGACGACCAACACTTTTTCAGGCGTCTCCTTGCCATGCTGAAGAAAGAGAATTTTGTCCAAAGTGAGATTGAGAACCTCCAAATGACCTTGCACCAACGCTCACAACAGCTTAGACCTGGACTCTCTGATCGCAGACACACGATCGCGCTTGGAAGACCTTGTTAAAGACCCCTCAGGCATGACCGATCCTTTCGAGAGCATCTATGGTGTCGTGTACCAACTTACCATGCGAACGGTCGCGTGCAATGAGATCGCCAACGATCGTGATCTCTTGGACAAGACACTGGACATGTTTGAGAAGATTGAGGCTTCATCTTCTGCAAAACTTATTATTCTCCCTTGGTTCCCCTTTCCTGGAAAACTCAAGCGTCTCTGGTATGGAGCCAGACTCTACATGATCTTCAAGAACATCATCGAGGATCGAGCCAAAAACGGACGCAGAGAAAATGACCCACTGCAATTTATGATTGAAAAGGGCGACAGTGTCAAGGAGATCTTGACATTTATTCTCGGTGAGTTGAACTGAAAGCCGAAGAGACTACGGCTAGTGCTGGTGCCTTGTCTTCTGCCAGGCTAGGAAGTTCGTACGGGGTGTTTCTCAGTGGAATATTGCCTTGAACTCCACCGAGCAGAGACAGGCAGTCAAGCAATGAAGCCTTGGTTTCCTCACCATTCCAGCCCGTGAGCTTATGCTAACAACAACTCCGTGCCAGGCGCTTTATACGCGGGTCAATTGAACTCTGGCATCAATGCTGCTTGGGTCATCATCTACCTTGCGAACGACCCTTACTGGCGTGGAAAAGTTTTCGAGGAAGTCAAGGCAATGGCCGAGAGGTACGACAGCGACACCTCAAAGTCGCTTCCGGAAAGACTAGCATCTGCGCCTCTCGAGGCTTGGGAGACCGAGTTGCCCTCAATCGACCTCTGCTTACGAGACAGTATCCGTTTGAACTTGGTTGGATCCATGTTCCGTCAGAACCTGTCAAAGAGCCCTGTCAAGGTATCAGATAGTGAAGAGATCCCAGCAGGAGCTTTTGCAGCATATGCAATTGCCAACGTACATCTCAACCCTGAGATTTATGCCGAGCCCGAGAAATGGGATCCATCACGCTACCTACCAGACAGAGCAGAGGACCAAAAGACGAAATTTGCATATCTCGGCTGGGGTGCAGGTAGACATCCGTGCCTCGGCATACGTTTTGCCAAACTTGAGCAAAATATCATCCTCGCCTTCTTCCTCGCTTATTTTGACTTTGATAAGCTGGTGGACGAACATGGCAAGCAGATTGCAGAACAACCCCGAGGCGACATGAACAGTCACTCGGCAGCCAAGCCAAAACAGAAGATTTACGTCAAGTACAGCGTCCGAGGATGAGGAGGAAAGCTAGTTTTGGTTCGTCGCAGTGCGCAATACATGTAACAAAACGTCAAACCCTGTGGCTTGAATCGTATGCATCCCTATACTGAAGTGCCGATGCCATGTCACTGTGAAACCATTTGTTACGATTCAAACTCCGACCGACTCATGAGCGGGGTTGTTTGTTAGTAGGGGCAGTGCAAGGTGAACGCCAGGGGAACCGCCCGTTACCAGTTAAAAGCAGGACGGAAGATGGGAAATCGATTGCATCGAAGGGGAGCCTCGATTTGAAAACAAAAACGTCATGGTAGAGCATCTACCAAGAGATCTTCTGGCGATGGGTCTTTTTTCAGTGCTTTGACACGAAACGATCGACGTATCCAAGGGATAAAAATGGCAGGCTGCTCGAGGGGTGACCATAAGCAGGCCATTGCCTCTGTGATTGTATGGGGATCGCCACCTATCCCCGTACAATGGTCCCGACATCCAGACTTGGCTCGACTGTTGCATAAGGGGTTGCACCTGGATGCAGCGGCAGTCCTAGACCGGTAGAGATTCTGGAAGAACGGTGCGCAATCATATCGATTGTTATTGCGACGCGTGAGAGTACAATTATAAGATATAGATGCGGGCCGCGCTGTGCCGCAATGTCAATTGACTGGAAGGCGCCCAGTGGCTGCCACGCATTGGCAATAATAACCACGGCTTCGTCACTTCAAAATTGCGCTTCAATGCATGGCACAGCATGGTCGATTCATGCGCGGCAGTGTCATGTGCGCTTGTCAAAGAATGTGAGCAAAGTAAGGGGCGCCGCAATCATAAAAGACTTTGTTACGGATACTGTTGCTGTGGAAGAAGGAGTTGATCGTTGTGTTTAGCAGACGTTTCAATCGTTGCAATCATATCCCACATCAACAAGAAAAAGGATGCAGGATGACACGCATTATTGTGCGAGTCTGAGGCTGCTTTGTTGCTCCCCTTCTGCCGCCGACCGGCCGTTGTGAAGCTAAGCTTTGAGGCTTGCCGCGAAACCAAAAAAGTTGAGACCTGTTGTGACCTCTTTCCTCGCAGCGTCAACAACCACTGGCTTGACTGTTTGACAAGGCTCATTTCCGACATGCAGATCGGTATCCATCCCAAGAAGACACGGGGATCATAGTCGCTCGAAGGAGTTCTCGATTTGCGTAATGTCGACGCAGGTTGCAGAGCACAATCTGCGTTCCCGACAGGCGGATATACGGCCCCAGCAAGTCACAGTGTTGATGTGAGGCATCATGACAATCAGAACAGCGTGCAATCGATAGGACCCGACTCAAGGCAAGGCGCAATAACACGGTTCTGAACGCAGATGCCGCAGAGCGCATCGGGGGTACTCCAAGATGAAACGCTCTAAATTGTGGCGGCGCGTGTTAGAGCACCGTGCCCCTTTTAGAAACAGCTTCATTTCCTTAAACACCCATCCCCCTCGGTCTCCCCTGCACGCCTTGGTCACCTCACTTTCGTCTGTTGTTTCTGTTGCTGCTTCAATCTACAGTCACTCTTTTCATCTGGCCTCCCTTCGGTCAAAAAATCATTCATTATCTACCTGCATCCGCTGCAGCCCAAATCTTGGCACCATCTTCACACTCATTTTCCCACACTCACTCCCACATTCCTTAGTCGCAGCAGCAAAACATTCCGAGTCGTTCGTGGCTTGCGTATTCTCTTCCATCTTCACCTGACAATTGACCGGCCAAGCAGTCAGTCTTGTCAAGTCTGATCAACCCTACTTCATCCAATCGATAAACACATCACCTTCAATATGGTGAACAACAAGGCCTCTGCGCTGTCTCTGGCAGTCAGCGCTCTGTCGCTTGCCGGCAGCGCCGATGCTTTCTGGCGTCTTCCTTGCCGTGGTCGTTCTGGTGTCGGTCGTCTTGACCCTATCATGGACCCCGGCAAGGTCTCTGACCACGTCCACGTTATCCACGGTGGTAGCAGTATGTTTTTGATATTGATGTGATGACCTTTCAAATGCTAACTTTCCCTCAGACTTTGGCATTGACAACACCCCTCAGGACCTCGTCAACTCTGACTGCACTTCATGTTCCGTTACTCAGGACAAGTCTGCCTACTGGACCCCTCCTCTCTACTTCCTCCACTCCAACGGCACTGCCGAGATGGTCGAGCAGGTCGGTGGTATGCTTGCTTACTACCTTCTCTACAATGACGCTGCCAACCCCAACGGCAAGATCACTGCCTTCCCTGAGGGCTTCCAGATGATCTCTGGTGACAAGCGTCTTCGTAGCTTCCCCTACCCCATCCCTGACAACGACAAGTCGTCTTGGACTGCTGAGCAGAAGACCCAGAGCGCTCTCTCACAGAAGGCTCTTGGTTTCAACTGCTTGAACTATGCCGCCGCCCCTGAGGCATCCCTCTACCGTCACTTCTTGCCTGACAAGGATTACCTCGACGCCAACTGCCTTGACGGTATTCGTCTCGAGCTCATGTTCCCTTCATGCTGGAACGGCAAGGACCTCGACTCCGATGACCACAGATCCCACGTCGCCTTCCCCGACTTGGTCATGAGCGGTTCCTGCCCCGAGGGCTTCGGCACCAAGCTCCCCTCTCTCTTCTTCGAGACCATCTTCAACACCTATGCCTTCAAGGGTATGGATGGTCAGTTCGTCCTCTCTATGGGTGACCCCACTGGTTACGGATACCACGGTGACTTCCAGATGGGTTGGGACAGCAGCGACTTCCTCCAGTCTGCCGTTGACACTTGCACCAACGCTTCTGGTCAGATCCAGGACTGCCCTCTCTTCGACATCCAGAGCGATGCCCAGTCGCAGCAGTGCACTTTCAACCCCGTTGACGCCATCAAGGATGACAACCCTCTCGGCCCCCGTGAAGATGGTCTTCCTATTGCTGTCCCTATCCAGTCTGGCCCTGCTTACGCCAGTGTCTACCCTGTCGTCCTTGCTGGTGATGAGACCCAGTCTGCCGCTGCCACCTCAACCAAGGCTTCCGCCTCGGTCACCTCGGCTGCTTCTTCCTCCGCTGTTGTCCCCACTCTGAGCTACACTCCCGGTACCTCTTCCGTCACCGACAAGTACGGCGGTGGCATCCTCCGCGCCAAGGCCTCTTCAACATACGTCCAGGAGTCCGCCTCGACCGTTACCGCCCCTGCATCGCTCGCTAACGCTGAGACCGATGCTGCTGGCAACATCGTCGCCACCTCTTGGTACACCCAAGGCAACCAAGTCATGGAGATGATGATCGAGGAGGTCGACGTTACCGTCACCGCCACTGCCGTCGAGACCGCCAACGCCCACGCTCGCCGTCACGTTGGCAAGGAGCACCGCCGTGTCCGTGGCCACCCCCGCCGCTAAGCATACCGATACTGGGTATTGGGCAGGACCTTGTTGTGTGTTTCTCTCACTCTGGATGTGTAGCCAAAAACTTGCTCACTTTTTATACCTTTTCTGATGACCCCTCTCGTGTTTTATATTGGGCAATGGAGAGTTTTTTGATTTTGTTATATCCATTCTTCGTTGGTTGTTTTGCTTCTTTTGCTTCTACTATTCACCTTTTGTTGTTGTTTGCTTTTGTTTGTTTTTGCCGCTTTTTTCGATATACAAATGCTGCAGGTCTTACAGGCCTAAGTTTATGATCAACTCACGATCGCGCTGCTCCCCACCATCAATCAATTATCAGAGACTTACTATCATTGCGGGCAGGTTCCTGCAGTATTGTATAAAAGAATCTTTCCATCATTATGTTTCTATCCCTGTGCCATGTGCTCTTTGATATAATGATGCTTTTGGATCTCGCTTTTGACTATTTTGACTGCCTACTTTCCACAGTTATCCTTGTTGTCTCTGTTGGTCTTGCTGCTAGCTTTTCTGGTTGTTAATGTCTTTGGTTTTGGATGATCTGACTCATTTTGGTGTTTTACTTGGGTCTTAGTATGTCTTCTGCTTCTACGCTCACCTATTTGGATTGATGTACAAAGACGAAGAGACAGCCCACGTCTCAGGTCCTTAACATTGCATCTCTCTCTCACACCGACACGTCCGAAATCAAGAGAATTGTCAAAAGGCACAGTGTCATTCGACGCTGAGAAGAGTTTACAGAAGCGGAGTGAAGATTTGAACGTGATTTTGTTTTTCAACTACTGAGGAAAATGAAACAAAGATCATGCAAGCCAGATAGTTGCATGTCAGAAGAAAAGCCTCCCCCTGAACGCCTTGCTGTGAGAACACCCTAGCCGGGGTTTTAAATGCAGAGCGATGCCGTGACGGTGAATGTAGTTAAGTCAGCCCCTCGGAGAAGTGTGTGTTATGTGTGTGTGTGTGTGTGGATCGAGTTGTAGCGGAAACTGGGACGTAAAGAATCTTCTATACATTGTTGGGGCGTAGCTCGTGAAATGGTGAGAAGCAATGGTGGATGAAAAGCTTTGTTGCGCGTTGTTCTAGACGGTTCCCGGAACGTGCTCGTCTTCATCTTGCAGACGAACAATCATGCTTTTGAGTGTCTCGAAGGTGAGCATGGTAGTCATGGCGGCAGGAACGGCTCGAATGAGATTTGTTCCCATGCCGCTGTAGAAGGCAGTCCAGCCCTCTTCGTAGAGAATGGTTCTGCAGGTCTTGACAACACCCTGATAGCGAGGCTTATTAATCATGCCATCAGAGCTGGGAATGCCCCTTTGTTGTGTTTGTAGACGAGTGCGCAGGACTTCGTGAGGATATGTGGCTGTGGTAGCGCAGATCTTGCTGATGCAGGTAGCAGCGAGCACACCGACCGAGTTTGAGCCTTGGCTTGGAGGAGCTGCGCCCATCTCAACACCAGTAAATTTGAGCTTCAAGTACTCGTAGAGAGGGAATTGAATGGCGACGTGGGTGAGACCCAATAATGCGGGAGCCAAACCAGAGTAGAAGGCCTTGACGCCCTCACTTCTGTACATCTGACGAGCGGCATCCCAAGTGTTGTTGTAGTGCCAAGGGGTACGGTGTCCTTCGGCAGCTTTTGAGGATATTTGAGACATGAGACGAGTCTTGATAACCCATATGGGGTTTGTTGCAAGGGTTGAGCAAGCGCCGGCTGTGACGGAGGAGCACACATGAGAGAACCACTGGGGTTCTTTATGCAGGTTAGTATGTGTTGATGAAACATGACTGAATCAACTCACCAATGCGTTCGGAGTAATTGCTCTTTGCGATATCATAGACGCTCATGTAGACAGCCCATGTGGGCAGATAACCAAGTACCATTGGTCCAAGACCTCTATACATGCCCTTGAGACCATCTTGGCGCACGATTGTTTTTGCAGTTCCAACAAGACCTCGGTAGACCTGGGATGTTGAAGGCGCGTTCTGTGAATGCTGCTGGAAACGGAAGGAGCCTTGAGCCTGCAGCTTGGTTTTGATAACATCGAGTGGGCAAGTAACAATGCCCGAAGCAACGCCGGCAGCGGCACCGCAAAAGCTGTTGATGTATGGCTTGGGTAGCTTTTGAGCCAGGAGATGTGCGGTAGATGGTGGGGTTAGATCGTGGGATCTGGATGCCGGGGCTGACATTGTATCGGAGGAAAGTGCCTCAATAGCTGCGCATGTTCAAGCCAGAGGCAGATGGGAGAATTCGGTGGTAGGAAACAGGGTGGGTTGAGGATAGGTGTCTGGCGAGGGTTCGAGATGGTGGACGTAGATTGGTAATTGGATAGATACGGGAGTAGTAGTATGCGCACGCGGCCCGGCACCGCTTTAAAGCAGCTTTGGTTAGCGATTGTGCGTCTCCATGAATCTGCACACAATGGCCGGGAGTGTGTGCTGTTGCAGGAGGCGGGTGCTGAAAGTAGTGGAAGCGTCTGGTATCTTGAGTCGTGTGTCAACAACAGTGATGGAGTCGCACTCGCGCACTCGTCAACCTTGGGGTCCGCCATGGTCCATCAAAGGGAACAGCCGGTGGTCGGACATCGGAGTTTGGTCGGCCCAAAGCGGGGGATGGATAGCCGACGCTGATTGGACTGCGAGAGGGCAGGTAAGCAGCCAATCAGCGCGCGTCTGGCGTTGGCTCAGCCTGGGCTCTCGAGACTTGAACGACAAGAGTTAAAGCAGCAGAGTCGAAGACCACTGACCGGACATTGAACCCGCACAACACACCGCCATCATGTCGCAGCCTTCCATGACCAACTTCATTGTCAAGCGCCCCTGGTTGAAGCGCTGGATGACTCCTCTCGCCAACTGGTACACCGACGCCGCCGGCTACAGAAAGTTGGGTCTGAGGTCCGTCGCCCCTGCACCTGCATCTCTCGACAGCTACTGACGTCGCCTCCACCCTGTAGAGCCGACGACCTTATCCCTGAGGAGTCCGAGACCGTCCTTCTCGCCCTCAAGCGTCTCCCGCCCAAGGAGGCCTACGACCGCGTCTTCCGCATGCGCCGCGCTTTCCAGGTCCGCTACATTCGACACATCGTCCAATGCCCGCCATCAACCGCTAATACGCCCTTACAGTGCTCTCTCTCACACCAGCTCCTCCCCAAGAACGAGCAGACCAAGCCCGAGGATGTGCGTCTCCTACAATCCACCTGTCCCTCCACCATTCAATTGCTTACACATACCCCAGGACATCCCATACTTGAGCCCCATCATCAAGGAGATCGAGGCCGAGAGAAGAGAGAGAATGGACCTCGACGCCATGGTCATCAAGAAATAATCGCCCTAAACCTCAATGCTCGCTGTTCCCCCGAGTCGCCGCCCGCTTTCATGTACTCTATACCTTTAGAATGTCCAAAACCGCATTTTTCATTGACTCGACAACTATACATCCTCAGACCCAGTCTCAATTCATGCACGAATGTCTCTCTTCATTGACACGCTTCTACAATGCAATTCTGGCTGATTGTAACATACGCGGACGCATCATTACCAATGGATAATGCATGGCTCTTTTTGATTGAAGCTAGACTGGCTGATTCTGCAAAATCAAGCCATAAACATGCTGTTTCAATCGACTCTGCGACCTACCATTTTGCCTCATGCGTTTCCGTCCATGGTCTGTGCTTCTTATACTGCTTGACTTGACTTTCACTTGTCCTTGAACGTGATACAGCTGCGAATGTTTGATTCTTTGTTCGTGAGTTATAATCAATTCTTGTAAGACAGCTCTCAGGGGCCTTGTTGAGCTCTGCATTCGTAGATTGCTGGTGAACTCCCAAGACTCGCATGCGTCATTGCGTCAGCCTTGAATTCCTCCATTACCTCTTTTGGCATGCCTCGTCCTCGACCATCAATAACTTAACCATCAACTTTCCATCGTGTTTGATAGTGTCTGCATACTGGCTCTCTCCTCCTTACTTACAACAAATACTATCAGAATGTCACTAAGACGCTCTGCTCGTGTTCAGGCGCTGCCTAACACAACAGCCACGCTTACTTCTCAGCTCAAAGTCACCAAGCGCAAGACATCTGCTACGAATTCAAAAGCATCAAAAGCTGCCTTGAAACCAATCTTGATATCAAAAAGCGAGCAAGAAACCACAATAAATGGTTCTTCCAAGCAAGAGGCTCCTCGCAAACGCCAAAAGATCAATGGTGCTTCGCCACCAGCATCAACACTTCCAGCTGATAGTCTACCAACTCCGGCCACATCGTCCAGTGATACTGCGACGACAGATGGACACATCTCTCCCAGGCCCGCAGAACCCCACATCACAAACGCACCTCTGAAATCTCCAGAGACAGATAAAGTAGTAACAGCCTACTCAACCTGGGACAACGACACTTCAGGCCCCACTCCCACCAGCACCACAAACACACTCCTAGACACCGCTCTAGCACACCTCAAACACCATGACTATACCGGCCGCTTGACACCCTACCTCTCCAAATTCCACTGTAAAGTCTTTGACGCAGAAGGGTTAGCACAACCAATCGACCCTTTTCGCTCTTTGGCTTCTGGAATCATTGCTCAACAAGTCTCTGGTGCTGCTGCTAGTAGCATAAAAGCTAAATTCATAGCTTTATTCCCTCCTTCCCAACAACACAACTATACAGGTCCTCCTACCTTTCCTCCCCCGGCTTTGGTAGCCGAAATGCCTATTCCGACACTCAGAACTGCAGGCTTGAGTCAAAGAAAAGCAGAATACATCCAAGGACTAGCTCAACACTTTACCTCAGGAAAGCTGAGTGCAGAGATGTTGGCAACAGCTTCCGACGAAGAAGTCATGGAAAAACTTGTTGCAGTTAGGGGGTTGGGAAAGTGGAGTGTAGAGATGTTTGCATGTTTCGATCTGAAAAGGCTCGATGTGTTTTCTACAGGAGACCTGGGCGTACAGTAAGTGCTTCCAAAGCCGAGCCTCCCTCCTTGTCCCTTTCCTTCCAGCAGAGAGACGGTGACTGACTATGAGCAAAACAGACGTGGGTTAGCAGTATACCTAGGCAAAGACGTCAACAA
The DNA here is from genome assembly GCF_000721775.1 of Aureobasidium melanogenum CBS 110374. Lineage (NCBI taxonomy): Eukaryota > Fungi > Ascomycota > Dothideomycetes > Dothideales > Saccotheciaceae > Aureobasidium > Aureobasidium melanogenum. The sequence goes on along the minus strand of NW_024470079.1, from coordinate 274,337 downwards.
ACTCAAAGCCAAAGGAGGAGGAAAGTGGAAGTACATGGGGTCGGAAAAGGCTATGCTCGAGGCCGCAGAGAGGTTCTCACCGTATAGGAGTCTGTTCATGTGGTACATGTGGCGACTCAGCGACGTGGATCTTTCAGCTCTCCAAGACGATGACAAGGTCATATCAGAGACTTGATACAACCTGGAAGAAAGCGCACATGTGGAACAGCTTGGGGGATAAGGAGCGAGAGATCGAAGTGGCTTCTCAAAGCGAAAAAAAAAGAAAAAAAAGAACAGATCCGTGTTCTCAGATCCAATCCATTCATGGCAAATGACACAGACCCGGTGATCGGAGGAAATCGCTCAAAGATTGTCTTCGGTCACAAGAAAATCCAGCACTAGATGATCGACCCTCAGATTTGTTCGGATTTGCATCTTTTACATTCTTTTTTTCTTATCTAGTGCTTGCGCGAAGTGAAGCTATAGAGATTGTCGAAAAAGAAAATAGTATACACCAGCGAAAAAGAAAGCAGAAAAAAGGAAAAACTTCATAACTGGCATTGCACAAAAAAAGGGGACTACCCAAGCTCCGTATCTATATGATGATGAACTTTCTTGAAGTAATTTTTCTTGTCTCAGTATCAATTTACAGCTTGCTCTTGAACTTGCTGCTGTCATTTGCCTTGAACAGAACCTCACTGTTGGGGTAAGGATCCACGGTGATGGCGTTGAGAGGATTCAACTCGCTAGCGCGGTAGAACATGTCCTCATACACCTTACCATCGTAACGACCCAATGACGAATCCATCTGCCAGTCAGGGAAGTCCCAAGCATCGACCAAACGCACGGCATGAGGTCTGATCTCTGCCAAAAGCTTCATGACTGCGTTTGTGCGGGCGAGTTGGATTTGACGAACGGTGACGGCGGCAGAAGTGTAGAATTCAGAAGCCTCGGACTCGAGGGTGTGCAGGGCGTAGAGACGGAACAACTTGTGCATGAGCTCGATGGTGGGAGGGTCAAGCTCGGAGTTGATGGATGATGAGTTGAGGGCTTCGTAGAAGTTCTTGACAACCATGTATTGCGAGTGTGCGCGTGAGAGACGGTAGAAGTCAACGAGCAAGTCGTTCCATGCCTTCTTGTTCTCGTCTCTGTGCTTGAGAGCCTCGAAAGTGAGGAAGGCAGATCTCCAGGCGAAGGCTGCAACAAGGTCTTCGTCCTTGTCCATAATGTTGAAGGCGGCACCGGTGTCGGACTTCTTGAGGAAGTTGGCGAGAATGGCAGTGGTGTCGTTTGTGGGCTCGTTGCCCTTGAGCACGCTGCGGGCGGACTTGAGAAGGTAGCGGGCGACTTGTTGGGTCAACATGTAGTTGTCACCCTCCCAGGTGGCAGTGGGCAGGTAGTCGGCATACCAGGGACCGATACCTGAGAAGTTGCTGTAACCGTGGCCACCGCAAGCACGACGACACACCTCGAGACCATCAACAGCAGTGGATGAAGCCAGCGACTTGAGACCGCAAGAAGTGGCGTGAAGGTCGGCGAGCAGATCGCTGCCAGGAGTAGTCTCCTCGGGACCAGCACCACGCTTGCCCTCGGACGAGCCTGCACCTTGGCTCATCTTCTTCTGGTTGGCCTCGTAGAGCTGCATCATACCACGGCCAGTGAAGTGCAGAGCGTAGCAAGTAGCCAGCAGAGTCAAAAGTCTGATCTGAACAGTTGTGTAGTTGAGAACCTGGTTCTCGTCCGACTTGGGATCTTGAGCATCACGGTCCTGGAACTGGCGACGGACAGCAGCGTAGCGGGTGGCAATGGTGACACCACGAGCCAGGACGCTGCCAGACTGCAAGACAATGGTGCTACGAACCCAGGTGAGGGTTCCGTAGATGAGCGAAGGAGAAGCAGGACGCAGGTACTTGCCAGTGTTGGGGTCAACGCTGGAGAAGCGGCCAAGCATGCTGATGTGTGGGACCTTGACCTTGTTGAAGAGCAAGAAACCGTTGTCCATTGTGTTGTAACCAAACTTGGGACCAATGTCACCAATGTGAATGTCCTTGAGTGGCTGGTGTGTCTTGAGATCACGGATCTGGACGACGAAGGGGTGGGGGCCGTAGGACTTGTTGTTGATGTACAACTGAGCCATGACGACGGCGTGGTTAGCAGTGCGGCCGAGCGAGCCGATCCACCACTTGCTTGCAGTGAGGGTGGGCGAATGAATGATGAAGGTCTTGTCCTCTTGATTCCATGTTGCCGTTGTCTCGAGTCCTCGTACGTTTGAGCCGTGACCGAGCTCTGTCTGGGCGTAACAACCGATGTATTCGTAGTTTCTTGCTGGCTTGAGGAACTTCTCGTGTTGCTCGGGAGTGCCTTGGTCACGGAGGGTGATCTGTGTCATTGGTTAGCAGCTGGCTGAAGCGTCCCTTCTCAAGTTGGCACATACCAAAAACATGCTCTCGTGCAGACCGTACGGGCCAGGCTCACTGATGAGCTCGTTGGCGGTGGTCTTGTCCTGGTCGGTCCAGTTGTGCTTGACCTGCAGCTGTCGAAGTCTCTTGGCCCTGGCCAAGGCCGTCTCGAAACGATCAACACGGCCAGCAAAGTAGTTTTGTGACTTGTCAAAGACCTTCTCCTGCTGCAGAATCTTGAGGATCTTGTGCTTCCTGGCCAGTGCCTCTTTGGTGAACAAGAAGTCTGTCAAAGCCTCGACATTGACATTGGACTGTGCTCGCTCTTGCGACAAGAGCTCAGTGCCCTGGATGCCCGCAGGCTTGAGGTCCTTGACCCATTGAGGAGTGGGTACGGCGGGTGCCATTTTGTGATGATATGGAAGATTTAGGAGTGTGAGGAAACAATCAAGCTGACGATCGCTGCATTGTACTTATCAATGTGCCATCGGTTGTTCCAATAGACACGGACCCTTTCTCCCTGCCTCGGTGCCGAGGTTACCGCACGGTTACATTTTCTGGGGCAACATACAACATCTGACTACAGAACGCTGACGTCTTTGACAGCCGCAGTCTGAGGCCGGACCTCGCCTTTCCTGCCATTGTACTATCTTGGGTGAAGGGATTCAACTGTGATCAGACACCCTGAGGAGAATATGCGCACTGCAAGACAGGAGGATCAGTATTGCTGGCCTCCTTCTGTCCCTGCTTCTAGCTGGTGGCCCCCGTACGTTCTGAAAGCTCAGCTCCATCGTTCGCTATCTAGTCCTGACGGCCCCATACTATCGTTGTGTGGAGGAAGGCGCGAATTACATCCGGGGGAACCGGGGCAAAAGCTTTGAAGGTGCTCTCTAGGCTCTCCGGCAACGCGTCTCGTACCGCTCGAATATTTTGCTTGTGACAACGGCTTTCTGGCCCCAGTGGCCTGATCAGTACATAAAGACGGCTTCAAGACATCCGATTGACGGCCCGTTTATAGGAGTCGCATGATCGGCCACTTCCACTGTTATGCTCTCTCCTCAAGAACAAGTGAGATCAAAGCTTGGCTCGAGTTCATACCTCTCGTCCATGAACCTGATACCTATCAACAACTTGAGCGACCATGGCACCAATAGTCTTCGCTGCTGCAAACTTGTCACCCAACACTTCAAACATCTCCATGGCGAGCTGCAAGTCTTCAACTGCATGCAAGCGTTCGAGTGACTCTGCAAGCTTTTCTGGCTGCACTGTCACAGAGTACACCAAAGCAATCACTGCATTGTAGAGCATCAATAGGTTCAGCCAGTTGAACGCCAGTCGCTTTTGCAGACGCATACTGTTTGCCTGGCGTAGTGCACATGCGGCCGCTTCGGCGAGAGTGTTAACATGAGATACAGGAAGAGTAGGAAATAAAGGCGAAGGTCGGTAGAGTGTCATCATATGCGTGTAGAAGTTCAAGTCGAACCAAGTGGTGCATCCATGCGGAACACTGCCGTGCAAGTGTGGTAGTGGGAATGGCACACTCTGTCGCCAGTTCACCAAGTCTTGATGTAGACCGGAAACGACTTGTTCACGTTGGGCAGCAGAGTAGCCGGCAACTACACGTTTGCAGTATACTTTGGTGGCGATGTCGGTGGCGATCTTCCGTAGACGCAGAATATGCTCGGTGATTGCCATTGGGGATTTGCAAAAGTTGCTTTGTGAAGCAGAGAGGTTGTTGTCTAACTCCTCGCATGTTTCGATGGCGAATGATGAGATATCGATGTCGTCTTCGTGAATAGCAAATGGTCTGCCTAATGTGATGGACACTAGTCGATCCATCATGTAAATCGAGAGGAACAGTCGTTTGCGTCTAATGGCTTGAATGATAGGTAGCGATGAATATGTCGAGTCGCAATGGAGACCCATGCCTAGTGCTAAACGTGCAGCGGTACCTACGAGAAACCACGTATCTAGAAAAGTGACTTGTCAGCAAGCAAGAAAAGATGCATCTGAGCTGTTCAGCATGAGAATCTTACTTGGACCTATTTGATTGAAGAAGGAGAATGAAACTTGGAGCATGATAGCCTCGAGTGCAACCTTGCACTTGTTAGTATATGCATGATAGTCAGCTTCGGTCGCGAGCAAGACTCACAACATCGCCATAGTCCATCGAAGCATCGAAATATGTCATGGCCTTCTCGTAGTATAATCTGGACACAAACTCCTCGGCTAGCGTTATTGAGGAATACGTGGTCGAGCCTATGGCCAGTACCATCCATATTCGAAACATGCATGGTGGAGATAGTGTTAGATGGTGATCAGGATCCAATAAAATTGAATGTATGTCAGCCATGACCTCTTGCTGATGGACTATGGGATACAGAGTGTGGGAATGGTCGAAATAAAATCTTGCCAGATGTAGTACCTCTGCCCTATCTGGCAGTTGAGTTGTCTCGTTTTGCATTGAAGCATCAATCAGGGGCAATGATGGTTCTCCTGCGAGCAGAGAAAAGTCGATGGCTTGGTCAAAATCGAAGTACACACTGTTTATGAGTTCGAGATGCAGATTTGTGGCTCCTTCCAGAGGTACCATGTTACCATCCACGCGAGGGCTGAACACAAAGTCTCGACCGTCTGGTGAGAGCCTTCGAAGCACGGCTTGTGTTAGTTTTGCGAAGGTCAATCCAGACATTGTACCCAAGTAGGGTTCTGCTACTGCTGCGAGAGAAACATCTCTCAAGTTCTGTTCAAGGGTCTCCTGAGCACGAGGAGCAGGGCCATGATTTGAGTCCATCATAGGCGACTGTCCAGTATGGGTTATATGGTTGCCATGATCCGATATGTGCTGGTCCGAGAAGGTCAGGCCAGTGTCTTCCACTGACACCTCATTCGTATTCTCACAAAGATTTGAGGTCGTGCTCAATCCGAGTTGGGTTGCTCCTTCTACTTGAGGCTGAAGCGTATCGTGTGAGGTTAAGAAGGCTTGCTGTTGTTCTAGTTCGCGCACGCGCTCTTCGAGACTACGAACAAACCTACACACTATCAATCTAGGCCCTCACACTGGACGACATATCATCTGTCAAGACTCACGCAACTGGATATGTCGCACTGTCGTGGTCTTGCTCGGCCAAGCTGCACGAATGTTGCACGGACGCACAATTCCCACACTGTGGAAGAACACGATCACACTTCTTCTTTCGTCGATGACACCGTGAGCAAGAGATTTTGGCACGCGCCGTCACCGGGACGCGAGGTGCACAAGGCATTTCAGTGATGGAGCAATTGAATTACGACTTTAAGTGTCGGTACGCCACGAGAATATATTCTTGTCTAGCCCCGCCTCAATACTAAGGTACGCTTAGAGTCTACCTTATCTATACCGCCCCGCACCTGATAGGCAGGCGAACAGAGATAACATCTGACTACACAGACTTGATGTTTTCCTTGTAATGCTCTTTTGTCCGCTCATACGCCGACTGCATACATTCTTCCATGGTCGGTCTATCACGAGGGATGAGCCTAACCTTGAAATCACGCGGGATTGCAACCAATGCAGTCTTGAATTGGTTGTAGTCCACATAATCTGTGTTAGGAGGCTCAGACTCAGAAGCAACGATCTTGTACGAAGACAAAATGCGAATGAGAGCTGAATACAGCAAACGTGTGGCAATCAATTGCCCACTGCAAGCTCGAGTGCCAGCACCAAAAGACAGGTGAGCTTGCGACGTAAGAACACGTTCCTCGAAAGGACCCATATCATTTTCTTTGGTGATGGGCTCAAGCCAGCGCTCAGGATTGAAGACTGCTGCATCAGATCCAAAATGGTCAGTATCGTGATTGCCAGCTTGTGCGTTCACGAGAATCATGGTCTTAGGAGGGATGATGGCGCCATTCCAGTTGACCTCGGTCACTGTACGGCGAGGTAAACTCATCGAGCTTACAGTGTAATAACGACCAGCTTCCTGGATAATCGCTTTCAAGTATGGGACCTTTTCTTCTTGGAAACTGTTCTGCCAGGCATCGCGAATATCTGGATAGTAACGCTTTATGTCGGCATAGGCTCGCTCTTGGAAGATTTGTCCTTCTGGCGTGCAAAGTGATCCAAGACATGAGGTCAAGGTTCCGGGAATAGTTTCGAATCCGCCACTGACCAACGACAGACAGATTGACGAGACTTCGACTCCAGTGAGTTTGGTCTCTTCGTCTTTCAGAATTGCGGCACTGATGCATGGCTTGTCGGTGCCATTCTTGATCATCTCTCGTACTTTGTCCAGCAAGAGATTGAGATAAGCATCTCGACGAGATCGCAGATCTTGGGAGCGAGCATTCTTCTCGTTGTTCGGCAAGTAACGAAGTGCCGGGACATAATCTTGCATGTTCTCTGACGCACTGCGCAGAAGGGATATGGCGGAACCAACATGCAAGATCTCACGAAGAAGCTCGTCATATGTGTCATCCATGCGGATTCCGTAGCACAGGGTCAGAGTCGTGTTAAGAGCATATCGCTGTATGTAAGGCCTGATGCTTATCTCCTTGTTGGGATCAGAGAAATTGCTGTCCTTGTGCATGTCGCGAATAATGCAAAAACTCTCCAGATCAAACATCGGATGGTAGTTGCGCATTGCTGGTCTTGAAAGAGCGGTTCCAGCTGCCTTGCGCTTGTTCTTGCAACTCGAATCCCAGGGACTGCTACCAATCGTAAAGCCCTGAGTACTGCTGATGACTCCATGGAATGTATAAAGCTTAGGTCGATCTATCACAGCGTTGTGATGCTTGACCAAGATATCACGGCAAGCATCAAAAGAATTGAAAACCACAGCTCGAGTGTTTCCCAGCTTGATTTGGAAGACAGGCTGGTTGTACTGGCGCCACCACTTTTCGCAGGAAGAAGCGTGATCTTCTCCGAGTTTCAAGAGATGGCCGAAGACGGGAAGTGCACCTGGGATTTCTGGTATACCCTTGATGTGCTTTATATCTGTGCTATATGCCCACTGTGATCATGTCAGTTGCAGTCTGCTTTCAGCATGTGCTGTGGCCGCTTACTGATACCAATAGAATCACTAAGCAGACAAATGCTGCTCCAGCGATGTAGACAGAATTCGTAAGGAGGACGTCTGCGAAGTGCTCAAGCGACGCCATGTTGGTTGATCACGAGCGTCCTTGTACAAGCTGTAGAGAAGAGAACGTCTTTCAATATATGGTGAAACCTAGGATAGGAGAGCATCCAGGGTCGGCTCGTGCTTGGAGATCACGGCGAACACAGATTGACGGAGTGTCCGAAGAGACAGATTACAAGCTGCAATACTGCGAGAGCGTGTTTTACTGTTTATGGCGAAGCTGTACTGTGTGGTCACACTACAGCTTGCCTTATCTGTGACCTGTCGGACATGCCGACGCTGTATCTGGGGGTCACGATAAATGCTGTCAACCGTATATCAACAACTTTCGTACTGCGACAATGGCCATGTTGGATTCAAATCACCTCTCGTGTCAATTATTGGTGTCCTCTTTCTCTGCTTGCTCATCTTCAGACCGCGCGAGAATATGACAGGGTCACCTAACGGACATGCTTTTCTTCTAAATCCAAGCGCTCCAGAAGGACCTACACGCTTTTCGCAAGCACGATCAGTTCCAAGCAGCAGTCGCACAATCTACGTCTCTGGCATCGCAAGCATACTTCCAGATGGCACTATTGCCGGCGCTGAAGAAGGTCAAATACCTGATGTACGAAAGCAAACCAAGACAGTCCTCAGCACAATCGACGATATCATCCGAGGAGCTTCTGATGGAAAAGGCGGTATACACAACTTGATCGATGCCGTGGTATACTTGACCGAGATGGAAAGAGATTATGCAGGCATGAATGAGGAGTGGAATAAGGTCTTTGAGAGTCGGACGGTAGCGCCTGCAAGAGCGACCATTGGCGTGAAGGACTTGCCAGACCCACGATTTGTGGTGGAAGTCAAGGGTGTAGCGATAGTGCCGGAATGATATGCTATCGAACCACAAAGACAGGTAGCCATCTTCCGAATTTGTGGTTCAATCATTGCAGTCTTCGTCAGAAATGAGCAAGGATAGGATTGGCAAGTTCAGGCGTGGCTGAGTCAGCAAAATTCAAATCGTTGTCACACTCCTGTACGCCTGTCACTAGAATCACCAACAACTCTACGGTCTGATCCCGTCCCACGTTCACTGAGCTCATCTACTCAAAAATCTTGTTGAGCACCCGTCCGACCCTACCGGACTCTCGTGGAACGAACGTAGCCTCGTATGCGTCAATCTCCTCTCTCAAACCACCAAGACTTAGATCAGCAGTACCAGGCCGGATGTAGGTGCTCTTGAAAATTACTTTCCAGAAGACGAATGCTGCAATGAAAAATCCTATCATCGCGTAGTCCAAGAAGAACCACATCACACTCCAACGGCCCTTGAGGAAGATGTCATAGCCTCCCGCAAGAAGCATGAAAAGAGTGCCTCCCATGGCAAGGTAGGATGTGTATGGTTGGAATTTGCCCTTGTATGGAAGTGTGTCTCTCGAGATGCCTTGTTTCTGGAGCGACGCGAAGAAATGTCGGTATGTCAGTGCTGTGAATCCATAGTTGAGCATCTGACAACAGGTGATGAGGTCGACGAGATAGGTCAAGACGACTGCCGAAGAACTCTTGACTTGCAGGAAGGCAAGAAGGCAGAAGCATAATGAGAAACACAGAGCCCACAGTGGAACGCCTTTCTTGGTACAGCGAGAGAAGATCTTCGGAGCATGACCTTCCAGTGCCATGCCGTGTAGCGTGCGAGCAGCCGAGTACAGAAGACCGTTGCCTGCGCTTAGAATGGATGTCATGATTAAAGCATTGACCAGACTAGGAAGGCCTGAGATCTTGAGCCTCTGCATCGCGATGACATATGGGCTGCAGTCGTGATTAGCAACCTTTTGAACATTCGGCCGCAAAGTGGACTTACGATGCAGCACCAGTGCCGCTTCCTCCGATATCACCACCAAGTATAGCCAAAAGTGTCGGATCATTGTAAGGGATGACTATCCCCATGCATAAAGCAGAACCGACAAAGAACACGAGCAGCCTCCAGACGAACGACCTGAAAGCAGGAGGCAAGATCTTGCGCGGGTGCTCGGTCTCCGCTGCTACTATCGATATATACTCTGGCCCAGTAATGCTTCGCACTGTCAGTGGGCGGGCTCGATACATGAAACTACTCCGGAAACACTTACGAGAAACTCGCTTGGTACAAGCAAGAGAGTACGCCCAGGAACTTGCCTGTGCCACCTGGCTCCAGATGCGCAACGAAACTTCCAGGATCTTTCCAGTATCTAAAGCCGTAAGCATCATGCAGAGGATTGCCACCAACCATGGTGACGAAGGTAAAGAAGAACAGTCCGATCATCAGCAACACCTTGAAGATGGACATGTAAAACTCCGAGATGCCAAAGTATCGCACGGTGATCGTGTTCAGGAAGGCGTAGAGAACGACCATAGCCACTATGATAGCCTCGACAGGCACTTTGTTGGTCCAGAATGTTATCATTATGTTCATGGCCACGATCTCGAAAGGAACCAGGATTGCCATATTCAAAAAAAAGTTCCACGACATCGCAAACCCAAGGGCATCATCTACCCATGCGCCGCCGAGGCGGATGAAGGGCGACGGTACCGGGAGGTAGCACACCATCTCAGCGAAGCATTCGTTGACTGCCCACATTACGCCTGCCCAGATGACAAAAGCGATGAAAAGGCCTGCGGGACCACCTTTGGGCAGAGCAGAGCCCATCTGTACGTATAGAGCTTGGGGTACAGTCAGCCATATTGTAGACATGCTGAGTCTGGGTCGATCAATGCCAACATACAAGTACCAATCGCTCCACCGATTGCGAAGAGTTGGACTTCTTTGCCTCGAAGACTTCGGTGCAACGATTGAGTATTGGGAGCTATCTCTGTGATTGATCCCTCGACGACATCTTCGTCCTTCTGAGTGATCTGATGAAGCTCTAGCGATGGTCCTTGCTTGAGCTCATCCATCTTTGGTGGATGTACGTATATATTGATGGATCGGGCTAGGATACAGTAACAAGAGTCGAGAGCACAAAAGCTCAGGAAGAATGTGCACCTTACATATCATGAGCATTACTAGTCAGATCAATAGCCGACCCGAGATGTCTGATAACAGCTGAATGCATTGTATACATGATCCTTGGCCGCGACAAGGTTGATGGTTATCATTCAGAAAGAGGTAGGTATACTGATAGAGGTCGAGGCAATCCTGCGTTGCTGTGCGTCGGACTGTCCGACGCTTCGTACAGCCATCGTTTGAGGAAAGTAGATCCTGAAGAAAGCGCTTATCTCGCTTGAAATTCAAGCCCTTACTGCAGATAACTAAGACGATAGACTTCAAGGTTGTTTTACCTTGTTATCTTTCCTTTGGCACAGCTGGCAAGGGTCTCTACTTAGCAGTGTGTTTATGTTTACTGATTGACACTCAAGTCATAGGTCCACACCATGTCAACACTTAACATCGAGAATTTGTTCGGCGTCAAAGGCTATGTAGCTCTCGTAACTGGTGGAAGCAGTGGGTTAGGCTTCATGATCTGTAAGGTATGGCTAGATCTTTACCAGAAGATGTTACATCTCTGCATCATTGACCAACGAGCGAAACACTAACGGATTAGTTTTAGGGATTGGTTGCCAACGGAGCCAAAGTCTACGTCGTCGCTTTACCGATGGAGCCAATTGAGGAAAAGGTAGCGGAGCTTAACCAAATCGGTCTGTATACTGGTGGCTCAGCATACGGGTGAGTAGGGATTCAGCTATCACTCCGTGGTACAAGGTTGACATCTGACACACTATGATCAGATTAGCCTGCGATGTCAGTGACAAGGATGCCATTGCAAAGCTAGCACAAGAAATCAATGGCCGAGAGACGCATCTCGATGTGTTGATATCCAATGCTGGCATAAGGCGGGATCCTCTGGTTCCTTGCGATGTCCTCACGGCGTCATTGTCCGAACTGCAGGCATCAATGTGGTCATCACGGCATGCAGATTGGACAGATACGTTCTGTGTGAACACGACCGCTCACTATTTCCTGTCTGTGGCATTACTACCACTTTTGGCCGCAGCTTCACAAATTGAATTAGGAGATGGACTTCTGGGCAGAGATGTCGGCCGTGGTGCTATTGTTATGACGAGTTCCTGTGCCAGTATGCATAATGCGACGAATGTAGATCTGACCAGCTATGCCACAAGCAAAGCTGCGACGGATCATCTCGTTAAGCTTCTGGCAGCCAAGTTCAGTCGATTTTACGTTCGAGTGGTCGGCATCAACCCTGGATGTGAGCAATGTTATCATCTCATAGTGCATCAGACTAACTCGTTTGACAGTTGTTCCAAGCAACATGAATCCAGTCGGCGAGGCTGGAAACATGTTCAGCTCTCTTTTCGACCGCGTTCCAGCCAAGCGCGCTGGAAATCAGGAAGATATTGCTGGAGCTGTCATCTATCTCATCAGTCGAGCCGGTGTAAGTCTTGAATTCAAGCTGCGATTAGCTTCTTCTTTTCCCTTGTCACTGTATCTGACTAACCATCTTGCAGGCCTATGTCGATGGCGTGTCCGTTTGTATTGATGGAGGCCGTGTCCTCGTTGCCAATGGACAAGAGTGACGCTATCCTGTTCGTGTATGTCTTCAGGGAGATGAGTCGACTCGCTCTCCCCATATTCATAAAGGTCATGGACGATTGTTCGCACGTCTGGAAGAAAGCACCTGGAGTTCCAGTTCCTGCTTGTTCTATACACATATTCTACAGATTCCAAAAACATCGTAGCCCATTTTCCCTTTTTGATCCCGTTGCACATCCCGATCCAAAATCTTAACGTACACTATTGTACAGATCTTCCTCTGCTCTCCTCTTCGATACCATCCTCAAAACTTTGCTCATCCTCATCCTGAGTTCTATAGATGAAGAACTGCGCAAAAACTCCAAAGTCCAAAAAAAGCGTGCCCAAACTGCCGAGCAACCAGCTCAGATTGACCAAAATATATCTGCCGTAAATAGCACTGGCCTCTCCAGGTCTGCATTTCTGGCCGTGCTTGCCATGGTGGCATATGGGGTTGAAGGCGAAGATGCTGAGCACATAGGTCAAGTTTCCAATGCAGGCGAAGAGGAAGAAAAGAGCATTGAGACCTTCGGTGCTCTTGCGGCGGTAGTTGAGGAGCAATTGAGGTACGCGACTGCCGAGGTAGAGGGCAGCACACAGGTAACCGAATACTTGGCCGACAACGTTGAAGTGCAGGCTGTCGTTTTGCTGTTCTTCGGTCTCATTGCCGCTGTTGGATGAAGGACTGAGGTAGTAGCCTGCGACACCGGCTGCGACGACGAGAACAATGCAAGTCAGATTGAAGAGCAGTTTCTGCAAAATAGAACGCTTGGCGGTTCTGGGTCTTTGCACCTTGGGAGTTGGGTGCATGGGGTTTGCAGGCGACATGTGGACACCCTCATTCACAAAGCGCTCGCCGAAAGATGATGCTGAGCGTGTGCGAGGAAGCTCGCTGTTGCCATTGCCATTGGCGGACAAAAGAGCAGAGCGCTCAGTGGGGGTATTCTCTTCACTATCCGAAGGCTTGACAGGCTTGGGATCTCTGAAGTGGAATCCACGATAGTAAAAGCATTGAGCCAGCAAGACAATATCCGCAAATGTGTAGTAGATGGCCAAGATAATCTAGATGAGTTCATGAGCTTTGACTGCATTCCCAGATGATTGACGGGTCGCAAACTCACCATTGTAGGAAGGACTCTTTGCATAACCGCACCGATGATATTGGCAAAATCTCCGAGAAGCCATATGATAACAAACTCTATACTCAGACCCTCGGCGCTGCTGCGTCTGAAGTTTTCGATGATCTGAGGCGAAAAGACGACCACCCAGCAGGCTATGAATGAATCAGCGACTGTTCCAGTGAAGAGAGCAATGGCCATATTTGGCAACACTCACCAATTGAGATAGAACCCATAATGCCACTGATGGCCTCGATATCGAGGTTGTACCCTGCCGACGGCGGGAACATGGTTGCGGCGATACTTGGATGCTCAGATAGGATTGAAAGAAGCAAATCAGCAAAGCGTGTGCTTTACTGTTAGCAATCGGAAGTGGTGGTCTTTGACGAGATATATAAAGTCCAGACTCGTGGTTTGGTCGTGGGGACGGGAATTCTCTTTCCTGTGGCTGGCCTGAGTCATACATAAAAATGACGCTGCTTGCACAAGTCACACAACGGTTTATGCATGGTTTCGAAACAGTTTGAGCAAGAAATCGATATCGGCTCGTCCATGTGCGTGGTTTAAAGATACAAGCTATCTCAAATATTGAATGCTGGCAAGCAAGTTGCTATAACATGAAACAAAGTAGGATGTGGTCTGAGATAAGTTGGCAAGGCAGGTGCCATGGGATGTAGCATTATTCTCCTTTGTTATCCTTTTTTACTCCCTCCCCGCATTTTCAGATGTCGAACTCTTTCCAAAAGTTCATCTCACCTTGATCTTCATTTTTTATATTCCATTGTATGATATACAAGCAACTGTCTGCGACAACATCTCCTTACGATTCTCGCAAGCCTTTGTACTCGATCACAAAATCAACGTCTTCCTATAATTACACCAACACAACATGGCATCCGGAAAAGCAGCCAGAGTCCAGCTCAGCGACGACGAGGTCGACGACATCCTCTACCTGGCCCGCACAAACGAGAGCGCCGAGCTTCAAGAGTACCTTGGTCAATTGTCACAACAACACAGCTGCAGCATTGCTGCTCTGCTCGAGAGCAGTGTCGACGAAGACAACGGCAACACACCTTTCCATTACTGCGCTGCAAACGGCTATGCTGGTAGGCATATACTTGAAGAAGACAGAAAAAGAGGGCTTTACTAAACATATACAACAGACCTTCTCAAAACACTGGCATCACAACTCGAGCCCTCGACAAAAACCGAAGTTTTGAGCCGCAAGAACGAGGCCGGCAACACAGCATTGCACTGGGCATCCGTAAATGGTCACGTTGAGGCCGTCAAGGTCCTCATCGACAGTGGTGTAGACGTCTGGGTCAAGAACGCTGCTGGACACCTTCCAGTCTTCGAGGCCGAGCGCGCAGAGAAGGACGAGGTTGTTGCAACATTGTTGATTGCCGGAGGAAAGGAAGACGAGGAAAAGTCAAGAGCACAAGAGGGTGAAGCTACCGAGGAAGACAAGGCTGACGTCGAGGGTGTGACCAGTCAGATGGGCGAGTCAAGCCTGGAGAAGTGAACAGCCTCTTGCGCTTGATAAAAGCATGTCAAGATGGATCCATGAAAAGCAGCCCTTCCATGCTGCAGCAAGGAGGCGTGTTGCAGGATAGCCAGCATCCCGCCCGCCTACTCTGCCATCAAATACTGCCGCCGGGACTATCTGGAAAAGATGGTGTCGGTCTACATATGCCTGTGATTGGCAGAGATCTAGTAAAACTTTGCATATCCAAAGTGGCATTTGCGAAAGACTGCTCTCTCCTGACTACATGGGAGCTGTGGCTCGAGATGTAAATAGATGCTAACACGAAATACCCAACTTATTCATACCACTAGTCACACTGGTCTTACTCTTATGTTCTGCCCTTATAGTTCAAGTTATACCTACCCATAGGTACTCACACGAACAACACGCAGGGATTCTTTCCGTTCCCTCGATACGTTCGAAATCTTAGGCGTCCAGGATGAGCAAGTCTCCGCATCTTCTTCTCGTGTCCTTGCTGCTTCTTATCCGCCATACTCAATCTCGCCAGTACCTCCTCAAGACCCATCATTACACGATCAGCCTCGTTTGTTTCTCCACCCTCTTCACTCTCCACACACGTAAATCTGTCCCTACAAATGCGATTTTCAGCAACCAGTCTTTGTGTTATCCTCCTCTTCTTTTCCTCAGTGATTTCTTGCTTGTCGATTTCGTACTTATCGCTTGCTCGACAACAATCCTTGAGCTTTTGCCTGTCGTAGATGATTTTGACACTAAGAAACACTTCCGCTTCTATTAAATCCAAGACTTTAGTCTCGAAGCTGTCGGCCCAGTACTCAACTGCAATAAGGTAGAGCTGAAAGTACCAATTTGGATCCACTTCGACATTGATAGGTTCCTCGTAGGGGAAAGAGTAGATGTGTTTTAGTAGGGTTACTATGGCTTGGGTGTCGTATTCCTCGCATGGGATGGTATAAGATGTTTTAGCAAAAGGACCATAGAACGTGCGATAGAAGGCTTCTGAGTGTTCTGCGAGGATGGCTTTGTGAGCATAGATAGATCTGCCGAGGAAGTGGATAATTACGTCTGAGGTTGTAGGATCATTGTACATACGCATTCTGCGGCTGCTTCGGGACGAGAAGCCTCTATAAGCCCGAGTTGTGGTTATCCTGATGATGAAGATCTTGGCTGGACGAGGGACTGGTGTGAGGGTGAGTTGGGAAGAAATGCAATGTATTCTTGTAGTGAGAGACATTTGAGACCGACCGATGATGCCTAGACTGGATGAATCATAGTTGCTGCATCGATGATATCGGTCAGGGGCTGGGAGTGAAACCTTGCGCAAGCTAAAATCAAGCCAATCTTTATAAACAAGTAAATTTGGGACCCTTCTAGCCGGCAACTCTCCACTGTTTGGTCACTAAAGGGACGCCTCTAGTGTAGTGGTTGGGAAGCTCACCAAAAAATAACACGGTTCCACGTGCTACGCCTTAGTAATACGCGAACCAAACACGACGTATGAAAGCGCTGGAATCGGTTTTTCTGTGTATCAGTTTTTTTGCTCTTGATAGCCATACTGTCTTTTGAAACAGCAGCATTGTTTTTAGTATGACGATATGTAGTGGTCTCTGGTATAGTCGAGGTCTAAGGGAGGTCCAAGGGGAGCTGGTCTGCAGTTCGCTCGGCTATTTTGTTTACACCGTATGGAAAGCGAAAGAGCGCGGATTCGAGCCATCTGAACGTCAATCATATTGCAGATAACTACCGGAGAGCGTATCCTCGACCGTGCAATGGAGGCCGTCTTCGAGATTTCGGGTGCAGGCTGGATACAGCAAGACTTGCAGCGAGTCTTTGAGCGGTCTATCAGTCTGAGTGACTTGCGACACATTTTCTACGGATTTTTGTATCGACCAGATACCAGACTTTATGGAAACGCGAAACGCGTAGCGTAGCAAGGTCTGTGACACCTGAGTGAAATATGACATGGGTGTATACACTGCGTTGATCGAATCCCCTGAATATCTGCCGGTATTAGTGCTCGGTCAGCAAGCTCGATAGTTAGTCTTGTGATGCTTGAATCATGGTGAGATTGTAGGCGGAATGGAACGAAACATAAGGTTGACACAATGTACATTTGCTGAAGGTGAATTAAACAAGATCCAACGAGGAGCTTCTCTCGTTGCTTTTTTTTTTTTTTTTTTTGGCGGCCGTCGAAACCAGGGAAATAATACACTATATCTCTCGTCTTCTGTAGAGTTTCGGACCGTTTTTAATGGAATGGCGTTGATGATTTCTCCTCTATCGACAGGTTGAGACTTGATTAATTTACGAGGACTCGGGGTACATGGCCTCTCTGAGCTCGACACCAAGCTCTTTCCTGAGGCCCTCGAGCTCGGTAAGGTACTCGTCGTACTGGCTCTGGTTCTCGACCTTGGCCTTGATGCCTGGATAAGAACAATATGTCAGCATGTCGTCCGTGTCGCCGAAAGTTGATGTAAGACGCACCCTCGAAGATTCTGACGGCAGTGGGGAAGTCGTTGACTCTGCGAGCGGCCTTGAGGGCGGCAACGATGACCGAAGGAGCGGGAACGAGATCGTAGGCGAAGGCGTTGTTCAGGTTACGCTGTTGCACAATTTGGTCAGACTATTGCGACCAACCGAGGCTAGCTGGGTGGAAGTACCTGGAGCTCGAAAACATCCTGGACACCCTCGAATTCCTTCTCGTATCTGAATTGAAGATGTACGTCAGCAATTGACATGAATTGGGCTGTGTGCGTGTACAGGTGCAAGGAAGCAGAGATGGGTGGGAGCGGAGGTCCGGAAGCGATTGGTGGTGTCTGAATGTCTCTGAACGGCAGAGAAGTGACGCTGCGGTTGGTGCTGGAAATCTGAATAGACTCACCTGGCGGTGAACTCCTCGAAGCTCTCCTCGTGGTGAGGGTCGTGTGCGTCGACGTCGGCACGCTTGACGCTGGCGACGCTGAAAGTTCTGGCCTGGTTGAGACGCTGGACGCGCGATGCGACCTGGATACGGGGCTGTGCGGGAGCGCGGACGGCGCGAGCGGCGATGCGGAGGAAAGACATTGTGGTATGAATGCGCGGATCGAGGAGGGTGGATAGAGTCGACGATGTTGCGGTTGAAGCTGCTTCTGATGACCAAATGGCAGTCGCTCGGATTCCTTACGCCAAGGCCGAGCCTTCAGCGAAATCCTGGCCCATCACCCTGACCATCACCTGAGAATGCCCTACCAGCCGGATTCTTCTTCCATATTACACGACTTGACCCGTCAATTTATTCTACACCTTCTCTTTTAGTCTTTGAGTCCAATCTCTCAATGTTCTATATGTATGTAGCCGGGCTCTGCTGCACAACAACCACAGACAACGATCAAACACCGTTTGTTTATGGGAGGGCGGTGTTTTTGTTGTTGACCCTGTGCTTGGTTCCTGCATTTGTAGTACCATCAAACAGGTTTCCTAGCATGCACAAAACAATATACAGCGAAAGCTATCACAGTTTCATTCCTCCCACAGGACACCAATTGTGCAAACTAGCAATCTCCAGAAAGGGAACTGCTTGCGAAAATACCAAGACGTTTATAGGCTCTCCAGAGATGACCCAACCCTGCCAAGACAGCCTCGGTTTCCCCAGTTGTGTTGAAAGAATAATTTCCCGACCTCCTTTATTAACTAGACTTGCTCTCTCCCAACATCTTCCACCCTGTCTCCAGGTCCAATTCTTCTTCTCTTCCCTCTGGTAATTCTGTCATTACCAAATTCGTCACTCCTTTGCTGGTTGCTGGCCTTGTAGCTGCCTCTGTAGACCAGAACCCATCAACGCTTCTCGTACCGCCGAGTCCCGTCAACAACAATGTCTACCCCCGAATGGATTCGCTACGGCGTGCCCACTCTTGACCGTCCTTTCGGTCTTGAGCTGTGGCCCATCTTCGAGAAGGCTTTCACCTCGCTCAAGGGCTACAAGCCCCAGGACTTCCGCTTCGTCCCTGGAAAGACCCCCATGGCTACCTTCAAGGAGACGGCCACCATGCTCATCGCCTACTACATCATCATCTTTGGTGGCAGAGAGCTCATGCGTGGTCGCGAGCCTTTCAAGCTCAACTTCTTCTTCAAGGTCCACAACTTCTACTTGACCGTCATCAGCGGTCTTCTCTTGGTTCTCTTCGTCGAGCAGCTCCTGCCCGAGATTGTCAGAAACGGCATTTTCCACGCTGTCTGCGCCTACGAGGGCGGCTGGACTGACAAGCTCGTTGTTCTTTACTACGTACGTTTTTCTAATTCTGCGCCAGAACGCGCTTACTGACAGCTGGCAGCTCAACTACCTCACCAAGTACCTCGAGCTGATTGACACCTGCTTCCTTTTCCTCAAGAAGAAGCCTCTGAGTAAGCGCGCAATATCTCCACCATCAATGCTCTAGCTGATTGATCTATTAGCTTTCCTCCACACCTACCACCACGGTGCCACTGCCCTCCTCTGCTTTACCCAGCTTCTCGGCCACACCGCAGTCTCATGGGTTCCCATCACCCTGAACCTGACCGTCCACGTTGTCATGTACTGGTACTACTTCCAGGCCGCACGTGGCATCCGCATCTGGTGGAAGAAGTACATCACCGTCATGCAAATCATCCAG
Organism: Aureobasidium melanogenum CBS 110374; assembly: GCF_000721775.1. Taxonomy (NCBI): domain Eukaryota; kingdom Fungi; phylum Ascomycota; class Dothideomycetes; order Dothideales; family Saccotheciaceae; genus Aureobasidium; species Aureobasidium melanogenum. The sequence continues at coordinate 255,043 of NW_024470079.1, read as the reverse complement.
TTTGTCATCGACCTTGGCTTCGTCTACTTCGCCTCGTACACCTACTTCACCTTCAGATACTTCCCCAACATGCCCAACATGGGTATCTGTGCCGGCGAGGAGTTCGCCGCCTTCGCTGGTATGGCCATTCTCAGCTCCTACCTCCTGCTCTTCCTTTCCTTCTACGCCGCAACCTACAAGAAGCCCGCCAAGAAGGGCCGCAACCGTGCCACCAGCGCTCTGGTTGAGATGAAGGACGAGAAGGTTCCCACCGTTGGTGAGGCTAGAAGACGCTTCAGCGGTGGTGAGGCTCACTTCACTGGCCGTGACGCTTCCACCCCCAACGGTCGCGTCACCAGAAGCCGCAAGGCATAAATGCACCAAGTAGTGCAAGCCTGCTCCGAAGCTCTTTGAAGCTGAGGATGTTCAGCCTTTTCGAGATGCGTAGGTGAATATACGACATCTCGAGCAGCTGATGAGAAACAGCCAGAGATGGTTGTTTGTTGACGGAGAGCCCGATTGCCAGGGGCTGCTGTTCCCAAACTGTCGTTGCTGACTCCAGTTTGGCCTTTGGGGTGTTTGGCCGCTTCTTGAGCATTTTGCCCTGCAATACACGCTCGCTTTATTACTTCTTTGTAATTTCTTTAGGGCCCCGGTTTCATCAAAAAGGAGTATTTGGGCGGTACAGGTCGACATGATGATTGTAAGAAAGGATACAAGAACAGAGAGAGAAAGACAGGTCAATGCGTCATGCTCGCTGTATGATAGAATCATGTAATCAAAGAACGAGAAAAAGAGTCATAGATCAAGATCATTCTCGTAGCCTGTCCGTCGGTGATATTGCCCAGATATGTCCTGGTCCTCTAGAACCCAGTTCGCGACTAGATCAGCCTTCGGGGCGCCAATTCTTACGTTTCTCGATCCTTCGCGCTCCTCAGAAGCTTTTAGACAAACAGCCACGACATGAGGTGGCTTTTGACAGGAGTTCGACCTTCCGTACGTAGTTGCTAGTCGTTGGGCTCTTCATCGTCGGCATTCCTTCGAATGGATAGACCTGATTCGGCAAAGCCCATGACACGCGTAGGTTCCACGACTGTTAATCCCACCAAGCCAGGGATTAAGATCCGGATCATTGTTGAAACCGATAACAGACTCTAGCCCTTATATGAAGAGGCTTTTGGATATCGTCGAATTACAAGCCGAAGTTCTTATTCCTCCAATGAGACCTGGGCGTCCAAACGTTATATCGATGAAGTTGCATTATCTTGATATCAATGCCGTTGAGGATCACAGTTGGCCGTTCATAATAGGCAGAATAAATACCGTTATAGGCTGCATCGGGACACGGCATATTTTATCTCTAGCACTGAAAGTCTGAGACAAGAGCCCAACACCAGAACATTTCTGGAAAAAGGTAATCAGCAAGATGAAGGTGTGACACACGATGCTGGTAAGGCGGATCATATGTCTGAGATGCAGCGTTGGCAGTTCGTCGAGGTCAAGGCTTCGAACACGATCTTGAATGGAGCTAGAAGTCCAGAGTAGTGGTCGAAGGACTTGTGGAAGACTCAATACGACGGCTCTGCTAGCCTGAGTAGCAATGGATTTGATATGCATATGCTAGTAGGACACGTCGGCTGATATCGACAGTTTACCATGAAACCTTGCAATCTTCAGTACCTATCCCTTGCGGCTGTTGGATCTTCGTCCAGATGCCGCCCATGACAAGTAGCCCTAAGCCCTTTGACGGAAGCTATCAAGTCACCTTAGTCGCTAGGAAGCAACAGCTTGTGGACGAAAAATTAGTGACGGGAGGGCTGTCCGTTTGCATTGAAATCAACTGACAAGGCGCAGCCAGATGCGGAAGTTCTCCGACCACCGACGCCATGGAACTTCTCGCCGCGAGCCGGAGTCAATCATCCCACTTTCATAATCACACATCGCGAACCTAATAGTCGCACATACCTGCTGTTTGCTGGTTGAACGCCACCATATCATAGCATAATTAGCATCTGTTCTTACTAACGCCTCTATAGCACAGCTACTCAAAGCTAGTCATGGCCGAATCTCAAGGCCGATCATCCCCAGCTGCGCCCGCGCCGGCGCCTGAGCACAACACCTCAGAAGAAGCACCTGCTGCTACATCATCCACCCCGCAGCCGGAAAGATCACAGTCACAAGAAGGATCCGAGGAAGGCGAGATGGCAGATACTGAGCCTGCTTCTGCGACTGACGACGCGCCACCACTACCTGACGAGCCTTTACCGGAGGACGCTCCACCTCTCCCTGACGAGCCTCTGCCAGCGCCTGCCGAAGAGGATGATGGCTGGTCTGCACAGCTTGACCCTGCTTCTGGCTGTTGGTATTTCCTCAATCGCTTCACTGGCTTGTCACAATGGGAAAACCCACGAGTGCCCACCGCCGGTTCGAGCCAGCAGTATGCGCCTGGTACAAGATCCCACGCTCCTGGTACCTCTGAATCTGCTGCACCGCCTGCATCACCTCCGAGAGAACCGTATTTAGGCTACAACCCTAAGATCCATGGCGACTTTGATCCCAATGCAGACTACGCAAAATGGCACCAGGAAAATCAGACAGAAGAATGGGCTGCTTCAGAAGTTACCCTGGCACAACCTACCGCAGCATACGAGCAGGCCGGCACATTCAATCGCTTCACAGGAGCTTTCCAAGCCGCCGATAAGAGTGCAGAAAACCACAATGATGAGAACAAGTCAAGGCGCCAACTCAATGCCTTCTTTGATGTAGATCGCGCTGCCAATGCTCATGAAGGTCGCTCCCTCAAAGCTGAGCGCGCCAACCAGAAGTTGAGCAAGAAGCAAGTCAAAGCCTTCAATGAGCAGCGACGCGCCAAAAAGGAGCAAAAGCGTCGGGATTTCCTCATGAGTTGATGAGCTGAAATGCGCCGAGAGGACGTAGTGAGTGTCAATTTACGTGACCTTTTTGTGCGTGTACAGTACTATGTACGGAGCAGAGTCTGCTCGCCTTGAACGGCTATCTTCTGCTATAATGACTAACATGACACTCAGCAGGATGATACCAAGGTCAGAGATTTCCTTCTTTGCTCTAGCAAAACGGCGTCTCGAGGCCAGGACGAGCGGACAAGTGTTTAAAACCACTGCAGACTTGCCTGGCTAGTTGCCAGATCCTGCTCTTGCAGTTGATTGCATATTTCCGTGTCGGTCGCTGTGTATCGCGATCCTTGCTGCTTTGGTCGAGCTTCATCTCGGTCACAAGCGCGAAGATGGAACAGCAGAGCATAATAGATTTAGGCGGGTTGGGGACAAAGGTCATCCACAAGTCATGCGATTTCCAATCACGCTCGAGCCTCTTTTTCTTAACTTGACCTCGCCAAAATACAAGAGTTCCACTTTACCACGTAAATCCAATTTATATCGGCACCCAATACCGTGAAACGACGAATATATCTTCAAGACGCCATCCACCTAGTTGACACAAGTATGACAGCGAGCCCGCCACTCTGTACAGGTGTTCTTCCGGCCTTCGGTAGTGCACCATTCGATCCATGAGAATATATTGAGAGGCTTTCACAATTGAGGTGCCATCCTAGTTAGCGTCAACGGCTCGCAAGCGTGGAGAGAAAGCAAAGGGTTTCGGTCGTTAGTCTCGGTACTGAGTCAGTCTCAGAAGTCTACTTTGCTTGGTTCTGGCTAAAGCAGCTCGTACGGGAGAGAAACAGTCGCATCGAGAAGTGGCAGATAAAGAATGATGTCTTCCCTATCCCTGCAGCTGTCAACTGTAGATCTGGTCTTCAACTCCAGCCTGCTTGCGGTCAAGTGTCTGCTGGCTTTGGGTGACCTGCATGGCCAGAGATCATCAGGTACATGCAGGGAGGGCACGAAGCGGTCTTGCCGCATCGCGTTAAATAGAGATCCGGGCCGCTGCTGCCGAGTCACTCGTGGGCCCGTTCCCCAAAAGCCAATTCTTTCTCGCAAGGAGCAACCTCTGAGCTCTGCCACTCCCCTGCCGAGTGGTAGTGTAGCCGGGCCGGGAGCGATCAACGGGTGTGGAAATGTGTCGATGAGCATCATTGCTCAGACGATTACTCTCGTGACTGAGCTTGCGTGTTTGCGTGCTGGATACAAGAAGCGTGGTCGTGAGGAAGCCGTTGGCGGATGTGCTAGCTCTGGAACGGGTGAGGTATGCTCGCTCGTGCTCTCGCAGATCCGGGAGCCAGGTCGTTGAAATTGTTACGGGCAGCAAATAACGTGAGCGCCGCAGTCTACTCTCTTAAAAGACGCCACCAGTGGAAAGTCCCCGCGGGCGAGGCACTCGCGACTGGGCAGTAGTCTACCAACTAGCTCCACAGTCCACTGATTTCTCTTGATCCCTACTTTCTGCTTTTATCGCGAGCGTCCCATCCTCTCTTGTCTTCTTTTTTCCGCCTGCTGGTGCCCGTCATCATACCAAGCACTCGACGTGAAACCTGAGATCTGACATTGAGCTTGACCCGACTCTTGATTCTGAAACATTTCACCATCTTCAATCAGCTTTCTTCTTTTCTTTCTAGCAGCCGACCTGACAAGCCAACTTGCGCCGCGAGCTGCACTTTTTCGCCTTGACAATAGCATTTCAGAAAGACACTCGACGGAATGGGTCTCTTCAGCCGTAAGGACAAGAAGTCGTCAGCAGTAGATGCAGACAAAGGTCCTGGTTCAGATGCTGGCTCCATCCACAAGTCGCCAGCCAGCAAGCCCATGAATGGCAATCCCTCGGCCAATGCCTCTCTGCCACATGTCCCACTCCCTAGAGCTCCTGACCCGTCTCTCAACCCCGCTGCCTACCTGCGCAGTATCCACGCTGTGCGCGAGAGGTCCAAGTATGTCTTCGAGCTTGCTAAGCGCAACAAAGCGAAGCACTTCGACGTCGACATGACCAAATTCGCCGACACTGCACGATTCGTGGTTTCTATCATTAACGTAAGTCTTTTAATGCTCAGGCAAAAGAAAAAGGCAAAAAACATGCGGAACATTTATCTAACGCTCGGCTGATAGAGAGATTACGCTCCCGACTACGCTTCGATCCCCCCACATGGCCGTTGGCAGCACTTTGAAGTCGGTGGCAGACCCAGAGTCGATCAGCTCATGGCAACATGGCCAAAGACGGTCAATGACCAAGAACGTACTCGCAGACTCATCGACCTGTTCCTCGTGTCAGTTTTGCTGGATGCTGGTGCAGGACAGAAATGGACATACAAGAGCAAGGAGTCTGGCAAGATTTACAGGCGCAGCGAGGGTCTCGCAGTGGCCAGTTTGGAGATGTTCAAGGCTGGTGCATTCAGCAGCAACCCCAATGAGCCATGCCAGGTCGACAGTGCCGGCCTGAAGAAGATCAACGCACAGTACCTTGCAAAGGGCCTGCAAGTCACAGAAAACAACTCTCTCGCTGGTTTGGAAGGCAGAGCAAGTCTCCTTGTCAAGCTTGGAGATGCTCTGCAAAATCAGGACATTTTCGGCATCGAGGCTAGACCTGGCTACTTACTTGGTGAGTTGACATCAATCTCAGTATCCTCGCAAGCACTAACAATATGTCTAACAGATTATCTCCTCTCGCACCCATCGACCCAAGCCTCCTCAGTCCCCGTCGTCCCGATACCCACACTCTGGAATGCTCTCATGGACGGTCTTGCGCCAATCTGGCCCTCAACACGCACTGCGATCGATGGTGTGTCGATTGGTGACGCTTGGCACTGTAATGCAATGCCCTCAGCGACGAATGCCCCCTGGGAGAAGATCGTTCCATTCCACAAGCTCACTCAGTGGCTTTGCTATTCATTGATGGTGCCAATGACCAAGCTCATGCACGTACACTTTGCTGGTACTGAGCTCCTTACTGGATTGCCGGAATATCGCAACGGTGGTCTTTTGATCGACACTGGACTCCTCACTCTCAAGCCCGCAGACGCCAAACGTGGTCTCGAGCAATACCAGATCAATGCCATGAAACAAGGACAACCTAACATGGAGGTTGTTCCCATGTTCAGTGTGGACGACGATGTGATTGTGGAATGGCGGGCGCTGACCGTCGGCTTCCTGGACGAGCTGTGCTTTGAAGTCAATTCTCAGCTCGGACTAGTAGGCAACAAGAAATTGAGTTTGGCGCAAGTTCTCGAGGCTGGCACTTGGAAGGTAAGCAGGCTTTAGAGATGGCGAGACGATAGGAGCACTGGCTAACAAGTACAACAGGCAGGCAGAGAAATCGCAGAGGTCTCGAGACCCAACACCAAGGAGCCACCGATCATGATTGTGTCGGACGGCACCGTCTTCTAATGATACCCCATACCGCAGGCCTGGTTGTTTTATTCGATCCGATTGTTGAGCATCCGCACATTTTCCATTCTCACGGCGGGAACACTGTATCTTTCTTTTTTCTTGTCTCTACCTTCACTTCTAATGATTCCCTTTGTTCCTATTTCAGCTTTTCGCTTTTTCCTTGTCTGTGTCTTGTTTTGATCATGCGCCATACCCAGTTCAGTGTCCAAAGAGCAGCACTTTGTGCATAGCCTGCTTTTTACCTACCTAGAAATCTCTTGAGCTCGGAGAGAAGCTCAATCAATAAGAGGAAGAAAGCCAAGAAAAGAGATCCCTAAGGCCCAAAAGCGTTCATAGTTTGCATGTAGATAACGATGGAATTCAAAAAGGCAGGTTTCAAATCTGACACAGGTGGCAACGATTCACGTACGAGAGTACTCAAGTGTACTTTGTGACTGCCGTCTTGCATGGCCGAATCAGTAGCTCAGCCCCTGATTCAGTTGTGTTGATGGCGATCCGATATCATGTGTCGGCAGACCATGGTCAAGGTAAGATGGATCTAAAAGCTTAAAGTGAGATTGGGTGTGTCGCTTGACTCTCGAGTCTTTGATGATGTCTGTCGTACCGGGTCCAAGCTCAGTATGCGGTCATGGGCTTATCGGACGTCTTGGCCGGAAGTAGCACTTCCGACGTGACATGATCATACCAACAAAGACAAGACAGCGGACAAGATGTTGAGCTCGGGGTCAGCACGGAGGCAGAAGCAGCGCAAGGTGCTGTTGATGGGCAAGTCGGGGGCGGGCAAGTCGTCGATGCGCTCCATCGTCTTCAGCAACTACGTGGCCAAGGACGTCCGACGATTGGGAGCTACCATCGATGTCGAGCACAGTAACATACGCTTCATGGGCAATCTCATGCTCAATCTCTGGGATTGTGGAGGGTAATGTGCTTACACCCAGTCTTACATACAAGACAAGACTGACACTCGTTGGCGCAGACAGGATGGCTTCACCGAATCGTACCTCACCAATCAACGCTCAAGCGTCTTTGCATCTGTCGCCGTCTTGATCTTTGTCTTTGACGTCGAATCACGCGAATTCAATGCCGACCTCATCAACTATGCCTCGATCGTCCAAGCTCTGCGCGAGAACTCTCCACAAGCCAAGATCTTTGTTCTAATCCACAAGATGGATCTGATCATGTCCAACATGCGCGATGTCGTCTTCGCCGAGCGTAGCGACGCAATCCGACACATCAGCATCGAACATGGCTTTGGAGGAAACCAACAAGATGCAGGCAAGGATGTCGACTTTTGGGGCACAAGCATCTGGGACCAGAGTCTGTACAAGGCCTGGACACAAGTCATCTACTACCTCGTACCCAACGCTGGCGCCATCGAGAATTTGCTGCGCCAATTGGCAGAGGTCATTGACGCCCACGAGCTTATTCTATACGAACGCACCACCTGCCTCATGGTCACGCACGTCTCGCGTCCTTACGAAGCAGATGGCAACCCACACCCAGACCGCTTCGAACGCTTATCCTCCATCCTCAAATCACATAAGCACTCTGTCGCCAAACACACGGGTATGCCCGCCGGATCAGCCAACTTTGCCGAGCTCCAGATCAAGACTGGTGAATTCATGTTCTTGATCACTCGTCTTAGTGAGAATACAAACTTGGCTGTGGTCATGGGCAGCGGCGAGGCCATGTACAATGCTGCTAGAATAAACATTGCCAATGCACGCGACAAGTTCGCCGAGCTCGATATCGCCAGCAAGAGTCGTGAGAAGGCCGAGAACAGAGCCAACGACGACGCCGCAAGGAATGGCGCTTTTTCGCACTGATTAGTGTTGGGACAAACACATCTGGACTTTGCTCCCGTCACTCTATCTCGCTGTCACGGTCCCCTACCCGCCTGTCGCGTACGCCTGGACCTTCCACCTCCCTCTTTTTAACCTTTTCGCGTTTTGTCTTTGCATCCCGTTTTCTGTTTCAAGATACCCACAAATCTTCCACAACTCTTCTTTGGCACTTCTCGCTATCTGTAACATAACTAAGAGAAAAGTATAACTTTGTTCTTTTTTATAGCCTTTTTCTGCGACCGGTTACCGTTTTTCTTTCCGTTTTCTGCCGCACGAAGCCTCAAACTTTGTCTGAAAGTCTGGCTAAATGATATTCACTTCACGCGACTCTAGCCACCACAACTTTGTTGTTTGCTGTCGGATATAACATTATTTGTAATCTAGACTTTTGATATGCAACATCCAGACAACCTCCAAATGTGCACTGCGCTGCCTGGCTTGAAGTGGAAGGTGGGGTGTGCATCGTCAGCCACCACCATGTCAGCGCACCAACAGACTTTCGTATCTTTACAAGATACAAGCACAAGATTAGGGTGATCAACCGACATCCGACCATCCAACCAGATTCTTTCTATACTCAGACAGTTCCACTGCGCCTTGGGAGGTCAAGCAATCATACGCACAGCTTACATAGCTTGTTTCTAACATTATTCGAGGTGCTTAACTTAGGTTGTTCCTCGATGTTCTGTCAGACATGTCTTACCGACTGTGAGAGCTGAAGATTAGAAGTGTCTGAGCTGATGTTATACCAGGTCTTTGGAAGCTGAGTACGTGGCTATGTCTTTGTGTGTGATGGCAGGTGCCTTGTATACTCGAGATGCGATGGTATAAAGAGAATGGATCTGCTGCAGAAGGTAGGAATATCATCAACCAGCACATCAATCAGTCTTCAGTCAAGTTTCCTTATTCTCTTCTATCCACATTGCTCTATCTCCAAGTATCTTTCAATATCACAGCAAGATTTCCTTTCAGCAATGGCATACCGTGCAACAGCTCTCCTGGCCTTTTCTGGCCTTGCGTCTTTGAGCAACGCCAAACCCATCCACCCCTACAGCTCTACCGTTTCCGGTCATGGTTCTTACAGCGCAATGACTTCATCTTCTGGCTACTCTGCCTCTTCCTCCTACCAGAGCTTCCCCACCCAAGTCGCTTCCAGCAAAAACCTCCTCCTCAGCAACGGCTTCCCCAATCTCTCTCCCTCTGCCCTCGCAGATGTCAACAATGCAGCCCACGGCACTCTCTCCAATGCCTCTGCAGGCAACATCTCCTTCCCCGCCGACTCGCTCACAAACTTCCAACTCATCGCCTTCAACGAACTCTTCGAAGTTGCTTTCTTCACTTCTCTACTCACCAACATCACCACCGGCGTCCCTGGCTTCGAAATCCCAGCCCATCTCAACTCTCTCTACATAATCGATACCTTGATCGCCGTCCAAGCCCAGGAAGAACTCCACGCCATAAATGCAAACACCAAACTCCCTACTCCCCTCCAAACCTGCCAGTACAAATTTCCAACTGAGGACTTCGGAGATGCTATTGCTCTTGCTGCAACGTTTACCGATGTTGTGCTGGGCACTTTGCAAGATGTATCCATGATCTTCTCTGCCGATGGCAAGGCAGGAGTCGTCCAAGCTGTTGCATCAGTCATTGGTCAAGAAGGCGAGCAAAATGGGTTTTACCGCTCCCTTGCAAACAAAATCCCTTCTGCGCAGCCTTTCCTCACTGCTTCTGCGAGAGACTTTGCGTTCTCAGCTTTGAATCAAAACTTTGTGATCCCTGGAAGCTGCGATATTTCTGGAATCGACCTCAAAGTATTCGAGGTTTTGACCTTGGAGACTCCTAATGTCGAGCTTGGCGATCAGACTATTAGTTTGTCGTTTGATATCAGCGATTACCATGGCATAGCTGAAGATCTGGAGTTTGTCTTGATCAATGGACAGAATGTTCCTATTGTCCAAGAACTCAAGAACGTCAAGCAGGATGGAAAGAAAGTCACTTTTGATGCTGACTTCTTGCAGCAGACGGATCTGCTGTTTGGACTTACTATTGGTGCTGTGGTTAGAAAGGGACAGCCTTTGGCGACTGTTGAGCAGGTTGCTGATGCTGCTGTTTTCGGTCCTGCACTTATTGAGGTTGCTTAGATCGATTGTACTGATGCTGTGGGAGTTTGGCGGCTGGAAGAAAGGAAGGAGGAGGGTCAGTCATACTTGGAGTTTTATGGCTTGTCGAATGTTTGGGTTGTCTTTTCTGTCTATCGGTCTGGTTCTTTTGTCTTTGTTTTTGGGTGTTTGTTTGCATATAGCCTTTTCTTTTTGCATAGCGTAGTATTAGGTAGTAGCCACAAGGAGTTATGGAGTTTATAACGAATCTCAAACAGGAAGTAGTTCTAACCTGTCGACTCGCTACTTTATTTTAGTGGCAGTTTCCATGCAATGTCTTCTTATCCGAGTGTTCGAATCCTTTTTCTCAGTTGTCTTCAGACAATCAAACGCACAATGCATAATACTCCTCCCTGCACCACAATAAAAAACAACAATGCCACAATCACCTCCACAATGCTTTCCTCTGCATATCTCTCTTCACTAGATAAGATGTCATCCCTATCCTCATCATTATCATCTTTCTTCTCAGACTCGGCATCCTCAACTTCGCTCTCAGCCACAACATTCGCGATTTCTTCGCCGTCATTGCTTTTGGATCCTTGGCTCATCTCTTCTCTTTCTAGTTCATCTTCATCTTCACTATCCGAATCGATAAACCTTCCACTCCAACCAATTCTATCAAGTTCCCGTCTGTTTTTTGACCAGAACTTGTCGCGGTTGTTGGGTTTGAGGGTTGGCAGCAGTGGATCGAGTAGGGAGAGTAAAGCATTCATTTGGCTTTTTTCTTTGTTCATGGTGCAGACTGGTTGGTTGAGTCTGTAATTAAAGTGGTTCTGATGGAGACTTGTGGTTTAGAGGTTGAGGTGTGTGGATGTATATGAGGCTGTGTTGCGTACGAAGAGTCGCAAGTAGCTCACTCGATGCGGAAGTCTTGATGCTGAAGATTGGGAGAAGAGGAAGATGTCGAAGAGCATCAGAATATTGTGCTTGAAGATGTTAGTCAGGATCAATCACTTTGTCAGCCAAACTAACTGAAACCACCGCATGTCTTGATGAGTTGTGGTAGCCTGGATGTCTGCTAGAGGCGGAACGGTTGGACATTTGTATACTTGTCGATGTCTGGTATGAGATACAGTGCTAGTAGCATCTTCTGGGAACAAAGTAGGCCTAGATTTTTCGCCAGATAATGTTCTGTGATCCCACAAGCGATGATGTTGCTGTACTGCTTTTTCAAGATGACCCGAATATGGCAGCCTATACCTTCCCCATCTGCAAAGAGATCTCCAAGCCTGCAAATCATCGCAACAAACATCGCCGCAAGTCACGAAAACCTTCCAGCTGTGGTCATGAGATACGAGATCACTACAAGTCAGCGCACAAAGAACGGTATAGAAAAGAGAATAAAAGTTGCGCCAAGCAAGGATTCACTATCTGATACACTCCTCTTGATCGATCTCCCAGCCCACACATCTGCATCACCAAAACAACCTCAAAGCCCTCACTCACCCCTGCCTATGTCTTATCCTTTCAACATCATCCAAAGTGCCTACCGAGTGCGTCGTACTGGTTGAGCTACTTCGAGACTTGCTCCTCGAATTGCTTCTTGACACTTGCGAGATGGACCCGACACTCTTCGACGACGTACGGCTCCCGCTGCGTTTTCGGTTATGACTTGAACTCGAACCGCTCGTGTTGCCAACGCTCGATGATTGTTTGTGACGATTGTGACGGTGGTCTCGTTTCTGCACATCCACCAAAGACTTGCATGTTAGATTGAACTTGTCATAGCATTTTTGTTTGTAGCGAGGATGATGGAATTTTGATCGCCCAGACGACAGACAGGAAATGAAGATAAAGAAAAAGTGCTTGAATTGGATACAGGAATCAAGAAAGGAACAAAAAGTTGTGAGAGCTTGAAAATCTCCAGAAGTTCAAGGCAACAGATTGTGAGAAAGAAAACGCCCAGCGCCGTTAGGGAATATATTCGCCCTGATGAAACCCGACAGCAGAAAACAAGCAGAATGTTGTGACACAAAGAAGATGTAATAAGGGGAATGTGAAGAGGTTGACGGTGTGTTTTGAATGTCTAACATATACTCATTCATAGACCCAACGATCGAGAGGGAGAGAAGATACTCGCACTTGATCAACGTACCGAGCTGGTCTGTCTCTCAAACTCTTTCGGTCTCCTCTCCGAGTCATCCTGCAATCTGAGTTGTTCCAGACGCAGTGGATCTGTATCGTCCGTGCGTGCGGGTGTGGCGCTCTGTGTGGTACTTGTGTTGCCAGCGGCCGATGGAGGAAGACCACTCTTCATCGACTGAGCAAGAGCAGCTAGTCTGTCCCACTTCTCTTGTCTGGTTCTCTTTACTTCAGGTGCATTGTTCTGTTGCTCGGTGTAATCGTGGGAACAATCGTCAAACAGCTGAGGGTTAACTTCCATAAACAGTTTCATGGCGTTGTATACCATTCCATGGATTGTTCTGTGGTGGGTCAGCTACCAAATTTTTGAGACATGAGAGATGGCAAAAACGTACCTGTTCCAATGACCCTTGGAGTTTTCGTAGAGAGGAGCAAACATTATCGGTAGAATAACATCAACATTGTCGCTGACAAGATTGCAGAAATACTCGTTGTTCCAGAAGTATAGAGCGCGTTCGGCAACCTGTACACTCGTTAGAATCGGCTATAACTAAGAATCGCAAGAATAAACATACCTGGAAGTGTGGACTGGCCACAGACTTGGCGAGCTGACTGAATAGAGCTTCTTGAACCTTTGCAAACTCGGCAGGATCCATGACCTCGAAAATATCCTCGACCTCGTTCAAGAACATGACTTCTTTGGTGCTGTTGACCTTGGGCCAGTATCGCAGGAGACCGAGCACAACCTCCTCGGTCAAAGCGGCATCTTTCTCCAAGAATTGCACAATACAGTACGCAAGTTGAGGGTGGTACATGCTCAAACTCTTCACCTTGTGCAGAGGGATGAGGACGCGGGTCAGGAAGAGCTTGTGTTCCTCCTTGAGAGGCAGAGCGAAACCGTTGATAATGGACCCCAAAATTTCAAGAAGTTCGGCAATTCCGTTGAAGCGCTCAGTCTCGTAGATGAATTGGAAGAAGACGTTATTGATAGAACGTCTGATGAATGATCTCAAGTTAAGGAACTTGCCATAGATACGGTGAAGGGTTGTCTTGAGGAAATCACGCTCGCGAGGATCTTCAGAATCGAAAAGGTCGAGCAATGCCAGAACAAAGCTGTGGTCGATATATTGCTTGGCATAGTTTGTGTTGAAATCAGGACTCTCGATGAAGCGGAGGAAGAATTCATAAACCACTTGAATATGGGGCCAGGCGACCTCGAGGACTGGCTCGTCTTCTTCAGGGTCGAATGCGTCGCCTTGAGGGTTCATGGGAGGAGGGATTGGGCGGAACAAGTTCTTGCTGAACATCTCGACGACTCTGGGGTACATTGGCTCGGAGATGACCTGGCGGTTCTGAGCGACGTAATCGAGTAGTTCGTGCAGCGCAAGGCGCTTGATCTCTTTTGATTTCATGTCGGCGCTCGCATCGTTGAAGTCAAATATGATGTTGCACTGGTCGAGTTTCTGCATAAAGAGCTCCTGGCGTCTGTTGGGAGGAACCTCGTGGAAGCCGGGCAGCTTTTCCAGTTCGCGCTGTCGCTGATCTGAAATGTCGAATCTTGACGAGTGTTGGCGCTTGGGGGTGCGCACACCCTCGGGCACTGTATCTTTGGGAGTGGCCTGCAATCTGTCGAACAGCAGCGACTTTTGGCCAGCCTTTGGTGGGGCCAGGTCGTGAGGCATGGTTTCGGCGGCGCCAGGAGGAGGGACATGCTGTGTCTGGTGAGAAAAGAAGAGCTGTATGTTTTCTCGAATGACCTTCACTTACAGGAGCACTGGGACTGATGACGACACTGGGGTTTACACCTTGCTGATTGTAGCGGTTGGGGCTTTGAGTGCCGTTAGCACCCTGGTGTTGCTGGATGTATTGGTGTTGTGACATTGCGGGCTGCTGCTGGTTTGAAGACAGAGCATCATTTGATGGTTTGCGGGTTTCGGCAAGATTTTGGGTCGAGGACGAGGGGGTGCCGGCGGGCGACTGAGCAGCGCCGCCATGAGGGGAAGCGGTGCCGGATGATGATTCCTTGCTCGCTTTCTTTGAGATCTTGTTGCTGTCCTTAGCTCGCGAGAGCTGCTCATGCTGAGGTCGTTAGCCATAGTGAATCTTGGCGGGAGTTGATTGATGTAGTTGGAGGGCCACCTACCACGCGCTGTCTGAAACCCTTCATCATGGGTAGTGATGAATGAGAAAGTATTGGCCCTCGGCCTGGAAAGAATCCGCTGCGTCACGGCGTCGGAGATGTGGATGTTCGGCCGGGTATTCGCTGAGAGTGTTGTTGCGGTGTTGGTGTGCAGGGGATGATGATACGGCAGCGTGTCGGATTGCTAGACGTGGGTCCTAGGGACACGGCACAAGTGTCGGATGGGGTTCCGAGCTTCGCCAGGAGCTAGGGCAGCAATGGCCTTGGGATCGAATTGCTGTTAGGAAGGTGGTGAACAATGGCTTGTCTTGTTTGAAGCAGGACAATTAGAGTAGCTATGGCGGATGGTTGTTGACGCTCCCCAAGTTGGCTACAACCAGCCAGTTAGGTCCACCACCAGTCTTGGCACCCGCAAGCCCCTCCCGCGGGGCCCTCAAGCCGCTTCCAAATCTCAATCTCCCCAAGTGTCGACTGACAATCTCAAGAGCGTTTCAGCAATATCAGCCTCATGCACTATTGACTGCATCCTCCGCATATCAGACTATACTCGTGTTGCTGTCACGCTGTGCTCTCTCTCGACCTCGACTCCCCACATTCAACAACGAGTCAGGCCGACCACATGCTCTTCCTCTTCATCAAACAACAAAATACTCTATCATGACCGACCAACGGCCAGATCTGGCCTCTAACCGCCATCAATTGGCTGACTGGTTAGCCGTATCTTCTGATAGGGTTGTCACTGTAGAGCATCCGTCCATCATCAAAGATATTGACAAGGGTCTGCAATCTCTTGGCGGAGAACATCACATCAAACATGTAGGTCAAATACTATTTCTCAAATCTACCATGCCATGTCATCTGATCGACTTGCTATGATAGCTGCTTGCTCCTGCTGGTCAGACTCTATCTGTTGGTCTATCCTTGCGCCCACATGATCCCCTCGTCAAGAAACTCGTCTCGAAAGAGATGCCAGTTCAGAACCTGCTCCTTCGTGTGACTGTCCCACGACGAACAGGTCGTAAGAGGAAGCGAGGTTCTGATGATCCTTTCGAACATCATGGTGATGGCCCGGAGAGCTCGAATGGAGATGCCGAAGGCACTGCCCACTCAATTCCTGTGACAGCTGAACAGCTACGGCGCCGACTCGTTGACAACAAGGACGCCTATACCATACAGCCTGTCGCAACAATCAAGCAAACTCACAGATTCCGCGCCCTACCAGACTTCCAGCTACGAGCCGGATCTCAGCCAGTTATGCACCAGATTGGCAAGGGTCTGATCAACCCTACGAGTAAGTTTCTTTTCTCTCTATGAGCTGAAATGGTCTAATGAGAACAGTATCGAGCATCAAGAACTTCAAGGTCGACATGACTCCCGGTCGACCAGCCAACGAAGAGCTCATTGCACCTCCTAACTTTACTTCATTCGAGCAGTCTTTGAACTACCTCTACAAGCAAAACCCTGGTGTTACTCATGTGACAGATGAGAAGGGTCGCGTCAAGACTGTCAACACACAAGCTCCCAAGAAACGCCAAGTCGTCTCGGTAGCTCACGATGTCGAGAAGGTGCCGACGGAGCCACCCAAGGGTCTTGTTCCCATCGAGAAGCAGTCCGAAGCCTTACAGCAGTGTGTCAAGAATCTGCTGGAGCTGCTTGATTCTAGACCTGCCGTCACACGACGTGTGGCATGTAACCTCGTCGATTGGGGAAACGAGGCGCTCTTCAAGGAAGCGACACAGTATGTGGGATACAGTTTCAAGTCCGGTCCATTCAGAGACACACTCGTCAAGTACGGCCTCGACCCTCGTACGGATCCGAAGTACCGCTGCTATCAGACTTTCTCGTTCCAGCTCATTTCCAAAGACAAAGTCATTGCTGCAGCCAAGAAGATGAGAGACGGCAAGAATCAGTGGATCAGAAGCGATCGTTATAAGAAAGACGAAGAGCCCTCACATGTTTTTGATGGCAAGAGTATGACTACCAACGGCAAGACATGGCAGGTCTGTGACATCAAAGAGCCTGTCCTTGCAGGTTTGCTAGCCACTGAAAACCTGCGATCTGAATTTGATGTATGTTGCCATTCCCTTTCCCTTTGAATCACCTCTCTAACAGTGACAGCCCGTGAATTATGGCTGGTATCTCAATGGAACTGTCGCCAAAGCACGTATCATAATGCGAGACATGATCGGAATGATGCTCAACGGGCAGGCTCCTGACACAGCATCCTACCAGACGGTGTCATCTATCCCTGATGAGATCGACAAGACGACCTACCCTCAGACCTATTTTGAGAGAGGTGCTCACCCTGAGAAGGTGATGCAATTGTCTGGAGAGATAAGAAACTTGGTGAAGACAGACATTGCTCAAAGAGTCAGAGACAAATTCAGGGGTGAAGGAGAGATTTATGGTGATGAGAACACCCAAGGTGGTGCAGAAGATGAAGACGTTGAAGGGGATGGAATGGAAGACGACGGAGAGATGGAGGGTGATCTTGAAGACTTTGGAGGCGAGACAGAGGCTTAAGTCGAAGATCATTGCATGAACAGTAAGTAGGTACAGATGGTAAGAACGAAGCAGTCTTGACCTCTGTGTCGTCCTTTCCAATGTCGTCTCAATCGTGGTTTCTTTCACTTGGCGTAGTCGCCCACTGACGGACAAGTGAAAGCCAACACAATCAGCGCGAAGAACATAACTTGCTTCGGCGCTGACTTGCAAAGCAACTGCTTTCAACCAATTTCATACCATCATTCCATCTACGTTCACTACTTCCACACGCCGAACCGATACAAGCACTCGCTGGCACATCCTAACCAGGATCTCTCAGACACCTTGTGCTAAGCAGTCGCGCGCACAAAGCGAAGTCCGACCTCTTGCGCAGAGCGTCCTGAGACGATACACCCGATTTCGGTGGGCAAGCCATATCTCAACTTCACAACACCGAGAATCCCGACGACAACAAACAAGACTCAACCTTCCACTTGTGGTTACGTCGTAGACCGTGCTTCGAAGAACCATCACAACTCTCAAACACCATTGCCAGTTCTACCCTCGAGCGATCACAGCAATACTTTTCATTGCGCATCGCAGAGATTCGAACTACTTTGCCGTCATCAAGATGGTGGGTAGCATGTCTGATCCGTTAATTGGACGCGTACTGACACCGTTGCTAGGAGCCATACAAAGACGATCGTGACCGCTCGCTGCCCGGCATGCCTTCTGAGATCCTTTCACTCATTGTCAACCTGGTCGACTCTCAATCTCTCAAAACCTTGCGCCTCACCAACAAGCGCCTTTGCGCTATCTCCAGCGGTCCCTTCGCAAAGAGGCACTTCTCCGAGCGCAAGCATGTTGCTTCTACGTATAGCATGGAAGCCCTAGTCCAAATCACAGCTCATCCTTTCTTTGGTAAATTCGTCAAAACGGTAGTCATCAGCGGTTCCCGTCCAGAAGTCCGTGAGAACCCTTCCTTGAAAGGCGTTCCCCGATCGTGCGTCCAGTGTCCGGGTCACATCTTACTTTGCAAAAACCCTGCCCCTCACCATCTCGCTATGAGCTTTAAGCAACTTCGGGTCAAACTTGAAGAGACTTTCTCCAACATCAGACATCACTCATTATCGGTGTCCATCGGAGTCTGCGATACCGCATTCAAGTGCTATGGCTCTACATACTACCACGCGGACTGCTACATGATGTCTGATCAACGCAACCATCCAAGCACTTAAAACTCTGGACGAGATGAGTGTAACCAGTTCACCAAGACTTTCAAAGAGACTTTTCGAGCAGCTCAAAAGTCTGGATGTATCATTGGTGGCATCAAGCTTGACATCTTCAGCATCTGCATGCCATATACAGATAACACGAATCACGGAACGGAGATCCACAACCTCTTGCACCATGTTCTTGGTTGTCTGCCTGGAGCGTTGAGCTTCGAATTGAGCTTGGAAATGGGTGACTCATGTAGACCTCGATACTATCTCAGTTATGATCGCAATACAGGCGAGCTTGACTTGGCCGGGTTCAAGCTCGATTCGGCCACGTACCAAGAAGATCTAGGTCCTGACGTGGAGTCTTTGCTCTCTCGTCTCTCGGCCTGTTCATTAACTCATGTCAAGCTCAAAAATTGCTTGTTCGAGAAACCAGACTTGTCGTGGTTTTACAGCCAGACACTCAGAAGACTTACGCTGCACAACGTAAGTTTCTACACAGGATATTTCGACACCAACCTCTGGAGCACTATTCTTGATCGACTCGCACGTAGGATCAATCTGAGGCACCTCGAAATGTCGCAATGCCGTTATCGTTTCGCTGAAGGACAAAATGTGGTCAATGACTTTGGTGGGTTCATAGCGTGGTTCCAACTTCCAAGTGGCTTTTACGAACTCAAAGGCCAACTTGCATGGGATTTCGAATTCATCTTGGCACCCTCTGGGGATACGAATGAGGCTATCATCTTGACCAATCAAACAAGCATCTCTGGTCAACTCAAGGCGTTGTCAGATGAAGTGGCACAGATGGAAACCGACAAGATTGCTGATATCGAAAGGATCGGTTATGTTCGCACTGACATTGTTGGCATCTCCAAAGATTCTCCTCCCGAAGATTATATTGTTTCTGGTGAGAATGAAGACGCCAGCATGGAAGATGGCGGAGGTGACGAGACCAGTGGTGGCACCGTCGGAAGCGAAGAAAGTGGTGACTAGAGTGAATGCGAGATCATCGTCGAGTCGTCTACGATCTGAGCTGGGAGGATGTCATTGAAACGAGTATGAAGGCGTCTTCATTCGCTCAACGGGGTGCAAAATATGCCATTCGTCGCGCAGGTCAGAAGAGCGTGCAAACAAGCACTGGGCCCTGTGTTCTTCTTTCGACAAGGCGGGAGAAATGATACAGAAGTTGAAAAGGGGAAAAGACAGAATCGAGTAGAGAACAGATGAACAAATCAAGAACAAACCACTCTAAGATCAGCGTCAAAGAACCACATTACAGAAGCTCTTCGCTCACAGTCTTTTTCCTCGATTATGATCTCTATACAACATTTTGACTACCTGTAAATGCTTCTCGTCTAAGCCCCCAGATCAGCCCCAACGGCAAATCCGGTACGCTACCAGTTCCACAGAGCTTCTTGACTACTAACCTGTTCTTAGCCAAAGACCGGCATAGGTTGTCTTCATGTGACTATTGATGGATCCGCGTGCCCGTATGCACAGCGTGTTTTAAGGAGGAGAGCATAAGGACATACTGCACACCTGTCGCTGGGTCACTTCTTTTGCTCGCGTCTATTCTGTTCGCTCAGCGTCCGGCATCCAAAGCGAACCTCGGATAACACATCATGGCAATTGAGAATGTGTTAATTGGAGGGGATGGAGGTATCACCGCCGTCTGTTGCACAAGCGACCTCACACTCCAGGTACGAACCGTGCAACAGTTGATTGTTTAGATCACCTTCTGACAAGATATCTCTCAAGGCTATAAACAACTTCCTCGAACAAGTGAAGCGCCAAGATGACAAGGAACGACTCCCCCACACCCTGACCTTGATTCTAGATCTTGAAATGACCTATAGCGGCGCCACCGCAGAACTCCGAGGAGAAGATCCAAGTACTGTAATTCGAGGGCCGTTTTTCGAAATGGAGTATGCTCGCATTCAAGAGGTGCTCAAAGAGATGATCGAGCACACGGGATCTGATCGATTAGAGAGCGACTGGTTTCTCGTGCTGGATGAGCGCTCTGAGGACACGCAGTCTGCTGTCATGGTTAATGTTGGAGACTTGGGAGTGAGGTCGCTGCGTGTTGATTACCCTGTATCAGCGCGATACTTGGCTGCTGCGGCTATGGCTAATCCACCGCTCGACGAGCTAGCAGAGACGGTAGACAAGGGAGGAATCTTACGGGATTGACCGATGTTAGATCTACCATGCTGGTTGGGCTTCACAGTGCTTGCAGCTCCCTAGCTGGGTGAGGGGTAATGTGAACTTGATGTCTTTCGTTACAAAGAACTTCAAGGCTTTGTATATATGAGAGTGTTATAATTTAAAGCTCTACAAACACTGCCAATTTGTAGTTAGCTGATCTACGACAAAGAACCATAGTATCTAGGTCCTGGACTCTAGTCTGCTAAGCCCGCAAAGACACAATATCATAGAAGCTCTTCGCTCACAGCCTTTCTTTCCCATCATATTCTCTATACAAAATTTTGACCACCTGTGATGCTCTTTTTCTATGTGCACGGACTGAGATCATCCTGACATGGCTTCCCTAAGCAACGGAGCAACCTGCTTCCTACTAGCAGAAAGATTTCCTTGCTTCCAGATGTGGAACCAGTGTTCACCACTCTCATCAGCATCTTCCTCATATAATTGAAGCTTTTGACTCGACGAGTCTGCAAACTTTTTGCATGCAGCAAAGCCTCTCTCGTCCACTGCTAGCACAGCGACTTCTCTAGCAAAGTTTCCATCTTCTGCTTCGTAGGCTGTCATGATGGAGAAGATGCACAAATCTCTCTCTTGCGCAAACTGTTTGGCCGTATGCAGGAGAGGCAGGTACGAGTTGTCGTTTTTGTCATCGTTGATTTTGTTTTTGAGGAAAGAGATGGGTTGCACCACTGCGCTGGTACCAAGATTCAATCCATTTTCTGTCCATTGTTTGTAATCTTTTCTCAAGATCTCCTCAACAGTAAGAGAATTGAGATCCTTCTTGGCCTCGTTGATCTCTTTGAAGAATTCACTTCTATCGAATTGAGCTCCAATCTTTGGACATTGGTTGATCTTGGCTTCGAGGTATTTTACAGCGTCGATGTCATGCTGAGTGGTCTTGTGTTCGTCTTCAAGATTCATAGTGTCGATGACCACGGAAGCAAGAGCTAGTTGCGCTACCTGTGCATCCCAGAGAGACGTCACGGCTTCATCTTCCATAAGCGTATCGCCCTGTGCATGAGCAGCTCCTGTAGAAGATGTTCCTGAGGCCAAACTATCCCAAGCTTCGCGGCAATGGTTTATAATCAGACTTGTGCAGCTTCCAGCAGTTGTGATGATGCGAGGTTCATCTCCAGTATCGGTTGGGACTTTTTGCTCGTCGGCGTGGTGGTCGATTACACCTACTACGCGATCTGCATAGATAGAGCCGAGGGTTCCTTGTAAAGAGTTGTGGTCGACTAAGATCCATCTTGTTGATTCTGGCACCAAGGTTTCTTTTATAGTGCCGAGATTGGGAAGGTCGTCCAAAGTGATGAGATGGTCTTGGTGGATGTTTGCATGTGGTAGCAAAGCCAAAAGTTCAGGTCTCAGATTTATATCCACTTCGGGAATGTTCAAGAGAGGGATATGTAAGGTAGCAGGAGACTTTGTCGAGTGTGTGATGGACTTGAGATATGCATATACGATTGAACTCGTGATAGAGTCAAGATCTGGAAAGTGTATGTATGAGTTCTGAGTATCTTGTAGTGAAGGGTTCGGGGACAACAAACCTGCAGATTCATTGCCAATTACCAAAGTGACCTTCTCTTTCTGGTCGATGGCTTTTTTCAAGCTGGATTTTGCTTGTCTGAGAAAAGCTCCTAGAGAGTTTCTGGGGATGGCCATTTGTTTGGTATGTACAGTACCTTTGTGGGAGAGCTTCGAGAAGGAAAGAAGCCAGTGGGGTCGCTTGGAGCTGAT
Source organism: Aureobasidium melanogenum CBS 110374 (assembly GCF_000721775.1). Lineage (NCBI taxonomy): Eukaryota > Fungi > Ascomycota > Dothideomycetes > Dothideales > Saccotheciaceae > Aureobasidium > Aureobasidium melanogenum. Next base: position 232,873 of record NW_024470079.1, on the reverse strand, counting down.
GTCAATGACGGTGCGGGGCGATTGGTAATTACACGAACGATCAATTCACCTTTGAGCATTTCCTCCGCGACATGTTCTCACAAAGACTTGTATCTACCAGAAATATTGCAACTCGTGGGTTCGCTACAACGTCAAGGATGGCTGCAGAAAGACTACGCATCGGGTACATTCCCGGTAAGCAATGTGCATGCCCAAACAGCTCTGTACCGCACATGTCAAGCTAACAATGTACTCAAGAACATTTCTCGACACCGCTACACTTCGCCATCAAGCACTTTGGCCTCGAAGCCGACATCAAACCCTTCCCCACTGGCACCGGCGCCCTCACAGCATCCCTCAAAGACAACAGCATCGATGTCGCAATCGGTCTGACCGAAGGCTTCATCGCAGACCTAGGAAAGACGAACGCAAGCAACGAAACACCTGCCTACAAACTCGTCGGCACATACGTCGAGAGTCCGTTATGCTGGGCCATCAGTGTTGGAAACAAGAGCTCTATCAACAATGAGAATGAGCTGAATGGCAAGAGAGTTGGTGTTTCAAGGATTGGTAGTGGGTCTTATGTCATGTCGTATGTGCTTGCTGATCAGAAGGGCTGGTTGGAAAAGTCGAAGAAGCCTTTTGAAGTTGTTCCGTTGGGAGACTTCAAGGCTCTGAGACATGGTGTGAACGAAGGTGACAAGGCCGACTTTTTCATGTGGGAGCACGTAAGTCATGCCTGGAATCCAGAAGCCCATGAGATGTGCTAACCTTCTCGATCACAGTTCACGACGAAAAAGTTCTACGACAATGGCGAGCTGAAGCGAGTTGGCGAGATCTACACACCCTGGCCTAGCTGGATGATCGTAGCAAGAGATGCCAAAGACAAGAAGTTGGAGGTCATGGCCGAGAAGCTCAACCAAGGAGTCCAGTACTTCCGCGAACACCAAGAAGAGTCAGTCGAGCACATCACTGGCACCATGGAGTATTCGCAAGAAGATGCCAACGCTTGGCTTAAGACTGTAAAGTTCGCAGACGATGTCAGAGGCGTCGAGTCAAGTGTTGTTGAGCACACTATCAGTATCTTGAAGAAGGGTGGTGTCTTGGGCGACAACAATGGTGGTGTAGAGGGCATGGTTGCTATCAGTCGCTCCCAGAAGGGTCAATAGAGGCATGCAATGTACATAACCGCTAACGAGCAATACATGACGGCAAACAAGTTTCAAGAATATGAGCGGGTATCGTAATCTACATCTAAGCCTCAACAGCAGCAGGCTTCTTTCCTCCCGTGGCGATGAGGTCGAGGAAGCCCTTCTTGGACATCTCGCTGACTCTCTCCTCTCTCTGCGAGATACCGACCACACCCTCCCTCTTTGCTTCGCTTCTAGCCTGCTCTCCCTGTACCTGAGCGGCTCTGACAGCGTTGAAGAGCTTGACAACACCACGTTGAGCAGTCTTTTGCAACCTCCTCTCGGTTTCCTGAATCTCAGCAGTGCTGACCTCAGGGGTGTTCAGACCCAAAACATCCTTGACACGACCCTTTTCCAACGCCTCTCTCTTCTCGGCATGCAACTTTCTCTTTGCCTTCAATTCAAGCTTCTGATCGGCCAACTCCTTGGAAGCGGCAGTTGCAGCAGCACTCCTTGACAAAACGGGATCTTGTCGTTTCGAGGTGGTGAGTTTTGTGCCCAGAATCTTGGACATGGATGTAGCGAAGGCGGTGGGATCGTTGCGTTTGCGTGTCTTTCTCTGTTTGCCTTCTCCATCCTCGTCGTCGCTTAGGTCCATTTCGTCGTCGTCTTCTAGATCGGATTCGTCTAGGTCCTCGTCGTCCAGCGCATCGAGATCCTCGACTTGGTTGTCGTCTTCGTCATCGTCTTCGTCGTCGTCCTCTTCACTCTCTGACGGCGGGTCGACCTTCTTAGATTGTTTCAATGCCGACTTGAGTTTTGGTTGTACTGCAGCAGGTGCAGGTTCTGCCTTTACAGGAGCGGCAGGCTTTGGTGTGACCTTCTTCTCAACAACAGGTGCAGGAACAGCAACAGGCGCGTCCTCGACCTCTTCGTCCGAGTCTTCCATGTTGACGGGCTTGAAATCGGTGGTGGTGTTTGTGGATCGGACATCGTCTTCGCTCTCGCTGTCACTGTGGTATGCCTTTTGCTTTTTGAACTTTTTGCTGATGGTCTTTTTGGGCTTGCGGAAGCCCATGCCCTCGGGTCTCTTTCTCTTTGCGCTTGGATTACCCATGGTGTGTGATGTGTGGTGTAGTGTATAGGATTGTTAGAGGCGCGGCTGGGATTTTTTGTGAACTTTGGTGCTGCAAAAGAACAATTGAAATCTGGGGAAGTCGCGGTCGTGGTCAATGCTCGGCCGACTCGCCGCCCCGCCATGCGATCGACTCTTGTGCTGCTGCTGCTCGCTGCTTGTCTGTCACCAATTTACACATCGCACACACGACCACACGCGCCCTCTCTCTCCCTCAAACCCTCCTTCTCCTCACTGCAACCATAGCAACTAGGCTCGATCACATCGCAGTCAACTAGCCAGGATGGTTTTGCAAGATCTCGGCCGCCGCATCAATGCCGCCGTCAACGACCTGACCAGGTCCGCGACTCTGGACGAAAAGGCTTTTGATGGCATGATCAAGGAAATTTGCAACGCTCTCGTCGAGGCAGATGTCAACATCAAGCTGGTCGCTGGCCTGAGAAACTCCATCAAGAAGACTGTCAACTTCAACGAACTTGCTCCTGGTGTGAACAAGAAGCGCATCATCCAGAAGGTACCGCAAAGTGCGTACTGCTATACCTAGACCAACCGCTAACTTCCACATAGGCCGTCTTTGATGAATTGGTCAAGCTTGTCGATCCCCACAACACCCCATACCAGCCCAAGAAGGGCAAGTCCAACGTCATCATGTTCGTCGGTCTCCAGGGTGCTGGTAAGACCACGACTTGTACCAAGCTCGCCCGCTGGTACCAGGCGAGAGGCTTCAAGACTGCCCTGGTTTGCGCCGATACTTTCCGTGCTGGTGCCTTCGATCAGCTCAAGCAAAATGCCACCAAAGCAAAGATCCCCTACTACGGTAGCTTGACCCAGACCGACCCCGTCATCGTCGCAAGAGAAGGTGTCGACAAGTTCAAGAAGGAGAAGTTCGAGATCATCATTGTCGATACTTCGGGTCGTCACAGACAGGAACAGGATCTATTCGATGAGATGGTTCAGATTCAAAAGGCCGTCACCCCTCACCAGACCATCATGGTTCTCGACTCTTCCATTGGTCAAGCTGCTGAAGCTCAGTCCAGAGCTTTCAAGGAGACTGCCGACTACGGTGCCATCATCATCACAAAGACTGATGGTGCTGCCGCTGGTGGTGGTGCTATTTCTGCTGTTGCTGCTACACATACTCCCATCGTCTTCATCGGTACTGGTGAACACTTGCTCGACCTTGAGAGGTTCAACCCCGAATCTTTCGTCTCGAAGCTGTTGGGCATGGGTGACATGGCTGGCCTGGTTGAGCATGTCCAAAGCTTGAAGCTTGACCAGAAGGACACCATGAAGCACATCGCTGAGGGTCAATTCACCATCCGTGATTTGCGCGATCAGTTCAACAACATCATGAAGATGGGTCCTCTTTCCAAGATGGCTGGTATGATACCTGGCTTGAGTGGTCTCATGGGACAAATGGACGATGAAGAAGGCAGCATGAAGCTGAAGCGCATGATCTACATCTGCGACTCTATGACAGCAAAGGAACTCGACTCTGACGGCAAGATATTTGTTGACCAGCCATCCCGTATGACCCGCGTTGCAAAGGGCAGTGGCACCAGTGTTCGTGAGGTTGAAGAACTCTTGTCCCAGCAAAAGGTCATGGGTGGCATGGCCAAGAAGTTCAAGGGAGGCATGCAGAATATGCAAAAGGCACAGGGCGCCATGGGTGGCAAGAACAACCAGCAGCAGATGGCCGCTATGCAGAAGCGTCTTCAATCGATGGGAGGCAGAGGTGGCGGTGGTGCTGGTGGCATGCCAAACCTCGGCGGTATGGATATTGGTGCCATGATGCGCAGCATGGGAATGGGCGGTGGTGCTGGAGGCGGTGGTATGCCTGATATGAGCTCGATGATGAAAATGATGCAAGGCATGGGAGGCATGGGAGGCATGGGTGGTATGGGAGGAGCTGGCCGCGGTGGCAGAAGATAGGATGTCCTGACTCAGACACCTGTTTCTTTCCTCTTTTCCTTTGCATAGCGTCGGCGTTGGTTTGAGGCCTGCTTTGGTTTTGAGAAATACGATCTGCACAGAAAGATTATATGATGTCTATACAACCAATATTTCGTCTCGTATCAACGATAAGCTTGATCATATTCCGTCCTTCACCGCAATTATCATGCTTGACAGGATATCATAACATCAATACATGCATCTTGAATCAGAGAATTGAAAGTCTGGATAGCAAACACGGCAATGAGATGGTGTCCTTTCGGGCCGGACTTCTCTCCAAACCAAACCCCTCCAAAGCACCAACAACTTGCCCCACACGCGCCGAACCTCGGAACGTCACAGAATCCCAGAAGCTCATCCTGTCTTCTACCTGATCTTCACAACAAATCTGATGTTTGCACTTCGACAAGCTTCTTCTCTATTTACACGACGAACCTTTTCTACAACATCTCGCATCATGTCTCAGAAGTACGAGTGGATGGTCATCTTGCCCGACAATGTCGGTGCTTTGGACAAGAGAATGGCTGTTAGAGAGTAAGTATTTCCTCACTTCTACACACTCGAATTACACATTCGAAACATACTACGACTATCCGCTTTGAATAAATCGGGCTCTGTGCATCCAGCCCCTCCCAGCACACTCAGACAAGCTTCCTAACACAAAAAAACAACAGACAACACCTCTCCAACATCAAACCCGACGCCGCAAGCGGTTTCTGGGTCCTAGGCGGAGCAATGCTCGAAGACGTCCCCAAAGAAGGCTCGCCCCTGAAGATCAACGGATCGGTCATGATGGCTGTAGCAAGCTCCAAGGAAGAAGTGCTCGAAAAGATCAAGAAGGATGTTTATGCTGGCCAAGGTGTTTGGGATATGGATAAGGTGAGTGACCTTGGTGATAGAGAGTGGAATGGTGGGTTGGGTGATGGTGCTAACTCTTAGAACAGATTCAGATTTTCCCTTTCAAGTCGGCTATTAGATCTGCTTTGTAGAAGGGAAGAGGCAGGATATAGATGTATAAAGTGACAATTCTTCCAAGACTCACCCGCTTGTTTCTACCTAATACATATGCGGTTGATCAACGAACAAAATGCAGAGGCTTTTGTTGACATTGATGAAATGGAAATCATAGAAGAGCAGGTTATTATCGGATAGACTAGAGCTTGTGTGTGAAATTGATCAGGGCAAGGAAGTTGCATTCTGCATCGCTGGTAATGCCCCACCTAGCCACCTTGACACGAGCTGTTCCTCCTGCCATCTTTGCGGCTCGCACAGCATCACAGCAAAGTTGCATATACATCTTCACTTCATGTTCCCGTCATCCAGCACCGGTATCGGTTTATCGCGCGTTAGTATAGCTTTCTGTTGCTTAGAAACCCCATCATGATCGCCTTTAGCCTAATCTCCAACCCTCATTTTCGGTGGTGCGATCATGATGCAGATCGAAAGGTGGAGAAATCGCGGGGATCTTTGACGTCTTGACATGTATTCCCGTTTTTTCTGGACGGAGAAAGCTTGTTCAACATGGCAGGACATGCATTCTCTGCCGTGTAGAGAATGTAAGGGCTGGAAGGGCTAGTGGAAGGTTGCAGTTTCTTGTTCCGCTGCTGTAACCGAGACAGGCTGTATGGTTCCTCCCATAGGCTCTTATGTTTGAGGAGATGGAAAGTATAAGAAGGTAGAGTTGTGCTCTTTGTTTTGCTTGTCATTTTTCTTTTGACTTGCCTTTCTTGAGATTTGATCGTCATGTCTACCTTCTCACTGTCAGCATTGATTGCTTTGTCCTCTGTGGCATCAGCATGGCCACACTTTGGTCCTCCTGGTCCTCCCCTCCATTCTGCCACTCCTCCACCTCCACCTCCTGCAGGCTCCAATCCCTCTTCCTGGGGCCTTAAGAAATTCACCAGTCTGGTTGCTTTCGGAGACAGCTACACCGACGACTCTCGTCTCGCCTACTTTGGCTCTCACAATGGCAGTGCTCCACCAGTCGGCTGGGTCAATCCAGCAAACTACCATGCAGCAGATGGAGGTCGTCCATGGCCTCAATACGTAGCCCAATATTCTGGCGCTCATATCTACAACTATGCCGTTTCTGGAGCAGTCTGCAGCAACAACATCACCCCTCGTACTTTCTCCACCATCAACGCCGACTTTCCAGATGTCGATGGCTACGAAGTCCCTGCCTATCTCGCAGACAGCAAATACATATACCCAAACGGCACAAAAGCTCTAGATATCCCTGTAGACTCTACCGTCTACTCCATCTTCATCGGCACCAACGATCTCGGCAACTACGCTTTCATCGACGACAGTCAAGTTGCTGGAAAAGTCATTCCTGACTACATTGACTGTGTGTACCAACAATTTTCTCGTCTGTACGACTCGGGAGCTAGGTATTTTGTTCTGCAGAATGTTTCGCCTTTGCAGTTGACTCCGCAGTATGGGTTGCCTAGTAAAGGTGGGCTCAATGCTACGCAATACTGGCCTGAGAAACCTGCCAATATTACAGAGGTTTGGGGAAGGATGCTGGAGACTGTGACGACTGTCAATGATGTCTACAAGTATCGCACTCCCTATGAGGTTTTGCTTGCCAAGAAGTTCCCTGGCGCTCATTTTGCTCTTATGGATATGTATGGTTTGGTAAGTCACGGCCCTTCTTTTCATCTCTCCTCTTTCCCAAAGCTAATTCTTGCACAGATCACCGATATGTACAACAACCCCTCTGAATACTTGAACGGCACCAACCCTACCGTAACTGGCTATGTCAACCACTGCACCACAAACGGCACAGACTGTGTTGCTGCTTCTAACCCAGACTCATACCTTTGGTATGATCCGCTGCACCCTAGCGAACAAGCCGACCGTAACTTCGCCAGAGCATTCATTGATGTAGTGAATGGCAATAGCAAGTGGGCTACTTACTACTCTGCTTGAGGGAGCAGAAATGTGGAACATATCTTTCTTGTTCACCTTGCATGTTCATATAACAGTGGTCTGTACAGTTGGAATCCAGCAATACTTTCAAAATATAACTTTAGTTCTCACATACACACATGAAACTTGACAGCCAACAGTGCTTACTGCTAAGACGGGGGGTCTGAGACTGCTAATGGCCTGCTGTCGTTCTGTTCGTACACAGGGCTCACCATCCTGCTCTATCATGCTCGTGTTTTCGTGCTACTTGCTTCGAACCATGTCTCGACACGAACTTGAGCACTGAGCGCGAGCACTGGCCGCGGAGGTACACACAACGAAACTGCCATTTCGACACCGGTCTTCCATACGCCAGCACCAAAGTCCTCGACGTTAGTGGACACAGCCCGTACTCGCAACCATGAGCCACCAGATCAACAACCCTCAAGTGGTCTATCAGGGCCATCTACCAACACTGCCTCCCGAGATCGTTCTCAAAATCTTCAAGTACGTCGTGCAGGCAGAAGAGCGTTGGTAGTACCGGTCATTGAAGAACATCTCTATACTTCCGTGTCCAAAAGCATTTGACGTGTGTGGCTATAAAAATTCACAAGACTTTCAGAAAACAGGATAGTGTCCACTGAGAGGCGTCATAGTATCAGCTCTCATTGGACATGCCTCTGCTTCTGAAAACAATTGTGCATTTCTATAGTATGATAATACTCTTTGCTGTAGTCGGAGTAGGATGAAGTTGACTCATCCGACTAGCAACAAGTCACAGGCATCGTTTGCCTTAGCTTCTCGTAGATGACTGTCGCTTTCTGCTTGGGACTGCCCTCAATCGTGACTTCTGTCGGACTGACCCAGCCATCCTTCGTACGGAAGTATATGCGCTTCTCTTTGTCATGTCTGAATATCGAGATTGCACCAGGGTCCAGTGGATGATTGCCCATCCTGAGGATAGGACCTTTAGCCTGAACTTGGTCCCAGCAAGCATCAGTCGAGTCCTCAAATCCAGAAAAAGTTATTCGCTTAGTGGGTGCGAGTCCTGTATCTAGGGCGAAGAGTCGACCAAGGACACGATCTCTCAGTAAAATCTCAGATGATGGCCAGCGGAAGTTGACGTGTCGGTCTTCTGGTATGATCTTTCTGGCGTGGCGAGGATACTCAGCTGATCCGTCTAGCTGACCGAACAGATCGTTCTTCGTGTTTTTGAGGCTTCGGCTAGCTGCAGGCTTCTTGTCGGTGTCTGTAGCAAAACTGCCATTCATGATGTTGGTATAGAGCATGTCAGCACCAAGTGGACCAATCCAAGCCAGTAGTGAGTCTAGAGTGGCCGATGCTTCGTCTGGGACAGAGAGTCCGGAAGCAGAGGTCTGATCAATGATTCTGCCCTGATCGAAATGTTTGGGATGCAATGTTTGTAGAGTCACACCAGTCTTACTTAGTCGTCGCAATAATGTATGATGTAAAGGCGCCGGACCAGGCAAGCTGAACGAACACTGTCAGTTGGGGAAACAAATCACGATGGGTTGATCGGAGAATACTCAGGAAGCATTGAAGGGTGCACGTTGAGACCGCCATACTTGGCTGCATTCAGAATACGCGGCGGAACAAGCAAGCCAAAGGAAACAGCGACCACCAAGTTGAAAGGCTGAGGTGGAGTCCAGCCAGTGAATGTGTCAATCTGATGTACATTGAGGTCCAGCTCAGTACCTGCCACGCTTTTGATTGGAACTATGGAGACTCAGCGACTAGAACGTTAGACTGAGATGCGAAAATGATTACCTTCACGAATCTGCTTCAGTCCTCGACCAACACGCTTGTCCTTCCTGCATACCACGTCGATGGAAGCTACTTTTTCAGGGTTTTCTTTTCTGATTTTGTTAAGAGCCTTGAGTGAATATATGCTGAACTCATCTGCGCCACAGAAGAGTACACGCAAAGGGTCATGCTGAGGCGAGCTTGACAGATACCGCCTTGATGAAATGCAACTCTGATTCGTGAAGACTCTGCTTCTACCGACCAGAGATGCGAGACTTACAGCCCGCAACACCATTTTCACTTGGATCGTGGATTAGTGGTCGACTGAATGCAACCTGCTGGTCGATGGCAATGGTCGGTCCAGATTCGGAAGGCGCACGTGACTAGAGAAATCTTGCCAAGGCTCGCTTGGGATTTCGCAAAGGCTGTGGGAAAATCTTGCGAAACTCCATCTTTGCGACGACCGAAGAGCATCTCGACAAGCATCCGCCCTCTCGCCCAACGACGACGTAAAAATGTCCAACACCCAGAAGACCCAGAAGCCCAAGGCTGGCCGTTCCGCCATTGCCGATGTTGTCGCTCGCGAGTACACCATCCACCTGCACAAGCGTGTACGTTCAGTTTGATGAAGTCCATCAATGGCCGCTCTCCAACATGAGCTGGTATCGGGCGGAAGACTGATTCCGGATTTTTCTCTAATATAGGTTCACGGTGTCACCTTCAAGAAGCGCGCTCCCCGCGCCATCAAGGAGATCAAGGCCTTCGCTGAGAACGCCATGGTGAGTGAACACTTTTCTTGTCTGCTTGTGTGTTTGGCGCATGCCCAGAGGGCCTCTGAAAGCAATTCGCCAGCGCAAGACACACGCGACACCCTCTTCAAAATCTCAGGCGCTGACTGGTTCTTTCCTCCATCTAGGGCACTCGCGACGTTCGCCTCGACCCCCAGTTGAACAAGAAGGTCTGGGAGTGTGGTGTTAAGGGTGTTCCTTTCCGCCTCCGCGTCCGCATCTCGCGCAAGCGTAACGACGAGGAGGGCGCCAAGGAGAAGCTCTACTCCTACGTCCAGGCCGTCAACGTCAAGGACCCCAAGGGTCTCCAGACCACCGTTGTTGAGGACGCATAAGCGTATCGCCACGGGTTGCTGGACTTGACTTGATTGGTTTTTCAAAAAAAAAAAAGGCGCTGGTCACGGAATGGGAATGAACAACTGTTTTACATTTTTTACTGAGCTGGGATGCATCGGTTCACGGCCATGAACCATGGGAGTCACGATATGGCGAGAAAAGCAAAGTACTTTTCTCATGCTGCTTCAAAATACCACAACAAATCAGGAAAAAACAGTTCGACCCTTCCTGTGATGATTCTTGTTCTTGCAATTCGCGTGACACTTGACAGGTACCTATGTCGCAGCATGTTGAACGTGGCTTCTTCAAAGAGGATATACTCCGAGTATCTGCTATCGTCTTCATTCTACAACACACTGTGTCTGTATATCTGGATATTTTCAACCCCGGGCTGCAGGAGGCTTGTCCGTACTTGTCCGTATCAACCGTACGGCTGCGTCCGTTGGTTGCGAGGCCCGATCCTCTCAGCTCGACCCTGACAACGTTCCTTCGGTCGATCTAACGCTTGGGGAACACATCTTGTTTATACAGCTAGTCCCAAAAGGCATGCTGCATCTTTGAGTAGAGCAGTCCAGAATTCGGTCTGTCCGATCAGCCACTTGCTGACACCGGAACTTGGTTGACACGTCAACTCAGCACAAATGGTTTTACCATGAATACGCACTTTCGAGCGCTTACTATATTCACTCTCATGACTTGTTTCTAGATATCCCATGCGCGGCAGGGAGCTTCTGTCGCCTGACAGTTCTAAAACAATTTAAGGTTCTCTAATGGCATTAGCATTGACAACAAGGTGTTTGCGGAACTCAACCGGTCGTTGTTCAAACGATTCCACCAAACTCCCTGGCTTGGCAAATCGAGGAGACAAGCTAGTGATCCCCTACTTGAGATCCTCGGAGCCAGAAATTAGCTAAGCATCCATTGCATATGAATGGACATCTGTTCGCCAACAGTTTCATGATGACAGGGCAACCAATAGCCACTATGCTAGGTGGTCGGCTACCAAAACCCATTGGTCTCCATGATTGACCACCTTAGTCCTAGTATCCTTTGACTTTCTCCCCTATATTTATTGCCGAAACCTTGGCGTCTGGTGTATTCGGATCACTAGAATGACTTCGGCTGAGTCCATTGTACAGCTTCTTATGGAAGTGGAGGACGAGAAGGAATTACTGCGAAGCCAGCGCCTTCCTTCCAACAAGCCGCGTGGTCAAGAAGAACCGCGAAGGCAGACGATCCTCATTCGAGACTCCTCGACCATCACAAATCTCAGTAATAGTACTGAACGGCATACGAGATCATCGCAGCAAGCATCACACTCACCTCTCCTGAACCTTTTCACCCACTATGAGCGATACAATCTTGTGTTCGACAATATCTACCAGCGTCTCGACATTGAAGATGTGATTTCCATCAGTCGGACATGCAAAAGACTGTCTCCCTTCTACAGAAATATGCTGCCTTGTCACTGGAACATTGATCGGAGACTAGCACGATTTGTGAACGATCCTAAAGAGTTCAGATCGAGACTGGGAGAAGCAGATGCCTTGATCTCTGGCACTTTTGCACTCCTATTCTTCGCCCAGCTCTACTGGTTGGACTCTGGACTGGACATATACGTTCATCAAGGTTCGAAAGCAGATGCCTTGATTCGATATATCGGTGCCGACAAAAACTACAAGTTTGATCACAGCTATGGTTGGTCAGATGACGACCAAAATCGTACACTCACCAAGGTGAGTTGGACGTTGCCGTTCCATATCCTGCATGGCTTACCATCAGCAGGTTCTCATATTCCGCAGAATGGTCCCTCCTGGGTCACCACAGATACGATTCCATCTGACTCGAACATCGCCATTGCACAGTATCTTGACTGACTGTGCCTTTTCTACTGCTCACGTCAATATTATCACATGGAACAAGGCCTACTGTATGTTCCCAAACGTTACGTTCGTGGACCGTCGAATGTACTTCTTGCACACCCCAGACGAAGCTATGGGACAGATACTGAGCAAATACTCGGCTCATGGATGGCGCACGTCAGATTGGGTGGATTATGATCAGGCCAGAGGATGCAACAAAGCTGGTATCCGTGAGAATTTCAGAAGAGTCGGCGACTCATCCACATGGGTTATTCCTCTCAACCTCTACAAGATACGTACACCCAGTCAACCAGACTCTGTGCTGGAGAGCTGTACGTTTCAAGTATTTCCAGACTCTGGTCCTTCTGGATCACTGCATACGGGACTCAAGACTTTCGGCATTGGTGCGCAGACATTCTCATGTTGCATGTTGAAGTATACTTATACGTTCCACGCTCCGGACACCAGTTGGATGGTGTTTCTGCGGGAGAAGATCAGTCGGATGGTCATGCTTGAGGTTCTCAAAACTGGGGATGCCGATCTGATTGCCAGTACAAGACGGCCAGACTTCATGTCTGGTGGTTACAGGGATTGCCCCTTGTTGAGGTGGAGACCACGCTTCGAAAGACCTGATGGTTGGGAATGTGTCGACCATATGTTGCCTGCTTGGCTCGAAGAGTGGAAGTCCATTGAAAGAGAAAGGCTTACAGAAAGCGTTGGTCTGCTACCTCCTCCATTGACCATTGTTCAGTCTAAGAGGCAGCCAGGGACGTCGCAGGCACTGACCACTGAGTCTGTGCCACCACCAGTACCGCCTCGACGTGTGAGAAGGACAGACACAAACCGATTGCTATCAAAACCTATACCAGCATCACTTCTGAGTCCAAGTGGCGACCAGTCTCTAACCACCACGGCATTTTCTGTGACACTTTCTCGTTCGGTCTCAGCTAGCCAGATGACCCAGCTCAAGAATACTCCGAACAAGGTGGCGGTCTCAGTGTCACCAAGGTATCACATTGTATCGACCCCGGCTCAGCCATCGAAGTCTGGATGCTCGCTGCCTCGAGATCATACAGAATCGTTACTGCCAGCCCCAGATAGCCTCGCTCAAGGACCAAGATCCAGTCACCTACAGTCTTACAGGCCTCAACTCGTCAGGTCTGCAACATCGCCTCAATACAGCAAGCCGAGAGTATGGCCTCAAATGCCTACGCCGCCGACGTCTCCTCAGAAGCACAAAGCAGACTCTTTTTCGCTAGCACACAGACGTCCAAAAGCGTCCCTACCTCCACACCTTGATCTGTCTTCCATTAAACTCGGTCCTCTAATACCTGATCTTCGGACACCACCACTGGATATTCCTCCACCAGTCACACTTACAGGACGTCAAGCCAAAAGGTCACCTGTATATATCCCTTCGCATCTACTTTGGGAACCATTTGAGAAGAATATCTACAATGTCAGCAGTGAACATGGATTGTCGAGTTGTGGCTTTATCGGATCTGAGAAGACGACGTGTTGGATATGAGAAAACCTTTCGCATCGGCCGCGCTACACTTGGATCGTTCTGAGAATACTTCGGAAGTCGGGCCCGCCATGCGAGAGACATCCAGGATCTGCGGAGCCTTGCAGCTTGTGTTATGCATAAGTCGACAGGATAGCCAAAGTACTCCGAGACTCCGCCCAGGCCACCATCGTCTGCGAGAACTAATCAGCTGAGCTGAGCGAAGTCGTCGCAATTCCCTCTACAAGTACCAGCGTTCGATGCCAGTAACTCATTGAGAAAAAATGTTTTTATGGCAAGCTTTACGGCAAAACCATATGGAGATGTTTGCAACAAACCCGGGTGCTTATGCACGAACTCAGAAACGTGTCTGCAGTGTGAAAGCGGAATGAAAGGGCTCACTCAATGTGCCACAGCGGTGAATCATACCCTCGTGCCTCTCTACACCCAGTAAGTCGGGCCTCAAATGAGAGGATTTAATTATTAGCACGGCGTAATCCTCTTTCTGAACACTGAAGGCGGATTGTAATGTTGGATCAAGCTCCAGGGGGTATGTTGAATATTACCTCTAGTCCCACAGTGCATTCAGTCCCCTCTCCAACTGCAAACGCTCGTAACAAGCCTTCTAAAAAGTGCTCGGTCTTGCTGGAGCGATGCAGTGAGGACAACAAGAGTGTGTGTCTTATTAGACGCCCCGAAGAAAGGCTTCTGTTCACCATGCTTGACGGGCAGCGAAAGAGTGATGGAGATGTGTATGAAGAAGAAAAGAGAAATCGAGAAGGAACGGGAGCTTTTATATCGAATCTTGCCAGCTCTTGCTTACTAACTGCTTACTAAACTCGCCGCTCCAAAGGTGGAATCTTGTTTCCCGATAACTTGCGCACGGTGAAGTATAATTCTCTATTTTCTGATATGGTTACACGTCATTGGCACACCAAACAGAAACTCGCAACACCGACTCGAAGCAATATACTGTTCGTATACTCGTACAGCACTATTCTGATCGCACGCGTGGAAAAATGGCGATATTAATCAAATTCAGGGGTAAAAATGGTATAGCCGTTATCGATCAAGGACGTGGAGAAACATGCCAGTCAAGTTTAGAGTTTGCCCTACCGGAGCTGCGACCGGCAACAACAGGCTCCCAAAGGTCACGCGAGCCCTAAACATGCTCGACTGTGGGACTCGCTCGAAACATCGGGGTCATTCGTTCCTACTTTGTCCGGACTGGGCAACTGCCACTTTCCATGTGTTGCAGTGGTGCCTAAGGAAGGCACTGATTTGATATGCATGTGATGTCTACAAGTTTGTTGTGAAGGGACCCAGTCCGTGCGAAAGGATAGCAATGGATGTGTATCCTCGAAAATATCATGGTGACTCTCGAGCATCTCCTCCCATTCATGATTCGCTGCCGTAAAGTGACCTAGAATAATGATCCCAACGAAACAAGCCTGACCTCTCTGCAAGACTACCAAGGAACCGATTCATTCCTTATAGGCACATCTTCCTCGAGAGATCCTTCTCTCTAGTGCTCGAGAAAGTTCCTGAGAGGAGAATATATTCAAGGTCAGGGTGGCACCAGAAACATCCCGACAACACTGTCAGTCTGTCTTGATTTACCTTTCTCATACACTTAACGAGCGTTGACTCTGTGCGAAACATGACAGCAATTCGACCCATAAGATGCAGAAAAAACAAACTTGTGGCAATATTGAATATTAAGGGTTGACCATCTGAGAGTCTGTAAGTACAGACGGGGTATATAACAAAATAATAAGAGAAAGTCCACACCCAAACCCTCGAACTCCGCTAAGGAAACAAAAGCAGCATCCCCAAATGTCCCATCCCAGTCGTGACTAAAAATGGTAAGGAAAATTGACAAATCTTCCGTTAAGAATGAGTCTTGTGGTCCATGGGCTCGTGGTCCTCCTTGTCACGAACGTCGGAGCTGAAGGTCAAAGCACCCGAAGGTCTTCTGAGCAGAGGAGAGCCACCCACCATAGGGCTTGGTGCACCGCTAGGGATACTATCGTTGCGGCCGTGACCCAAAGCACCACTGCGTACGCTGCCTTCATAACCTCTCAGACTGGCAACGTCACCACCGAGACTTCTGCCATCGAAGTTGAGTGATTTGGCATCGTAGTTGATGCTCCTGCCATCGGCTGGGAAATCACGATCGCGATGAGCCTCCTTGTCTCGCTCTCTGTCTTTGACTTGTCTGTGGCTTGCCGCGTAATAGCTATTGCGATCGGAGGCAATGGCAGGAGCTGACACATCACGCGACGAGTAGATGCTGGCGCGCTCGGCACTAACCAGACCGCCAACAGCAGGACGAGTGGATGAGTGATCTATGTTTGCGCTCAGGACACTCAAAGGTAGAGATTCTCTACTGTCACCCCACACGCTCTTGGGAGCAATGGCACGAACAGAGGCATCGGTATCCATAGAACGACGACGACGCTTGGAGGAAGAGGCCAGAGTCAAGATGGAGGCATTGTCGTTGTGGGGGTTGTTGTTGGTGTTTGATGCGAGGTGTGGAGGAATAGCTGAGGGTGGATGCTGCGACAAGTGGGCATGAGCCGGGTTGGGAGTGAGGTGCGCGTTGGTCGATTGAATGGTGGTCAGAGTAGTGGTGAGTGACTGCTGAGACTGGTTCGGCGAGGAGAAGGTGCTGTTGGGGCCGGCACCGTCAACTGAACTCAGGGCACCGCCTTGACCGTTGGTGGACGACTTGAAATAACCTCCATCTGATGCGATCGTCTCTGGGATGGTAGCGACAGTGTTGGCTTGCGAGCGATTGCTGTTGACAGGAGGAGCCGAGCACGACGAGTTTCTGCTGGCGGTCGAGTTGGGAGTGTGGTGGACGTTCAGGCTGGCATTGTCCGAGGCAGATTGGGAGCTGAGAGAATCATGGCGGCACTGCTGAAGACGACCGGACTGAGGGTATGGATTGTTCTTGAGCTGGGAGGCCTTCTTTGCCTTCTTGCTGCTCGGGTGCAGGTTGGTCAGACGCTTGACCCAGGCAGCAAAGGGCCGCTTGTGAGCGGAGCGCTCTGTCGGCATTCGGTCAGCGCTGCGTGAGCGTGGACGGGGAAGACAGCGGCGCGATGGTACCTGCTACGTCTGCAGCTGCCATGTTCACCGAGCGACGGAAGGGCAGAGCAGTCGATAGTCTTATGCTTTCCAGGTGCTGGCCAGAGCAGGCGGTCGCTTTAATTTGAACCAGCCAAGACCCCGCAAACCGACACGAAACAAGCAGGCGCAGGGCCCAAAACATGACGGAGCTGCATTCCTGCCGGACTCCGAAAGGCCCATGTGCAACCAACACCTATATCATTGTCATCATCACTTTGCTGTTCATCTTAGTAACTTTGGCAAAGACGAAGGCCGTGACTTGCTCCTATGATGGCTACAGAATATTGCATCGAACCAACATCCAGCTTTGTTTGATCAGCTAAATTTGGATGCATGAGTTGCACGAATCGCCGGCACCGCTTCTGGACCGAGCATGTGCGAATCGTATTCAATAGTCATTATTGTCTCGAACAATTGACCACCACATGCCAGACTATATACTCGCGAGCATGTAATGCTGGATGGTGACCAGAGGATAAATATGAGCTACAGTCCTCCTAATCAATACTCGGAACCTTCAAATGCTCGAAGACTCGATTTCAGCCGAGGGCTCCACTCCTTCGGCAAGAGCTGAGCGACGTCGGCGATCCATCATGTGTTGCGACCTCTCATCGCATCCGCGTCCGTTGTTCTCCATTGTGTGTGAATTGTAGACTTGTCCATACCATACCACTCGCTCTCTCTCCCCTCCAGTCCAGTTGCCCATCATGTCGGATCAGCCCAAGCCCCTACCCTTCGTCTACCAGTTTATCGCTGGTGCCGTAGCTGGTGTCTCAGAGGTACACCCATCGATACCATCCACTTCACCCTACCATGACTGACGTATACCTAGATTCTTGTCATGTACATAAGGCCGTTTGAACAGTCCAATATTCACCTGTCTAATCGCGTCCCAGGTACCCATTGGATGTTGTCAAGACACGAATCCAGCTTCAGAGCTCAACCGCTACTGGTGAAGAGGCCTACAACAGCATGATCGACTGCTTCCGCAAGATTGTTCGCAATGAGGGCTTCTCAAGGCTTTACAGAGGTATCGAGGCTCCCATCCTTATGGAAGCTCCCAAGAGGTTGGTCCATTCTGCTTGCATGTGCCCAGTGCTCACCAGCTGACCACACTCAGAGCAACCAAGTTCGCCGCAAATGACGAGTGGGGCAAGTTCTACCGTAATCTCTTCGGCGTCCCCAAGATGACCCAAAGTCTCTCCGTCCTTACTGGCGCTACTGCTGGTGCCACCGAAGCTTTCGTCGTCGTTCCTTTCGAGTTGGTCAAGATCCGTCTGCAAGATAAGGCACAATCACACAAGTACAATGGTCTGGTAGACTGTGTACGTAAGGTCATCCAGCAAGAGGGTGTTCTCACACTGTACCAAGGCCTGGAGAGCACAATGTGGAGACACATCCTGTGGAACGCTGGTTACTTTGGCTGTATCTTCCAAGTCCGCGAACTCCTTCCCAAGGCTGAGAACAAGAAGTCTCAAATCTTGAATGATCTGGCTTCAGGTGCTATTGGTGGAACTGTTGGTACGATCCTCAACACACCCATGGACGTCGTCAAGAGCAGAATTCAAAACTCTCCCAGAGTACCCGGAGGTGTGCCCAAGTACAACTGGGCATGGCCTGCTCTTGGCACGGTGTACAAGGAGGAAGGATTCGGTGCTCTGTACAAGGGTTTCTTGCCCAAGGTCTTGAGACTGGGTCCTGGAGGTGGTATTCTGCTTGTCGTCTTCACTGGTGTGATGGACTTCTTCAGAAAAATGAAGGCAGAGGTCTAGAACGCCAGGAGCACTTCTTCACAAAAGCCTTCTAATTGCCAGGTTATACAGCACCTTTGTATCAGCAATGAACATACGACTTATGCACCATTTACATTGAGAAAGATTGGCGCGATTTCCCAGCTTCCAAGCCCCACGGAGTCTAGCTCAGAAGGCGTGATCATGGCGTAGTCGAGCCGACATTATTGTTGTCATCGACAAACCCCAGCTCGGAGCTTTTTGAACAATCAAGCCAAGCCAATTTACAGAGTGTTCTGAGTCGCAATTGCTGATCACTGCGATTAGGCTCGAAGGGCCTCAGTGATGCCTTTCCTTCTCGATCGTTATAGACAACATCATCTCCGAATAACACCAATCTCCAGGCATTTATGACTCTTTCACCATGTTACTGAACATGTTCGACCACAAGACCCTCGGACGGTATTAAAGATATACTTTTCGAAGCTCATTCCTTTTTCTTTTTCCCCCCATTTGTAAATTGTTTGATCCGCCGCGCACAAAGTTCACGCCTCTCGTGAGTCTATATTGACTGTCCACGCGTGCGGCAACAACGAGTTTATAACCTAGACTTTCACGTGTAGGTTGCGGAATCCTGCTGCCGTTCGTTTCAAAAGACAGGTTGACACACGACGTGGCATGTCTACTTTCTCTGGCAGGCGGGCAAACCCCAGAGTGCTAGGCACATATCAGCTTTGCCGTGCCATTGCCTGCAGTACATATTGCTTGTATTTGCGTGAAGTTTTTCGATACGCCAAATGCAAGAAGCAGGAAGGTCAGATCAACAATTGTACGTCGTTCATGTCTTTGATCATTCAGCACACGTAATACGAGATCCGCGTGGATATCTTACAAAGTCTATCCTACACCCAACTCTCCATCTCGCCCCAGATATCCTTGGTAGGGGATAATCAAATACCAAATCTGAAAGGGAAGGCGCTCTGGTGTAGCTCAGGGCTTTTTATGCCCTTGGTCCCAAGGCCGCTTCTAGCCGAGCAAACCCAAATGCTTGCACCTTCCAGCCAGATCTCAGACATTAACATCAACTTTCTGGACCCTTGAACGAAAAAACATGTAGACCTGTTTTCATGACTCTACACAACCACTCAAGGACCATCGACGGTTCAACGTCCATTGGAACTTTGCACCTGCATTCCTTCTCTTGTTGCTCAACTGTCACTCAAATCCTGACTCAGAAGACTTTGATTGATGGCGCTGGCCGGCCGTTGCTAAGAGCATGCAGGCCTTGACTCGAGCATCAATTAAACTTTCGCTTCAGATATTCCCGACCCGCTACCGAGTACTCAAATCCTTCGATGCTCAAGAGCTCGTTCGAGATTTGACACCTTTTCCCTGGGGCATATTCCTCTCCAGGTGCAATTACCCGAATATGGCCTGGTCGTTTACGTGGTCAAGATCCTCAGGCACCGTGCCTTCGAGCACTTTGACCACTCCCGCTGGACCATGACTTCAATGTGGCCGCAGCTCACGTACCCCCCGATCCGCAGACAGCGTCTAACGAAGCGCACTCTACTCCGATAGCATCATGACGGTTGAATCTTCTCCAACGTAGTCTTTTGCAAGAGCTAGAGGCACCGAAGCACTTAGGATCCGCCATTGGCAGAGACATGATGAGCCTAACTGGCCCGAACCTCGAAAGGTCCTTGCGCTTCTTTTTGATATCAATTCCAAGCCTCCCGTGTTTCTGATATATTTGGATGTCGACCTCTGCTTTGGGGTTCTTATTCAAGTTGCTTCGAGTTGGATCTTGTTTCTCACACAGTTTTCTTGATTTATTCAACCTTTAGTGTTTTGCCTTTGTGTTTTGTCTGGTGTGCTCACAACAGAACGTCGATTTCCATCTATATAACGGCGTGTCAAGTCGTCGAACATCATGGCCAACAAGGATGATTTGCGCCCGCAAGTCATGGGCGTCATGATTACCTTCTGGATCTTGAGTTGGGTTATAGTCAGTCTTCGAGTCTATGTTCGGTATGCGTCTATACTTGTCTGATCATGACTCAGTCTATTATAGATCACTGACTTGAATAGCGCTTTCATGATCAAGTCTTTCGGCAAGGACGATGTTGCTATGATTGTCACACTCCTTCTATTCACAGCATATCTATCATGTCAGGCCGCAGCAGTAACGCACGGTATTGGAAGACATCGCAAGGAT
Organism: Aureobasidium melanogenum CBS 110374; assembly: GCF_000721775.1. Lineage (NCBI taxonomy): Eukaryota > Fungi > Ascomycota > Dothideomycetes > Dothideales > Saccotheciaceae > Aureobasidium > Aureobasidium melanogenum. The sequence continues at coordinate 212,429 of NW_024470079.1, read as the reverse complement.
ATTCCTGAGAAAGACTTGCCAATCGGCTTTGCTGCTTGGATGTTCGCCGAGATTTTCTATACCGCATCAGCATCTGTTTTGAAGGTCGCCGTTGGCCTTTTCCTGGAGCGGATCACTCAGAACAAAGTACACATCCTGATCATCCGAATCATGATGGCCGCTACCATGTTGATCGGCACAATTTACTTCTTCGTATGTTGCAACATTTCAATTTTCGACCAGAGCAAGGCTAATCCGAGCAGGTCGCTCTCTTCCAATGTACTCCAATCTCATTCTACTGGGACTTCTCACCAAACGCCAAAGGACACTGCATCAGTCCCATGGTTCTGGTCGTCATTTCTTATGTTGCCTCTGTCCTCAATGGTGGCGCCGATTTCTTCTTTGGCATCCTACCCATCTTCATCGTCAAGGATCTCAACATGAAGAGAAACACCAAGATTGTGGTTGCTGGCATTCTTGGATTCGCTGCTATTGGATCTCTCTCTACTCTGGTCCGCCTTCCCTATGTCAAACAACTTGGAACATACAAAGGAGGTAAGGTGTATCCAGACTGCTGACTAGAGATCATAACGCTAATTCATCTTACCAGACTTCCTTTATACTTCTACATACATCGCTCTTTGGAGTACCGTCGAGGTCGGAATCGGCGTTTCAGCGGCTAGTCTGGCAACACTGCGCCCGTTGGTACAAAAGATCTTCCCCAATCTCCTTCCCGATTCTCCCAGCGGACCTGCAAATTCAAACCTCAAATGGTCCACCAAACATGGCAGAAGAACACACAGAAAGGGCGATCCTCTGGGCAGTATGGAAGATGGCACACGCAAAAACCACACCATGGTCACTACAGTGACAGGTGCAAGGCCAATCTCTGGTACCCACGACAATGGAAGCCAAGAGAACATCTTCGCAGGAGCAGATGACAGAGACATGATGCCCCTCAAGACTTGGGATCATGGTATCAGCAAGAGTGTGCAAGTCACTACAACGGAGGAGAGACATGCAGCGAGATCAAGTGTCTCTCTTGAAAGCAGTAAAGACTATGCATCCGACGACACAACATTTGCTTACGAGCGCGTGTAATCACAAAACAACAAGCCCTGACGACATTCCTGCATTTTCTGAATATTTCAGCGACAGCCAAAAAGCCTCTTCGTCCTCTGCATTCTCCATACTGGCATCGACAGAACAGATTAGATACCCATTTCATCATCATAGCCAAATCATTAGCACTATTCTTTCCTAACCATCTCAATCAACATATCTCGATCTTCATACCCTCCGTGTCTGACTCTTTATGTTATTGCCCTTCAATGAATCGTCATCTCCACTTTGCCGTGCTGTAGCCATTCTAGACTATTGATCTTCTGCCGCCTTTGAGCCCTAAGATGCAGCTTGAAGATACCAGTCCTTCTTCAGCTCTTACATGACTCGAAAGAAGCCTAATAGGCTACAATCCTCAGATCGGAGAGCCCGTTGCCTCGATGATTCAAGTTGGAAAAATATCCAAAGCATTGAACAACGCGATCCAGAATAAAGGAATCAGCCAAGGCTCGACGGTTTAGATATAACTACCGGGCCGGCTCTGTGCGAAGAAACGCTTCCCTTACCATTTCAATGAGGAACCAGAAAAATAAAAGAACGACTTTTTGTCTGGCCGATTTCTGAATCTGAGATCTTGACTTACCTTATGAAGGCTTGTCAATACGTAGGTGAAGTCGACGGTAAAAGAAGAATAGAAGTCTAGCACGCAGGACGGGCAAATGTGCTTGTGCCAGTACTCCACCATGGAATGTGCTTTCAGGGCAAACACATGTTCGAGTCAGTCTGGATACATGGGTCAAGGGTTGCTCTCCGCGGGCACAGCACCGCAGGGAAGACCTGTTTGGCAAGCAGGAGGCGTAAGAGACGGGCCATCAGCAGAGCCATATTCGTCTCCGGACATGCTATGGAAAGACAAGGCGTGTTTAGTGGCTTGGAGAGCTGAAGAAGTACGCTATAAGTCTGGACGTCGAGAAATGTCACTGGCTCGAGTCAAGAGTCGCCTTAAAGAAGAAATTCAACTAGGCTTGACAGGTCTTGTAGAGAGGCTCAGCTGCAGCTGGCTCTCCGGTAGACAGCTGTAGGTTTCACGGTGCTGGTATTCGGTAGTCTAATGACAGATCATGCAGTCCCTGACTCGTTAGATAATTGTGGTAATAGGTACATAGGTACCTTTGCACGTGGTGACTATTTTCCAGGTCTCGATTTGTTTAAGGAGACATCTGGTCTGACGGGGGCTCGGGCAGGTAGTTTCTGGCCGGTCGTCGGCGGTTTGGCCGAGGTCGGGATCTGTGGGGACGAGCAGCTTGTCAAACAAGGATACAGCTTGAACACAGCAAGAGAGCTGGAGTAGCTAACTGCGATGCCTTGAAAGACAACGACGCTGAGCTTGTCTGCCAAGTCATATTGATGTAGGTAGCAGGCTGGTCTAGTTTTGTAGTATGGCACGCGACAGGACTTGAATCACAGACGCACCGTCTGCTTTGCACATCAGCACAATTGAAAAGTATCAGCAATGCCCATCAGACCATTCAGTCTCCCGCCAAACCCATCGCTGGTGGCTGTCATACTCATTATCCGAACCCGATCTGGTCCGCGACTGGTCTTTCACTATCCTGGTGTTCCTGAGGCTATACAGCGCAACACTTCATGGCACTTTGGATCTGCCAATAGCGACTCGGAGGATGGAGCTAGCTCTTCTGACGACGATCAGACTGTAGGCTCTGATGATACGAGCACCACTTCTTCGCGACAGACTGCAAGACCTAGTATCGCATCGCAGAGTCGTGCTGCCGAAACAATATCCTCGAGAAGGACTACTCGCACATTGCACTCGGATGCTCCAGACAACGATGAGGACGACGATGATCTCGACAACTTAGACGTCGCACCATTGGACTTGAACTCTTCTCCTGTCGACAAGCCTGCTCCGGCTACCACGACCAACAATGCACCTCACGATCGAACGACCAGCGCCGCGCGACATGAAAGCACCACGACTGATAAGCGTAATACTCCTGAATGGGAGAAACTACTGGGATACCCAGTCGAAGGGCTAGAGATGATGTTGTCCCCTCCCTCAAGCATGCACAAGAAGCGTTTCGAGGTCATGCTGGACGATCTGGTCTTTCTAGGATATCCCGTATTTGTGCGTGACGACGGTACATGGAAGAAAAAGAAGACTAAGAGGAGGGCTACAACACAGGACGGGAAAAGCAGTCAGGGGGACAACGAAGCCGAAGATGACGAGGCAAACGACAGTGGCAGCGACAACGAAAACGATGACGGGGAAGAAGGCACTGCAGGGAACGAAATGTTTAGTCCACCTCTCTCGCCTCTAACACCTCGTCGACCGCTTGAGAACGGAGAGCTGCCTCGCAGCTATAAATCGGAAGCCGCAATGTCCGAAGCTGCCTCAGAAACTGGTAGTGCGAACAGTAATCAAGATGAGATGACCATGTTCCACGTCGTCTTCGTCATGAATCCTCCTGCGCTGGAATACCATATTCGTCTTCAAGAGATGTATGACAATGTGGTAAAGAAGACTGCCAAAGCCTTCCGCTACGAACAAGCACGTTCAAATGCTGTCTATCAAGATGCCAAAAAGATGCAGTCTCTCAAAGCACAAGCCAAGGAAAACAAGACACCAATGTCGGTGCTGTGGCCAAACTTGATCTCTAGCTGCTTGTTGGCAAAGGCGATTGCTATTTTGTATACCAGTATTGCGAGCAACAAAATCGCTCACATCAGTATTGGTGAGGGCTTTGAGGCGAGTATTCAGATCCCTCAAGCTATATCAACGCCATATGTTCCCACGCCTACGGAGCCTCAACTACCTGGTCTATGGCTTACAACTGCAAACAGTCTATCTGATGACGGGCAAAGTCTAAGTCCACACGCCGCTCTCCTCCTACTCGAAGACAAAGACGTCATGCTGAAGGAGATCGAGGGCGATGGCAAGGAACTGGGATCCCCGCTCGCCTTCTTCATCCGCGAACTCACACCCACAAAATCTTTGACCAAACTTTCCGCTGCATTGTCGTTACCACTTTCTGATGTGCAGTTCCTTGCCCGCCATCTTATCTACTGGCGCCGCGCTAGAGCAATCCCTCCACTCCATATCCGTGATACTTACATCGTATCACCCAACTGCGACATGCGTCAACTCACAAAAGCCATGCCACTATATGCTCAACAGTTCTCTGCCCTTCCATCATTACCAAAAATGCTACAAAACTTGAGCGGGAAGCCTATTCAATATGGCTTCTTGATCCCTAGCAAGGACCACAAGCCTGCTTACATGGACATTTTGGCTTGGCTGCTCAGGGGTGGCTGGGTGACCCAACTCCGAACCTTTGCTTGGGTCAAAGTATCACCGACAGTCAAAGCTGCCGTAGCTGTCAAGATGCGGCAAGACTTTGAAGAGAAACTGGCCAAGCGACCTCCTTCTGCGTTTAGCAAGACCTCAGCCGCTGCAAACTCACGAGTCAGCAGCACGAGCGCAGAATCCAGACGCGTTTCTGAAGATCCTTTTGACGAGGTCGCGAGTAGCAGATTGAGCATCTCAAGCTCGGCACAATTGCTGTCTCCTACTTTGAGTAGATCAGCTAGTGATGCAGGCAGTAATGGTAGTGGCAGAACTGCTATTCCTCCACCTCCTGCTGGACCTCAACGCGCAGAGACATCACCAAATTTACACGCGACCAGGGAAGTAGCGCCTTCACCGCCATCTATCTTATCCAACAGCAGTGTTTCTGGCCACGAAGACGATAACTCGACTGTTCATTCTGCAGCACTGCCTTCTACAGACCCTGGCGCTTATGAACAGACTTTGGTGTTAAGTCCGCATAAAGCTAGTACGGAAGAAAGTAGATGGTTGAAGTATATTGGACAGCATCTGATGGATGAGGAAGTCAAGGAGTATTGGGGCGTTTTGGTCAAGCATTTTGATGGGAAGAGGGCTATGGAAGAGATTGCGGCTAGAGAAGGGTTGAAGAGAAGTAAAGTACAGGGATTGTTGCAGAAGTTGGAGCTGGAGGGGGTTCTGTATGTTGTGAGGCATTGGTAGAAGACAAGCGATAGGCTTAAACGCATAGAGTCAATCGGAAGCGGATGTGTATCCTTTGAACTTTTTGTATGTGCAAGACTGTGATTTGTATGGGTATTTGTAAGAGTATCCAGTCATTCGTTGCTGCCACTACGAGAGTCTCTGTCTCACCTCTCTGTCATCTCCTTTCATGCCACCCAAAGCATCTTGGACAAGCTCTCTGAGCTGCTGTTGCACTTCTTCACTCTGGAAGTCAGGTCTCGCAGCCAACTCTTCAATCCTCCTCCTAAACTCCGGGTCTGGCGCCTCACCAACCTCATCCTCTGCCATAGTCCCCAGATCAATCTTGACACCATGAGGAAGCGGCGGTGGGGGCACCGCACCATTTGTCTCTTCGCCAGGAGCAACAGTGCCCGCACCAGCCTGCTCCGACGACGGATTTCCCGTCTGCGACAGAATAGAAGCAGCAGCACCTCCCTCGACCAAACCTGCCAAATACTGCGCAACCTCTGGATAATCACCCTCTTGCTCGAACTTCTCTGCTGCAGTCTGCCCTTCTGCGTTTTTATGTGTTGTATCCACGTTACATTGCTCGACGAGGAATTTTGCCATGTCTAGCGTTTCGACGCTGAATAAACAGGTTTCGTCATCTTCGTCCACGAGGTTTGGGTTTACGGAGTAGGTGCTGAGAAGCGTTTGAAGGAGTTCGGGATGGTTGTAGGAGGCGGCGGCGTGCAGCAGAGAGTAGCCGTGATGGTCTTGTTGGGAGGCTAGGTGTGGGTTGGACTGGAGGTGTTGGAGGACTTGGTCGGCTTTGTCGGCGGCGAGGTTGAGGAGTTTGTCGATTGTTTGCGCCATGGTGTGATACTGATGTTGGGTTCGTGGAAGTGCGGTGTGGAGTATTGTAGAGTGAGTGGGTGGATGAAATGAGAGGCGTCTAGAGCTTCGATTTTTCTGATGTCAGGTTGATGCCCCTCCATTCGAGAAAAGTTGCCTGTTTCGTGACACCGCGTGAGTCATGTGTTCGGTGTCAATATTCTTGATGATATTTTGAGTGACTAGGTGGATACCGTAGCGAGTTCTCATTTCCAAATGGCTCATTCAGGCCATTTATTCAAGGATCCTGTAAAAGCGGAGTAAAGTGATAGCTGGGAGATTAAAAAGTGGTGAGAGAAAGAAGAAGGAGCATTGCAGGTGCATCCCACCTCGACGACGCTAATGACTCGAAATTTCGGTCGCGCCTCGAGCACTTTCTTATCCATCAACATTTCATCACACATAAAACCCATCAACTTTCCTTCTCGTCCGAGCCTTGAATCAATTCATCAATCATGGCTCACCGCGAAGAGGCTCCCTACCGTCCTCAGGATGCCCACGAGGTGTCTGAGATGATCCGCGGCCTGACCAGCCATATCAAAGGCAACGGTGGAAAAGGCGGTTTCTCATGCAAGAAAGCTACTTTCAACGTAGCCAACTCAAACATCAAAGTCGACTCTTGGAAAATGCAAGACTGGGACTACAAGAAGCAGAACCTTCCTACTTATGCCAGAGGTCTTTTCACAACCACAAACTCAAAAGGTCAGCCTGAAATTGTTACCAGAGGTTACGACAAGTTCTTCAATCACGGCGAGGTCAGAAAGACCGAGTGGAGAAATGTTGAGAACAACACACGAGGACCCTACGAGCTCAGTGTCAAGGAGAACGGTTGCATCATCTTTCTTTCTGGTCTCGAGGATGGTACTCTTCTAGTCTGCAGTAAGCATTCGACTGGTGGTCGAGGCGATCAAGATGTCAGTCACGCAGAGGCCGGTGAGAAGTGGGTCGATAGACACCTTGCTTCTGTTGGAAAATCAAAAAAGGATCTGGCTGCCAAGCTACGTGCCATGAATGCAACTGCTGTTGCTGAGCTGTGTGACGATGAGTTCGAAGAGCACGTCCTGGCATACAACCCGGAAACTGCTGGTCTCTATCTTCACGGAATCAATCTCAATCTTCCCGAGTTCGTCACATATCCCCATCACCTTGTCGACAGGTTCGCATCCGAATGGGGATTTAAGCATACAATGTTCATCACAGAGAACGAAATCACCAAGGTCAAGTCTTTCCTGGACAAGGTTGCAGAGACTGGAAGCTATCACGGCAGAGAGACCGAGGGCTTCGTCATCAGATGCCAGGCCCGGGAGACCCCCGATACACCATACGAGGACTGGTTCTTCAAGTACAAGTTCGAGGAACCTTACCTCATGTACAGACAGTGGAGAGAGTGCACAAAAGCCATCATCGCCCAAAGGCAGCCTAAATACAAGAAGCACAAGGAAATCACTGAAGAATATCTTCACTATGCTCGCAAACGACTAAAGGAGGATCCAAACCTTGGAAAGGAGTACAACCAGAACCATGGCATCATTAAGCTTAGAGACGACTTTTTGGCGGAACGTGGGCTGAAAGGCTCCGACATAATCCGTCAGGAGTTGGAGATGGGCGATCAGCATGGCATGGGCATTGATCGAAATGTTGTGCTCGTTCCTGTTGCTACCATCGGTTGTGGCAAGACCACTGTCGCTCTCGCACTCTGCAAGCTCTTCGGATGGGGTCATATCCAGAACGACAACATCACTCAGAAGCCAAAGACACTGAGATTTGCACAGGCAATCTGTGACGGTCTTCTCGATTACCCAGTCATGATTGCTGACAGAAACAACCACCAGCGTCGCGAAAGAAAGCAGATCATCGACGATGTGTCAAGCACTGTTCCTAGAGCCCACTTCGTTGCTCTCCACTACGTCCACGACCGTGCCAACTACGATCAGATCAAGCAGGCTACGCGAGAACGCGTTTTGAACAGAGGAGACAACCATCAAACCATTCAGGCTGGTTCCAAGGGACAGCACGAGATTATCGGCATCATGGACGGCTTCATGCAACGTTTCGAGCCAGTCAACGTTGACCGTGAACCTGATAGCTTTTTCGAGCATGTCATCGATCTAGATGTGTCGGCCTCGTCGCGCGAGAATCTGGAAACTATTGTTTCTCAACTCAATGCAGAATTCCCCAAGCTCTTCGGTACGATGCCTTCTGGCGAGGATCTTGACAAGGCGATCGAGGCAGCTCTCAACGACTACAAGCCTGACATCAAGCACGAGATCGGTGGAAGCAACAAATACAAGAACAAGGCACTTCAGCAAAACGGAACCAACGGACAAGCAAAGCAGAAGCCCCCAAAACTTGAGTACTTCAGCGCAACACTGGATCCCAAGCGTGTGATGAGCATTCTTGATGCAGTCTTCCGTGACGCCGATCTCGACACCACAAAGACATATCGCGTGTTACAGTCACAGAACCGTGTCCAATCCGAATTCCATGTCACATTGATGCACCGTGCTTCCGCTACTCAGCACAAGGATTACTGGGAGCAGCTTACCGAGGCCCACACAACTGCCGCAAGCAAGCCTAATGCCGCACCTGAACCAGTTCTCGGCAGCTGCAAAGTGTTGCTTGAGCGTCTCGTCTGGGACGGCAGACTGATGTGTTTTGTTGTCCGCTTGATACCCGATGAGAAAGACCAGAGCGGTATGCAATGGCGTAGTGTCAACGAGACCGCTCACATCACAGTGGGCACTGTTAGTCCGGATGTTAAGCCCAAGGAAAGCAATGATTTGCTGAAGAGATGGCTGCAGACTGGAAGTGGTGGTAGCACTGGTATTGGTGAGATCACTGTCAAGGGCCATGTCGAGTTGCCTGCTACTGTTAAGAGTGTTTTGCAGAAGCATTGAGTTGCTTATGGAGAACCATACTTATGTCTTGATGACGGTGTTAGCTTTGGAGGAGATCAACGAGCATTACGAGCAGATTGCATTGCTGAGCAAGAAAGTGTATAAGCGGGAAAATATCTTAGTCTCATCAGCTCTTATCTCATCCGCATCAATCCATCATTGAGACTTCATAGCGACATGAATTGCAAGTAGTCATTGTCGTCGGCTAGAACCACCTCTAATTGGCCACGTCTCTCCGGATAAATGTGTGATCGGAACAGCTTTCCTAAAGGAGCACCTCCGCCAAAGTCTAATTAACGTTCTATCTCATCTTCCAGAACTCCCCTCCTTCTTTGTTTTCCATATCGTTCTCCTGTGCTTGTTTTATGGAGTGACGATCTCATCTCTGGATCTCTCTGCATCTATAGGAATAAAAGTCCAAAGCCTGTTTCTCAAGGAGATCTGGATAATTTACCACAACCATCGCTTTGAAACTCACCTCCTGCAAACTCAATCTTACTGGAAATAATGTCCAACAAACCCCTTCGACCACGAGGCGACCTCGCCTCTGAAATCACACCCATAGTAATGGGCGGAGCAGCATGGTCGCACCAACTGAACCCGGACGCCGACACCCGTCCCATCATCCCCGTCATCTTGAAAGCTTTCGAGAAAGGCATTCGCACAATCGACACTTCACCCTACTACGAGCCCTCTGAAAAGATCCTCGGAGCAGCACTTGCCGACCCTGCCATCAGTTCAAAGTATTCCCGAGAGGACTATTTCCTAATGACCAAAGTGGGGAGGGTGGCAGCTGAGGAATTCAACTATTCACCCGAGTGGGTCAAAGAATCTGTAGAAAGGAGTTTACGCCGATTTCAAACTGGCTATCTCGACGTGGTGTTTTGCCACGATGTAGAATTTGTTTCCGACGCCTCCTGCTTAGCTGCTTTATCCACACTTTGGCAGTTTGTGGATGAGGGCAAGATACGATATGTGGGCATTTCTGGGTATCCGATCGAGAAGTTGGTTAGGGTTGCTAGGTTGTGTAGAGAGAAGCTGGGCAGAAGTGTGGATGTGGTGCAGAATTGGGGGCAATTGACGTTGCAGAATACAAAGTTGAGGACGCAAGGGTTGGAGGCTTTGAAGGAGGTGGGAGTTAAGGTGGTGTGCAGTAGTTCGCCGCTGAATATTGGGTTGCTTAGAAAGCAGGGTGTGCCTATTGGGTGAGTCTTTGATTTCTGTTTTCTTGTCGCATCTTCGCTTGCGTTATACATGCATATACTAACAACAAAAACAGCAATCTAGGAGACTGGCATCCTGCACCCCCAGGTCTACGTCTCGCAGCCGCCAACGCAGCAACCTACGTCTCCTCCCGGGGTGACTCCCTGGCCTCCCTAGCCCTGCGTTTCGCCGTCCGCGAAACCGCCTCCAAAAGCCCTGACTTGCCCTCTATGGCACTAATCATGGGACCAGGCAGTGTAGCAGAAGTAGAAAGCTGTGCTGCTGCTGCCAATAGCGTCAAAGACCATAGTGTTCAGGGAAAATACGGAGATCTGAGAGATGGAGTGGTAGTTGATGAGGAAGGACGTAAAAGGGATCAAGGGTTGGTGGATGGGGTCAGGGAGATATTGGGAGAGTGGATTGATTATTCGTTTGTTAGTCCGCCTGAAGGGTGGGATGTTGAGGCTGGGAGGATGGGGAGTGTGTAGAGATGTCTGAAAACTCGGCGATTGTACTGTCTATTGGAAAATGCTGATGCTTTCGTTGTGAATGCAGGAGTCTTGAAAAGTGTGTCTGTTCAGCGCAGGTGGACCGCCCCGTTGCTCTTTCTCGAGATTGGCTTTGTATACTTTCTTTGTCTCTTTTCGTCAGATTTGACTTTTTGACAAATTCCAAACTCTGATTAGGAGGAGCATCAACAATGTGACTTGACGCGTCAGATGGATTTCTGTAGTCATTGGTAGACAGGAAGGTGGTATAGATGGTTGGTAACTATAAACCCGGCCACTGTCCTTTGTCATACAATATTCGGTCTGGGGTGTTCTTACCTTGGTCACTATATCGATACCCTTAGTGAAACGGTGGCTGTCAGAAGATTCAGTGGTGACAGAGTCGTTGGATCTTCTTCGATTGACGCTCTGATGGTAGCGGCAGTGCTATAACGAAGCTGCATTGTACCAACCTCACGACGAACGGATTGTCGTTGACTTGGGTGAATATTGGTGATCAACATCTTGATGACCTACTAAGCTTTCCTGGCTGCGGAGGAAGTCAACTTGCTTCTTGCTGGATCCGACAACTGTATACGAAGTATCGTACGACGAGGTGACACTGCTTAGAAAGCAAAGTAGCACAAGCACGCAATCAGGTCCGCCAATCCCCTACCAACCGACGGATAGGGATAACATCCGTCGACTGAAAACGGATCTTGAAAGTTCCATCGGAAAGAGGGATGCCGGATCAATTTTGTAAGCTGCATCTTGTGTCGCATATCGCACCCCACAATGATAGTTTGTTTTGACAGCTTTGCCCTTTTTCGATACGAAATGCCGCTAAACAATCCTGGAGCTGATTATGTTTCAATAAACAAGGCGACAACATCAACGAAACCTGGCAGGCAGAAGATTTTCAGAGCAGTCCGGCTCCGGATGACAAGACTAGATTTGTTTGTGGATCTGCTTTTCGAGAATGTTGATCATAGCGTCCGAGAAGGAACAGTGGTTCGATATTGCCTTGAACCCCTGTCACCAAAATTAGGCGAGCAAAACGTTAGATGGATGAGATGCAGTTTCGTCTTGGAATCGGATGCCCAGGCTGAAAAGGAGGATAGATAGGCTGATTGTAGAAAGAAGGGTCCTTCTATACGAGTACGAAGCTGTCAAAAACAACAGAGTTTGACTCGTGATTCGTGACTCGTGAGGTACAAGTGTACATGTACAGCTCAAGTCTCAAGAGCCGCTTCTTTGCTCACGCCTCTTGATTGTTGCCACGTGCAGTCACTGTATTTGTAACCAGATTTGTAGGCGACGAATATTACGGCGAGACTTCGCAAAGCAATCTCCCCGTTTCTCGTGCCATGCTCTGATAAAGTAATGGACACATGGTGCTGCAATTTCTCAGCAACTTTTGGGCGGGGCACAAACAAACTCACATGAAACATTCAGGATCCGTCCGTGGAATCCGCGGATTCCTGCCGCGTTGCTTGCGAACCTTCGCGTTCTAGGGCTTGGAAATCTCGTACTCGTAAAGCATGCGAGAGTTCACGATTCATGTGGAAGAACAAAGAGCCGGGGAAGCTCAACTACGCGCTGTGGCTAAGGGCGATCCCGCACGGATGGCCCCTTCCCGAGGGCATTTCTAATCGTGTTGAGAGATTGGCAGAGATGCGGTGCCTGTTTTGATGCATCCAAAGTTCCAAACCCCCTCTTCGAACACCGGCGGAAGGGCCCTGGCCCGGCAAGGCTGCAAGGTGTGCGCAAGATACTGCAGCTGGGCTTTCGTCTGTGGCAGAAGTGTTCGAAGCCAATATGTAGGACAATCCCACGTCATGATAGCTGGCTGCCAAGTCGTCTACGGAGTACATTGAACAGTCCAATCCTGGTAACGGACGATTGTGGCCACCGCCATGCAGTCAGCCCTAGATCTGACAACGTGAAGTGTCTGAATTTTGATTTCTTGACCCGGAGGATGAAAATGGGACGATATGTTAAAAGTCCGTTCTCCAAACCGGAAGCTGGCCTTCCCGAGCTGGGGGAATGGAAAGTGGGTCTACCCGCGCACGGAAGGCCTTTTAACAGGAGGACGTTTGTCCGAGTCGGTTTGGTTTTGTCCCTAGCGCATCGTAGAGCAGCCGTCATCTACACATTTGTTGTCACTGCTCGGCCTAACGCCTCAGCAACTCTGCAAGTATTAAGGGAAGCCGTTCGCCATCTCAGAACCTCCTTCCGTTTCTTTGAATTCTAGTTGCATACCACGACACATCGCTCAACCAGCAGCAATTACTTGCTTGCAACAAGGGCTTGTCCCTTTGAGTTTAACCCTAATCAGCTATATCGACATTTGACAATATAGCCAACATGTCGCTCGTGGGTAACTTCACTTTCAACAACTACGATGGCCAAGCCCAGCGTAATGGTGTCAGTGCTCTGGGAGGCAATGCTTTCCAGCACGATGAACACCACGACCAGGCCGACATGTCGACACGGGACACACTGAGCCCTGCCACCAACACCGAGCACTCTCACATTCCTGCTTCTCGCAAGACCTCAAAGACTTTCACGACTACCACCGAGCAGCCAGACTTCACACACTCTGGAATCCACGATGGCACATATTACCCTGATGGAATTCCTCCATCAAACGAAAAGCACGGGCTCGAGCCTGCGGAATCAACATCCGGAAGCGAGGGTGCCTACGAGAGAAACGAGAAGGTCCAGGATATTGCAAGAGTCCTCAGTCGCACCATGTCACAGGCCGCCGATGACCCGTTCCATTACGACGAAGATTCACCACTCAACCCCAACGGTCCCAACTTCAGCGCAAGAGAATGGGTCAAATCCATGTACAAGATGAATCAGAGAGAGGGTGTACAGCAACGCACTGCTGGTATCGCTTTCAAGAACCTGAACGTTCACGGTTTCGGTGCCGAATCAGACTACCAGAAGACTGTTTCCAACATTGCATTTGAGGCTGTCAGCGGAATCAAAAAGTTGATGGGTCTTTCAAAGCCAAGGAGAATTGATATCCTTCGCGACTTCGAGGGTGTCGTCAACCCTGGCGAGATGCTTGTCGTTCTTGGTCCTCCTGGTTCTGGATGCTCGACTTTCCTTAAAACCTTGACTGGAGAGACCCACGGCTTCAACGTTGACGAGAAGTCATATCTCAACTACCAGGGTATCGAAGCCAAGGATATGAACACCAAATATCGTGGTGAAGCCATCTACACTGCTGAGGTCGATGTACATTGTCAGTCACAACAATCTTCTTTTTTCGAGCCTCGCTAACGATTTTCAGTCCCCAATATGACAGTAGGCGACACACTGTACTTTGCAGCTCGCGCTCGCGCTCCCAAGACTGTTCCTGGTGGTCTGACCAAGGTCAAGTGGGCTGAAGCAAACAGAGACGTGATCATGGCTACATTTGGTATCTCGCACACCATCAACACTCGCGTTGGTAACGACTTCATTCGTGGTGTTTCTGGTGGTGAGAGAAAGCGTGTTTCGATTGCTGAAGCTGCTTTGAGCGGTGCTCCTCTCCAAGCTTGGGACAACTCGACTCGTGGTCTTGACAGTGCCAACGCTGTTGAGTTCTGTAAGACACTTCGTCTTTCTTCAGAGTTCTTCGGTAGCACTCCCATGGTTGCCATCTACCAAGCACCTGGTGCTGCTTACGACCTCTTCGACAAGGTCATCGTCCTCTACGAGGGACGTCAGATCTTCTTCGGTCACACCACTGAAGCAAGAGCATACTTCGAGGGTCTTGGTTTCCACTGCCCCGACCGTCAGACCGATGCCGATTTCCTTACCTCCATGACCTCGCCTCAAGAGCGTGTTGTTCGCCAGGGCTGGGAGAGCAGAGCACCCAGAACCCCTGATGAGTTCGCCGCTTGCTGGAAGGCTAGCCCTCAGCGTCAACGCCTAATGCAAGAGATCGACGAGTTCGACAGAAAGTACCCCTTCGGAGGAGAATCGACTGAAGCGTTTGCCGCCTCGCGTAAGGCTCAGAAGGCCAAGGGTCAGCGTGTCGGCTCCCCATACACTCTCTCTTACGCTCAGCAAGTCAAGCTGTGTCTCTGGCGTGGTTTCCGCCGCCTGATAGGAGACCCCAGTTTAACCTTCACTCAACTCATCGGTAACTTCATCATGGCTCTGGTCATTGGCTCACTCTTCTACAACCTTGACGACGGCACCGACTCTTTCTACAGCAGAGGTGCTCTTCTCTTCTTTGCTATCTTGATGAACGCTTTCGGTTCGGCTCTCGAAATTTTGACCCTCTACGCACAGAGACCCATCGTCGAGAAACACTCTCGATATGCTCTATACCATCCGTCTGCCGAAGCTTTCGCCTCTATGCTTACTGACATGCCATACAAGATCATGAACGCCATCATCTTCAACTTGACCCTCTACTTCATGACCAACCTGCGTCGCACACCCGGAGCGTTCTTCTTCTTCCTGCTCGTCTCTTTCTTCCTGACATTGACCATGAGTATGCTGTTCAGAACTATTGCTTCAGTCTCTCGTACTCTTTCGCAGGCTATGGCTCCTGCAGCTATCCTGATTTTGGCCATTGTCATCTTTACCGGTTTCACAATTCCTACCCGTTACATGCTCGGCTGGAGTCGATGGATCAACTACCTCGATCCTGTCGCTTACGGGTTCGAAGCTCTCATGATCAACGAGTTCCACCACAGAGACTTCCCTTGCTCAGCACCTGTGCCCACCTATGGAACCTACGACCAAGGAACTCAGGTCTGCAACGTTGTTGGTGCCGTCGCTGGTCAGAACTTCGTCAGCGGAGATGCTTACATCAACTCTTCGTTCCAATACTACCACAGCCACAAGTGGCGTGACTTCGGTATCGTCATCGCCTTCATGGTTGGTCTCATGTTCGCCTACTTGGGTGCTACTGAGTTGATCTCTGCCAAGAAGTCTAAGGGTGAGGTTCTGGTCTTCCGTAGAGGTCACGCGCCTGCTGCTCTTACCAAGACTTCTGAGGACGACGTTGAGGCCGCTGGTGCAGGCAAAGCTGTTGCTGAGAAGCAGTACAACGACGCCAATGCTGCCGATATTATTCAGAAGCAGACCGCCGTGTTCCACTGGGAGGACGTTTGCTACGATATCAAGATCAAGAAGGAAGACCGTAGAATTCTGAACCACGTCGATGGTTGGGTCAAGCCTGGTACGCTCACCGCCCTCATGGGTGTTTCTGGTGCAGGAAAGACTACTCTTCTGGATGTCCTTGCTACTCGTGTTACTATGGGTGTCATCTCTGGTGATATGTTTGTTGATGGACGCCAGCGTGACGACTCCTTCCAGAGAAAGACCGGTTACGTTCAACAGCAAGATCTTCACCTTCAAACCTCTACCGTTCGCGAGGCTCTCAACTTCAGCGCTCTCCTCCGTCAACCCGCACACATCTCTCGCCAGGACAAGCTTGCCTATGTCGATGAGGTCATCAAGCTTCTTGATATGGAGCCATACGCCGATGCTGTCGTCGGTGTTCCTGGTGAAGGTCTCAACGTCGAACAACGTAAGCGTCTGACTATTGGTGTAGAGCTTGCCGCCAAGCCTGAACTACGTAAGTATCTATCCTTTTCTAGATGGATCTCTGGCTGGTGCTAACACGTTTCCAAGTCCTCTTCCTTGATGAACCTACCTCCGGTCTCGATTCACAGACTTCTTGGGCTATTTGTGACCTTATGGAGAAGCTTACCAAGTCTGGACAGGCCATTCTCTGTACTATTCACCAGCCCTCCGCCATGTTGTTCCAGCGTTTCGACCGTCTTCTTTTCCTTGCCAAGGGTGGCAGAACCGTCTACTTTGGTGAAGTTGGCAAGAACTCGAACGTCCTGACTGCTTATTTTGAGCGCAATGGTGCCCACAAGTGTCCTCCTGACGCCAACCCTGCCGAGTGGATGCTCGAAGTCATTGGTGCTGCTCCCGGATCTCACACAGATATCGACTGGCACCAGACCTGGCGCGACAGCCAGGAATACCGTGATACCAAGGCTGAACTCGAGAGACTTCGTACCCAGCGTCCTCAGGAAACTCAGCCCTCGACCGACCCCAACGACCAGGCCAGCTACCGTGAATTTGCTGCTCCATTCGGTGTGCAATTCGTCGAAGTTACCAAGCGTGTCTTTGTCCAGTACTGGAGAACTCCTAGTTACATTTTCTCAAAGCTCGCTTTGTGCACTTTCTCGGCTCTTTTCATTGGATTTGTGTTCTTTAAGGCCAAGAACTCTCAGCAAGGTCTTCAGGACCAGATGTTTAGGTTGAAAAAAATTCCAAACGCGTTCCAAACGATGGTTGCTAACATCTCATAGTATCTTCATGTTGTTCACCATCTTCGGTCAGCTTGTCCAGCAGATCATGCCTCACTTCGTCACCCAGCGTGCTCTGTACGAGGTTCGCGAGCGCCCCTCCAAGACTTACTCCTGGAAGGCATTCATGTTGAGCAACATCCTCGTCGAACTGCCCTGGAACTCTCTCGGAGCTGTCATCATCTTCTTTTGCTTCTACTACCCTATCGGCCTGTACCGCAACGCTGTCCCCACTCACGAAGTTACTCAACGTGGTGGTCTCTTCTTCCTGTTCGTCTGGCAGTTCCTCCTCTTCACCTCGACTTTCACCGACATGGTCATTTCTGGTATGGACCTTGCCGAGACTGGTGGTAACATTGCCAACTTGATGTTCTCCTTGACTTTGATTTTCTGTGGTGTCCTTGTCGGACCTACCGTCATGCCTGGCTTCTGGATCTTCATGTACCGCTTGTCACCCTTCTCCTACCTGGTCGATGGTATGCTGTCTGTTGCAGTCGCCAATACCAATGTGGTCTGTGCTAGCAATGAATACCTCCGCTTCAGCGCACCTGCAGGCGAGAACTGCGGTACATTCATGGCTCCTTGGATCGCGAGCAACGGCGGTTACCTCCAAAGCAACACGACCTCAGAATGCGAATTCTGCCAGATCTCCAGCACAAACTCTTTCCTTGCCTCAGTCAGCTCTTCTTACGATCACCGTTGGAGAAACTTCGGTATTCTGTGGGCCTACATCATCTTCAACGCTGTTGCTGCTGTTGGTATTTACTGGCTCGCACGTGTCCCCAAGAAGCCTAGGACTAAGAAGGCCAAGAAGGAGTAGAGCAGATACGATATCCCCCTCAATCTGTTTAGACTGTACTTTTCTACCTCTCCACTTCGGATAAAGGTGCCTTTGCATTTTGGCGATTCGTGTTCATTACATCTGCTTCAAGTTGTTTATACCCTGTCTTTCCCTACAATAGAGGATAAATATCGCGAGAAATTACAACGATTTTAGAATTATTCAAGACGTGCTGTTAACTCCGTGTGCCTTGTCTTATCTTAAGCAGTGAGACCTGTCAGAAAAAAAGTTTCTGCATCGCGTATATGCAAGTATCCCGCGTAAAGACTGGCTATCAACCTATCATTTGGTCTACAAGCACGTGGTATGCGGTGTCTCCCTTTGTCGCCCCGCATTGGGCACTTTCACCCACCTTGCCTTGTTCGACCTACCAACCAACACGATTGGTGCCTAAACACTAGCATCTAGAACATATGAGACAACACAGCCCAGTATGCAAGACAGCCTGGTACATGTGCGGTGCTTCGACAAGATGCAAGCAAACGCTCGACCAACACTGCCGCCTAAAGAAATGACTGCAGAAGCGCCAGTGTTTGAGACGTGATAAGTCACCTACGACGGTGTTGGAAGATCGTATATAAGGTAAGCCTTCTCTGCCTTTCTCCTTCGCCGTGCATCCAGTCCCAATACAGCCGTACTGTGAGCACGTTTGCTGCAGATTCGGTTGCGGTGTTGACATTTTCAACAACCCATTTCGGACACCGCTATAAGACGACAGCACTTTATCTTCTTGTTCACCTACCACACAACCACTTCGACTTTCGGTCCACCGAGATGGACTTGTTCTACCTCGGTCGTCAGCTCATCACGACCCTGCCTTCCGGAAACGGTACCGATGTCAGCGGTCTACCTATCAAACTCCTCGAAGCGGTCGTTCCAGGTTACAGCCTCTTCGCAAATGTTGCTCAGCAATGGCTTGGCTTCGACGTGAGTTTGGTCATGACTTGTATCGCCTTCTTCTTCATCGCCAAACGTGCTGTTGACTTCGTCTGGTTTCGTTTTTACGGCACGTTCCTCAACCACTTCACGAGCTCTGTGCATATCGATGGCAGTGACGAGCTGTACACCACAGTCCTCAAGTGGATCGCAGCAACCAGGCCCGATCTTTCCAAACGCTCGCTCACTGCTCGTACACAATACGGATGTATGTACGACTCCGACAGTGAAGATGAAGACGAAGACGAGGATGCAGACCTGCTTGCAAAAGTCGCCATTGGTGAACATGGCTACTTCAACTTCTCGAAGACTGCCGCACGCATTCCACCTCGTTATGAACCTGATCATGGCCAATTCTGGTTCTCGTCTCCACGCGGCACCTTCCAGTTCAAGAAGACTGAATACACCTTCCGTGGTAGTGATGGCATTGAGCGCACAGAGTCTTGTGTCGATATCTCCTGTGTCGGTCTCGATACCAACCCCATCAAACTGTTGCTCACCGACATCAAGGCTTGGACTGTACGCAAAGAGGGATCAAAGACCGTCATCTGTATACCAGCAATGGAGCGCTGGAATGGATGGATGAAAGGCTCCGAGCGTCCATCCCGCCCACTCGACACTGTAATCCTGGATCCAGAGCAAAAGTTGCGCATCTTGCAAGACATGAATGAGTACCTGCATCCTCTGAGCTCAAGGTGGTATGCTGCTCGTGGCATACCATACCGTCGCGGCTACCTGTTCTCCGGTCCTCCTGGAACTGGTAAGACGAGTTTGAGCTTCTCGCTCGCTGGTATCTTTGGTCTAGATATTCACATCGTCAATCTCATGGATCCCAATATGACTGAGAGTATGCTGGCAAGACTGTTCAACTACCTGCCGAAGAGATGTATTGTCTTGTTTGAGGATATTGATGCAGCTGGAATCAAGAAGCGACAGGACGAGTCCGATTCTGATTCTGACTCTGACTCTGACTCTGAGCCTGAGAATGTTGAGAGAAATGCAGTGAAGACGAAGGCTGGCAGGAGCAGAGGTCGTGCCATGTCTCGAAAGCACGTCACTGCCGACGGTTCAGCAAAATCAGCTAGTCCAGGCGCTGGGGCAGTCGAGAATCATGTCAACGGTGACACAAAACAGGACGTCAAATTGGCCAAGGCCCTCGTCACCACCAATGGTAGAAGCATCTCGCGAGACTCAGACGCACGTTTTCCAATCACAAATGGCTCTGAAGCAGCTTCTTCACACCTGACGTGTACATCATCTGTACCACAGGCTTCTCAGCGCCAAGAGCAGAGCCCTATTACCCTCGACTCGCTCGCTCGCGCTCTCGTTGCAGCCACTCGTCAGGCCCGCTCGGAATCTTCATCTCCTTCGCCTCGCAAACGCCACCGCAGTCGTAAAACCACATCGTCCTCCTCGTCTAACAACAAGGATGAGCCTACCTCCAAGATCTCGCTCTCCGGTCTGCTCAATGTGATCGACGGTGTAGCAACACATGAAGGTCGCATCCTCATCATGACGACCAACCATCCTGAAAAGCTTGACCCAGCACTGGTACGCGCAGGAAGAGTTGACATGCAAATTAAATTCTCGTACGCCACTACTCCGCAGATCAAGAGTTTGTTTTTGAGAATGTACACTGGGGATAACATCCCTACTGACACTACAAAAACCTTCTTGTCGACGGTGGGTATCAAGAGAGACACAGAGAGTCTCGCTAGCAATGAAGATGGAGAGGCACTACTTACACAGGATGAGCTGAAGGCTTTGAGTACGAGATTTGCTGAGAAGCTGCCAGAGGGAAAGTTTGCTCCTTCTGATGTGCAGGGATATCTACTGCTGTACAGGAAAAAGCCCAGAGAGGCCGTCGATCAGGTCGAGGCTTGGAGGGATGCAAAGCTCTTGGAGATGGCTGAGAAGGAGAAGAACAAGGTTGTTGGAAAGAAGGTGAAGAAGACTTAATTCGCATTCATAGGTGGCTTTCCGGAAGGGAAGATCAAAATCAGTGTGGCATGTGTTTGTAGATCGCTTGATAGATGGCAGGCATGAATCTATTCTCCTTGACGTTGTTGCTTGACGATGACGGAGTGATGGTTCATGACTCGTGAGACGAAATGCCAAGAGATGAGGGCAAGCGCGCGGGCCTTCTTGAGCGCTCCTTCCTCCCTGCCAGCAACCACCCTCGTCATCCAACCAAGACATTCGTATATCCACTGAATATTTGTTCGTGCTCGACGAGAGCCATCGCCGCAGGAGCTGGCGACATGTTGCCGTCTTCCGTTTGACTGTACCTTACAAAGACTGCTGCAGATGCTTGATCTCTCATGTCTCGCACAATGTAGGTAAGAAAAAAGTCGCTCGCTCTGACTAGAGATTCAACTTCTCTCCGACGTCGCAATCAGTCGACCTTGTCCTTTCTCTCATTTCACATCCAAGCTCCTCCTCCATCTCATCTGCTTTCTTTTCTGATGCCTTCATTCAAAAATCGCGTGCTGGTCCAGCCATTTTGGATCGTCGCTTGGCAGAGACCGAGCTCGATGCTATGACTGAAAATTCTGGGTCCCAACGTTAAATTTTACGTACTCGAAATTTTTGACAGCATCACTGGCAAATTTTACGGGCCGAACTGGGCCAAGTCAGCGAGCTTGCACGATGATTTCGTCGCTTTTCACTTGCCTTCTCTGTGACTGTTTCGTCCCATACCTACCATTTCGATTTGAGGAAGTCAATTGCCGACCACAGCCATGGTGGACAACAGTATACACAACGCTGGTCTTGCTGGTACACAACCAGCAAAGGAGTTTGATGTCAACGAGAAGCATGCCTGGGACTCGAGTTCAGGCTCATTGGACCATGCTGTCGAGCGAGGAACCACTCACCAGCTTTCTAGACAGCTCAAGTCTAGACATTTGCAGATGATTGCCATTGGTACCTCTACCTGACTTTGATATCTCCCCACCTTCCACTGACCACGACCAACTAGGTGGCACTATCGGTACTGGATTGTTCATCGGATCAGGAACAGCTCTCGCCAACGCAGGTCCCGCCGGAGCTCTCATTGCCTATGCATTCGTAGGCACCCTAGTCTACAGTGTCATGGTATCATTGGGAGAGATGTGCGCGTTCCTCCCTGTCACTGGAGCTTTCACCGCCTACGCCAGCCGTTTCGTCGACCCTTCACTCGGTTTCTCAATGGGATGGATCTATTGGTGGGCTTGGGCTTCGTGTTACGCACTCGAGCTCACAGCGAGTGGTATCATTATCCAATACTGGCGACCCGACTTGAGTCAAGCCATCTTCATCGGCTCTTTCTGGGTTGTTATCACCGCCGTCAACTTCATGCCGGTCAAGTTTTACGGCGAAATCGAGTTCTATTTCGCACTGATCAAAGTGATTACCGTCCTCGGTTTCATGATTTTCGCCATCTGTATCGATGCCGGAGCTGGTCAGCATGGATATCTTGGCTTCCACACGTGGGGAAACCCGGGTGCTTTTGCGCCATACCTCGTTGACGGCGGCAGAAGTACCGCTCTGGCCAAGTTCGTCGGCTTCTGGTCGGTTTTGATTCAAGCTGGTTTCTCGTACTCTGGTACCGAGCTGGTCGCAGTCGCTGCAGGCGAGACATACAACCCTCGCAAGACCATTCCTTCGGCTATTCGCAAGACCTTCTTCCGCATCATTTTCTTCTTCGTGTTCACCATTTTCTTCATTGGTCTTCTGGTCCCTTACGACAACGAACAATTGCGCGCTGGTGGTAGCGATGCCACTGCTTCGCCTTTGGTCATTGCTGCCAAGCTAGCAGGTGTGAAAACACTTCCTGGGATTATCAACGCTGTATTGCTCTGCACTGTGTTGAGTGCTGCCAACTCCAACGTCTACTCGGCATCTAGAATCCTTGTTGGACTTGCTGGCGAAGGCTTTGCTCCTAAGTGGTTTATGAAGACCAAGGGCGAAGTCCCTGTGTATGCTGTCGGATTTACTTCTCTCTTCGGTCTTCTCGGTTTCATGAATGTCTCATCTGGAGGCAGTGTCGCCTTCAACTGGCTCATCCAAATCTCTGGTGTGGCTGGATTCATCGCTTGGGCGTGTATCCTGGCTTCTCACTTGGCTTTCATGAAGATTTTGGCTGCACGTGGTATCTCGAGAGATACTTTGCCATACAAGGCCATGCTTCAACCGTGGTTCACCTACTACGGACTGTTCTTCTGGATCTTGATCATCTTCACTCAAGGATTTACCGCTTTCATTCCTTGGGATACATCAAACTTCTTCATCGCATACATCAGTTTGATTCTGTTTGTTGTGCTTTACATTGGCCACAAGGCTATCGTCAGGCCGAGATTTGTCAGACCCGCTGAGGCGGATATTGACTCTGGTAGAAAGGAGATCGATGAGCAAGTCTTTGAGGAGGCTGTGCCCACGACTGCTTGGGGCAAATTCTGGCATTGGATGTCATGAGCATGAGATTTACGACGAAAAGCATTTTATTTTCTTTTTTGTTTATTGTGATTTTGAGTAGCGATTTAGTAGCGATATAGCGATGTCATGACCATGCAATTTCATACGTTTACATCATATCCGCTTGCACATGCCTCTCCAAGTCCAATGAAGCTATCCCTCAACCCTACCAACCTCCCTCCTCCATCTCACCCTCCATCCTCGCAAATCTCTACACCTCCTTAAGAAAAAACACCCTCTCAAATCCATCCTGCTCCCACCTTCCCACCTCTCGATACCCCAACTTTTTATACAATGCCAAATTCTCCACCATCTTGACATTAGTATACAATTCCAGCTTTTTCAGCCCTTTATCTGCAGCAACGTCTTCTGCAAACTTCATGAGCAGTTTTCCATAGCCTTTTCCTTGGGAGGAGGGGGAGATTGCCAGATTGTTGATTTCTAATGCCTCGCTCTTCGCATCCACTTCAAGTGATATACAACCCAGCACTGTTGGAGGGGTTGAGGATGTGGTGGAAATAGAGGCGGAGGTTGAGGAGGGAGCAGAGGCAGAGAGAATATAAAGACAAGATGAATCGATCAAAGCAGAGTAGTCTGCAGTCATGGGAGCTGGCTTTTTGCCATTGAGACGGTGGGTATAGGGTTTATAGGCTTGAGTTATAAGCTCGGTTATTGCGGGGAGGTGCTCGTGGGCTGCGAGTGAGATTGTGGGTTGGAGGTTTGACATGGTGGTGGAAGTGGGGGTGATCGGTTTGAGTGGTTGGTTACAAAGCCTCAATGGTGATGTTTGAGAATTGGGAAGGTGATGATGAATAGATAGATTCAAGATTGTGATATGTCCATATGGATACAATTGGTGGTGGTTTGGTACTGTCTTGATGAAGTGTTGGAGGCTCGAAATGTGACTCAAGAGGTCTAGTCACATGTGCATGAGATAAGCCTCGCGATGCGGATGCCACTTTACATCCGAGTTTATTCTGATTGTGTAGAATGCAGTATGGTCTCAGATACACATTGCGACCACTGAACTCGGTTCAAGATCTATCAGCGATCTTGTCGCGATTTCGAATCATGGAGTTGACCAACTTGACCAGATCTAGATAACGAGCTTGGGGAGGATCTTGATCTAGACTAAAACACATCGACTTGACGACACCAGAGTAAATTACCTCACTCAACACTCTCAGTCCAACACCTGCGTCACACACAAAACTTTCCTTCCATAATTGGCCTGGATAGATGCTCTGGAGACAAAAGAAGAGGTGATATGCCTCAGTGCCAGGGTCACCACAGCAGAATTCTTGCCAGCCATGTTGGTATCCAAGACTCAGTCAAGAACCATAACTGATTTGGAGAGCGGATCGATTCCGCTTCGGTGATCAGTTACATGAAACACAGTGTTTTGGAGGGAACCATCACGCATGATCGTGAGAGGTGTCTCCCAGTCATCAACCACAGGTGCGGGGTCACGGCGCCTCATATGCAACCCAAGATCCTTTCCACGCGGAACAAGACCGAAGACAGTTAAGGTTATTGGATAGCCCTTAGCCATCGGGCTAGGCACTTCAGAAGGTAAACTGGACGTCAAGTCTTGGAAGTATTGAAGGAGAAAAGTGAGGTTCATGAAAGTCTTGTTTGTATTCTCTTTTGCATTGATACAAGAAAAAGAAGCGCTAAATGAACAACTGACAAAACTGAGAAAAAGTCGAGGTATCATCGAAGAAAGGGGATGCTGATCCAGCGCGAGGTCTAAATATCTCTAATCGTGCAGATGCGCTTCGGACCATGAACAAGCGTCTACAGTGTATTTCTGGCCAGGGCCATGTATTGTTTCTAGTTGCCTCCTTTTATTCTTTTGTATGTGTGGTTTGTATATTGGGTATCGAGAGAAATCGTTTACTCGGAAGCCTTGAAGGTCATGCGCTCCTCGGTCTGGAAGGGAACACCGAGCTCGAAAAGCTTCATGACGACGTTGGAGAAGTCCTGGAAGAAGGCTTCGTTGTCCTTGGCGTACTTCTCGACATAGGTCTTGAAGCTCTTGTCCTTGATCAGGGCCATGTCGGTGGGAAGCATCATGAGGGACTTGGTGGAGACATCCTCAAACTGCTTGGGGCCGTCCCACTTCTTGTAGGCCCACTTCTCCTCCATCAAGAGCTTGTAGTAGTCGTTGGTGAGGGTAGTGGGGGAGAAGGTCCAGGGACCGGAGAAACCAGAACGGTCGGTGTGGCAGCGGCCGAGGGCGTGGGCACCGGAGAGAGCGACAATCTCCTGGTCGTTGAAGCCCATGCGGTTGAAGATGGCGCGGAGGTGCTTCTGCTCCTTGGAACCGTCAGGAAGACGGCCATCGGGAGTGCAGTAAGAGACGTCACGGTCGCTGCGGCCGGGTCTCCAGGGAATCTTGGGGCCCTGCATCTCCTGGATGGCAGCGACACCAGCAAGAGTCCAGAGGTCAGAGTAGGAAATCCAGGGGAACTCCTTCTTGACGGGCTCGAGGAAGTCACGGGCGGCGTGAAGACCGGCATTGGCACCGTGGTCACCCTCAGGGGGGAATCTCATGGTAGCACCGTTGCTGCCACCAGTCTTGGTCTCAGCGTCGTAGGTGCCACTGGCGTGCCATGCGAGACGGACGAGGACAGGTCCGTAAGAACCGTCATCGTAGTCGTCGTGCTCAACGAGGAGCTGAGCAATCTTGTTGTAGACCTTCTGGTAATCCTCCTGCTTGGGAGTGAAGACACCAGCAGCCTTAGCCTGCTCAGCACCGCCCATGTAGAAGTAACCAGCACCACCAGCAAGAGCAGCAACGAGACCACCGATCAGGGCGCCATTGCCACCCTTCTTAGCACCAGCGGCATCAGCGTAACCACGGCGGCTTGACTGAGCGAAGGTGGTGCGAGGAACAAAGGTGGCGCTTCTCTTCAGGGAAGATGTGGCGGGCGAGCGGAGAGCACGGGTGAAAGATCTGGCAGCGGAAGCCATTGTGTATGTGCGAGTGATATTAAGATGGAGAGAAGAAAAGGACAAACACACTTGAGGGTATCACAAAGAAAGGAAGAGAGATGGCGGAAAGTGGAGGGAGCTGCAGCTTTCCCGGCGACTTGTCAATAATATATGGGACGGCCACGATCTGATAGCGCATGGACCTCGGAGTTCACTGTCGCTGACAGAAAGTTGTCAAAGTCTTCGTCCTGATTCGATAAGGCACTCCCGACGGCAACATCCAGACCCACCTTCGGGGTCTTATCTCTGGATATCGGGATTCCGGTATGCCCATCGCGAGAATGCCCTACTGTCGCATATACGCCAAGGCCCGGAATCATAGCAGTTGCTGGTTGTTTCGACTTAATTCTCAGAGGTACATGTAGGAAAATGTCTATGATGAGCGGCGTTTGCCATTCGAATTTTTTATTGTTGACAAAGACTTTGATGGAGACATCGGTAAAGCTGCAACGCGTGTCCTATGATTGGCAGGTCGTACCTTTTGACTGCTGGCAACTTCCGCCGCGCAAGGACGAAAGCCGCGAAACCGAGACTCGCGCGTACCTGCATTCTGAAACGGCTCTCATCGCTTTCGCCATGGAATCCCTTATCCATGTTCAACACGAGTATCGCATGTGTGAACTTCTTCAGGATATTCTGCCCGGCAAGGTTGTCAAAAGTGGCCTTGCTCATTGATCCAGTTGTATCCTTCTCTCAGTCACGCACATCATGTTTGTCACTCGACTGCAGTCACATCATGCTTGCATTCAGTCTATATAAGCCGTGTATATTTTGGTCAACGCATCATCTGCTATACAAAATAACTTACAATCGATCCACAGGTTTACATATCAGCTATAGTCTTGCATCTCGTACCTACAGCAGAAGAGATCCTCCAAGACGATTTGCAACACGTGTGGGGAGATCGACCCGTGTGCTGGTCAGCAAGATCATGCGCCAACAGAATTGCTTCAAATGACCTCAGGTAAGAGCGGACACGGTCATGGAAGGTGCTATAAAGGTGTCTATGAAGCCGCTCCTCGTCTTTGTTCAACATCGCCGTTCATCGGGATCATGTATCAAACCATTTCTCAAGCTGCTATTTCTCGTCTCCTTGGGCAATGATACCCGCAGTACAATTCCGGACCCGACTTCCAGCATCATGTAGCAGCCTACCACTGTGACTGATTGTGATTGACCTCGAAGCTGGACAGTCATATCACAGGTGACTCATCTGCCTGTTCGCCTCCCTCAGAGCAATCTCACCATCAGGGTGTGCCCGCTGTTGCAGTGCCGACTTCGGAACCAATTGATTAACATCCTTGAGCATGGTATACAAGCACGAAAGAGATGCCTGGTTTTTTGATATCATTAGGCCCTGCGGAACATGGCCGCCATAGTTCCCAAAGACTCGCATAAATTCACCAGCTGACCGAGGGGCTGGGTAAAAACGTTACTTGTACCAACCAAGGGAGGCAGGATTCCGAGGTAAAAAGAGGAAGGTGTTGCTGGATGAATGAGCTTCCGAGATCGGCACTACCTACATTCAGGTCGGACAACAACGCCGCTCTTCAAGCCACTTTCAATCCTTCGGAAAATCGACAACAACCAAACACGACTGCTGCCTCGTGTTGAACGATATCTACCTGACTAAAATGACTTTTCAACAACGGACAAGACAGGGATATTATCACGTCGATCTGCTCAAGCGCGTCGCCAAAGCCAGTGAAAGATCTGATGCGTTGTACCTTTTCGGAAGGATTCCGTCGTCATATCGCCAAGAGCAGCCCCATACACACCTGCAGATCTCTTTGCGGGGAACTGGTAGATTGGAACGAATAGCGATGCGAGTTGATCGCTCACATGTGTCGTTTTGCGAGGTCAGAAACGATTAGTTCGCATGGTAGAATAGGATGATCTCCCTGCGGCGGTGTCGGGAGTGAGATGGTCAAGTACAGTCATCTTTCCACTTTCTTTGTTGATCTTCTTCTCACCTTCTATCTTTTTTTTTGTTTCGCGCAAGTCTGAATCGCTATCACTGTGCTGCAGTTGCCTCATTCATTAACGGTCAAGACGATCATTCGGACCTACTCTAGCCTGCAGAAAGTTGAGAATATAAGTTGAACTGCCCAGCATGGTGTTTCGCGAAAGTAAGACGAACCTTTGGACATTGCAGCATCCAGATGGCTGACTCGAGGAAATCAGAGGACCTTGATGCAGGGTCACCAACATCATTTGACCGCGTCGAAACTGGAACACCATACGATGAGACTCTTGTCTGTCCACCGCATACTACCGAGCGCAAGCTAGTCAACAAGATTGATTTTCACGTCGTTCCATTTTTGTGTATCCTCTACCTGCTTGCCTTCCTCGACAGGTGAGTCGCGCGACGAAGTCCGAGAAAAAGCAAAAGAACACAACCTGACCACATGCTTTTGCAGAGTCAACATAGCAAACGCAAATGTCGCGGGTCTGTCTGACGATCTCAAGCTGGAGAATCATGAGTACAATAACTCTCTCGTCATCTTCTTCGTGCCATATATCATCTTCGAGATTCCTAGCAATATTCTGCTCAAGAAATTCAAGCCGCATGTGTGGTTGTCAGGATGCATGTTCCTCTTCGGTCTTACCACAACGCTGCAAGGAGTTGTCCAGAACTACTCTGGCTTGTTGGCAACTCGCTTCTTCCTAGGTATGCTCGGCTCCTCTCGCGAACCTGTTGACCATTAGCTCACTGTTCGCAGGTCTTTTTGAGTCAGGAATGTTCCCAGGATGCTTCTATCTGCTTTCTTCGTGGTACTTGAGAACAGAGGCACAAAGGAGATACAGTTTCTTCTTCTCGAGCACAACACTTGCCGGTGCTTTTGCTGGTCTGCTCGCCGCAGCCATCAGCAAGATGGATGGTATCGCTGGTTACGAAGGCTGGAGATGGGTATGTCGACTGGTACATCAAGACTCAGACGGTCATTGACTTGATTTGCAGATCTTCATCCTCGAAGGAATTCTTACTTGTGTCGTCAGCGCCGCATTCTTCTTCGTTCTTCCCGATTTTCCCGAGGACAGCAAATGGCTCTCAGAGGACGAGAGAGCATTCGTTGTCAATCGTCTTCGCGCTGAACAAGGTGCCTCAGCAGTAGAACGCAAGACGAGCGCTAAGGATGTTGCAAACGTATTCAAGGACTACAAGATCTTCCTCGGTGGCTTCATGTACTTTGGCTTGATCGTGCCTGCCTACTCGTACGCCACGGACTACCCTTTCCTTTCAAAAACATGACCGGCTGACTGATTTCCTTTGTAGCTATGCCTATTTCTCGCCTAGCATCATCAACGGCTACGGCTACAGCAAGATCCAAAGTCAACTCCACAGTGTACCTCCATGGGCTGCTGCCTTCGGCTTCGCCATGATCCTCGCCTACATTTCCGACAAAACACGCCATCGATTCGCCTACGCCGTCTTCGCCGTCTGCATAGCAATCGCCGGTTTCGCAATCTTGCTCTCTGTGCACCACAACCGTCCCCTCGAATACGCAGCGCTTTTCCTCGTAGCCATGGGCTGTTACTCCGCCATGCCGATTATTGTTTGTTGGTTCAACATGAATCTCGGCGGCCACCACCGCCGCAGCGTCGGTTCAGCCTGGCAAGTCGCCTTTGGCAACATCGGGGGCATTATCGCTGTATACTGCTTCCTCAAGCAAGACGCCCCGCTCTACACTAAAGGCTACAGTATTTGCATTGCATTTACTTGTTTGAGTGTGGTCAGCTGTATCGCTTATTACATTGCTTGTATTGCGCAAAACAGACAGAGGGAAAAGACTGCGACGGATGTAGGCTTGACGGAATACGAAAAGACGGAGTTGGGAGACTTGAATCCGGAGTATAGGTATCTTGTTTGAGATACTTGCGGAAGAGAGGGATGATTTTTTTTGAAGGATGAAAGAGAGAGAAGATCCAGAAAGAAAGATCTTATGTGTTTATGAGTTATATGTCAAGGACTTTTCTAATGCTATGTGCAAACTGGATGTTTGTATGTGATTGCAACCTTTCTTATGGACCCGTCTTCAAAGGATTTGACAACATTGGCTGCCTTACATTGGTACTTTAGAGGAACATCAAACCTCATCTCAGTTCACATCATCTTGGAAAGCACACTTGAGATTATGTTGCAGAAACATGCTTGCTCGATTCAGGTTTCACAACTTGCACAGCCCGTGCACAAAATCTCGCCCGGCTTTCACAAATCCCAATTCCACGCACAAAAAACAAACTTGCAAATGAAATGTCCAGCTCCCAAAAAATCTTCATTTTTGCACCATTCCATTATCTTCTCGTTTCTGCTATCCTCAGTGAGCAAAAGTCAAAAGCAATGTTGACGAGAGTGGGATTTGAACCCACGCCCTTTCGGACCAGCGTATTGGAAGAACCTTAAGCTGGCGCCTTAGACCGCTCGGCCATCTCGCCTTCGTGAAAAGCATGCATTTTGTGTGGTTACATGAAGATTTGGCCGGCGTTTCTGCCGGGCGGTGTGATTAAAGTGAAGCCCCGCCATGAATGTTGACAGCATATCATTCAAGCTGAGGATATAGCAAGAGGTATCGTTGACATTGTCCGTATGAGAAGAGTCATCTCTGACGGATTCTGCGATATCCGAGTTTTGGATGGGATTGTGGTTGCGTAGACACAGTATGTAGTCTAGCGTGATCATGGACTACCTCGCATGAGTGGAAGCCTCATGGCAGCTATCCGTGACATGGGCTGTTGCAGTGGTGACAGAGGCGATTGACATAGTGGATCCTGGCTAACACCCCGCGTCATCGTCTTTGTAGAGCCCTGATGATGGTTGGAAAGGACGGTTCTGATCGTGCCAACCACGCAGCATGTTCATCTCTAGGTTCAAGAGTAAGGGAGGATTCATCTCGACACGCTTCTCCACGAGACCCAGGGCCGAACAAGCCTTGAGTCTGTGGCTCGGGTACAGTCCAAAGGACTTGCCTTGCAGTCAGTGACCAAACACATCCAATGTGTTGTAGCGATCGTCGCCAGTCTGGATTTTGAGACCCATGATACGGTGGAGGAGAGCGATTTTTCTCCCCTCCATGTCGCCTGCTGTTTGTGGATGTATATATATGAATTGCGGCAAGTACGGTCGTACGGTTTCAAGAGACTTGGAATCAATTGATAACCACTTCTCAGCTCGAGACCATCTGCTACCAACACGCAGCTAGTTTATATAATCACGAGATGGCAGTAGCTATGTTCTTTTCGACAAGCTGTCTCCCTTGTGCTCGCTCCTTCTTCTCCTTCTAGAGGAAGAACAGAACCTAAACCTCAGAACATAACGTTGCAGAAGTCGGCGAACTGGAGGGCCGAGAAATTCCTGATGCCGTGAATATATAATTCAAGATGTCTTGCGATTGCTGAAGTCCGATTTGATGTGCCGGCGTAAGATCCGAAATATCTTCCGTCATCGTGATTGGCATATATAGGTAAGTCTTTGTTGTTGCAAATGGTCTGATCCGAATGATTTGACATCCAGTGTGGGCCAGGGACCGAGACAGCTTTGGTTGCGCTGCTTCTTCCTTCGCGGACGATCGCATTGCAATGCTCTGATGTATATGAGTGCCTCAGATTGGAGAAGATGGCAATATAGATATCGAGGCCAAAAATTTGGTCCATCGACATCTAGCGTATATATAGATATCCCGTTTGGCAGATTGAAGCCGAGACTGCAGATGGACACCTTGCAAGTAACCAGAATGAGGTTGATACTCGCCGTAAGTTCGGAACTTTTGCGTTTGCCTTTATTTCGTTGCTCTGAGGCAGCAGGCTTGTTGCTATCCGGGCTGAAAATGTTGCTAGAAAAGATTCATTCAAGTATTTGGTGGTGTGAAGAAATCCAGATTGATAAGAGATACGATGTATCAACACATCACAGACTGGGTATCGTATTCTGGAGGGGAAGCCGGCAGAACAAATCTTCGCCTGAGGGAGTTCATTTCTGTATGTCCTTCGAGTGAATGTTCCTTTCTTGGGCGAAATAGATGATTTCGGCGATATCTCGAGAGGAAGGCTCTGGAGGTCCATATCTGACGCCAGAGCCGTGATGGTGAATCACAACACCCTTGGAGCTGGCTACGGATGGTCTGCCGCCAGCTGAATTGGATGATGGGGTGTTGTTGCCCAAAGATTGAGACGATGAAGGATTGGGGCATACAACTTTTGAAATATCCAATACAGCTCAGCCAGTTGCCAATGGTATCAACTGTTGATCCCGACTCATCATGGACTTTTATATAGATTCACCCAGCACCGAGGCGGGACTGGGCATGGATGGTGTCAGGCTGCCTCTGTTCCATGTTCACCCTGATATATCGAAGCTGAGGGAAGTCGTGAGCTCAGCGCATTTGCAAGTTTCTTGACACAGAATCTTTTCGCTACCACTCAACTGCCGCGTAGACGTCTTCGTTCTTCGAGAAGGTGTTTTCCGGCTCTAAGGGCTGCCAGATGTGCAAGAGAACCCCTTGGGGCCGGAAGACCAAGAGCGATGCTCCTACAATTGCATTGCCATGAGACTTATCATGACGGACGGATCGTACTTGTCGGTATTCTCGAAGATTCTGACCTTGTTGAGTTTACCCCATAGAGATATGTATATATGAAGCGACCAAGACAAGGATAATCGATCGTGATGAGCTGTTGTATTGATCTCCTGTCCCGATCCAGGTCCTGAGAGATGCATTGTTGACATCATGAAGCTGAGGCAGCGGATGTTTCGAGCGCGCAGGCTGCGCCAGTTGAGGAGGGATGTCTGGCGTGTATATATGAATGCTTGGATGTGATTTTCGGTGCTTGAGGCAGCGACTAAGGGTAGAGATAGCTTCCAGACCGTATATAGTAGAGTAAGAATGTATCAGAGAGATGGCTGATGATGGAGAAAGCAAAGTTGAATAAGGTGGGGTTATAAAGGGCTCGAGATGCGGCCGGTCAGAAAAACAGGCCGTAGAACTGTGGCGAACAAGTGCAAGAATCGGAACACCTGTGGGAGGACCGATCCAGTAGGCCGTGGCTTCGTGTCAGATGGCATGTGACAGTTGACTTGTGCCTGGTTGTGCTTTCTCGTAGGGATTGGTTCGGATCATGATCGGCTGCTTTCAAAAAACTTTATGCTGCTATCTTTGCCTCGTTTTGGAATTGACATTTCATGATCACATCGACAAAATCTTGATCTTACAATGTCACACCAACGGCCGTTCTTCTTGATAGCATTAAGGGCATCCAAAGGATCACATGCCAGGAGCCAGTCTTGTTCAAAGGCTCGACTCCCATCATTGAACGTAGCAGCAGTAGCAGTATCACAGAGAGGCGAAAGATGGCAAGACTTACATTGCTTGTACGACTACAGTAGCATAGTTTCACTGGCACAAACTCCAAACTGGATTCAGCCAACAATGTTTCTTGATTTCTGTTACCAGCTAGGGTTGACACAATTCGTCTTTGAGCATTCCACTTTGTTATAGTCATAGCTTGACAAGGTATCTGCGAGCAACTCATGTGAGCCAGCTTAATAAGCCTTAGCAATGTTCTTCCAGCTTCGACAGCTTCCTCCTCTTTACTTATACTCCACAGCCATACGCCTTCAGCCTTCTTGAGAGTACATGACTTGCAGAGCATGACAGCTCTGCCAATACGGCGATGATTCTTGGTTTCACACATAGCTCATAACAACATTATGAGCCTCTGGTTTGTCTTTTTTGCTTAAGGCAGACTTTCGGCGCGAGAACGTTCAATGATCTGATGACTAATTAGCGGCCACTCAAGGGTTTGAGACTGGAGGGATGCACACCAACCTCCTTTCCGTTCGAGCGGGCATCGACTTCAGAGACGTGGTAGAGACAGCGGCTGACGAGTCCCCAATTCTTGCGGAGTCTTCGCTGGGATTCGAAGCCATCAGGGTGCGTGGCGGCTCTGTACAGACGCTTGATCAAGTCGTTGATGAACTCAAAGTGCAAACCTTCACCAAAGCGAGACTGGCCATCGATAAGGGCTTCAACATTCTCGTGGGAGAGGACGACGATATCTGTGACAAGTCTGCGAAGAGATACGCCGAGCGGAGTACGTTCGTAAATCTTGTAGATAGTAGAAGCGCGAGGGAAGGCGAACTGTTCGCGAAAGAGATCAATGATCTCGTTGATGGCAACATTCTGCAGGCGAGGGATGTTGTATTTGTTGCCGAAGATATAGAGCTCAACCATCAGATCCCAGTAGTCCCAAGGCGACAGGGAGGGATTGTTGGAACCAGCGCCATGGCCGCCGACTTTGTGGTCAGTGATCCAGCGGATGAATCTATAGAAAATTAGCCGCAGCGGTCGTGATCTGATTACATGACACTTACTCGCGAACAACGTCAGGCGAGTCCTCGGGCATGCGTACAATCTTTTCCTTCGACTCGGTGGACCAAGAGTATTTGATGGCGCCAGCAAAGAAGGATGAGTGGAACGAGAGGACTTCATGGAACCATGTGAAGTGAGCTTCCTCTTGGCCGACGATGAGGGTCATCATTCTCTCCTTCATGTCGGCGCAGGTGGCAGCCTGGAGCATGACGTTGCTGAACAGAAGTCAGTAAAGATAATCAAGGTGTAGATGGTGAGGCTCGTGACGTACTGGGGCCATGGGCCACCTGGTTCGTTGAAGCAGCATTGCTTGGACCTTCTCACAAATCCCGGACGTATCTGCTTTGTGCGAGTCTTGTTTTGCTTGACAGGGGAGCCACTCTCGGTGACAGTGGGGGCAGTGGCGGGTGCAGGTGCAGTTGCGCCTGCCGCAGGTGGGATGGTAGCCATTGGAAGTGGGACCGGCTTGAAAGCGTGCGCGAAATGACCAAAACAAGTGGTCGAGGTGGGCGCCTGCAATGGGGCGCAGTGAGGAAGAAGATTAGCGGACCTTGTAGTGAACGACGAACGAGAGGAGTGCGCAGAGAGGTGCGCAGAAGTTGTGTTTTCGGGGTGTTGGGAAGGAAGGACTGCGCGACGAAATGTCTGAAGAAGAGGCAGGACCTGACGCCTTCGTGGCTCCGTGTTGTGAGCTTTAGAAGCCACAAGCTTGAGAGATTAGGCAGGAGCCATCTTGCTGAAGATGGATCGTACTTGCCTCCGCTTAGCCCCCTGTCGTGTCTGCCCGCTTTTCTACTTGGTCGTGCACTAAGATTGCTTTGCTCTCACGACCATGCTCACTCTGTCAAAAACCATCTGAACAGCATGTGAATCCAGTGTTCAATACATCCATGTTACAGTTACAAACAGTAAACGCCTCTTATATGCTGGTTTGAAAGTCGCTCGAAATGACTCCTCAACTCCAGAGAAAGAAGGGTATCTTGTTTGCCCTCAATACCCATACAGATCCAGAAAGAGAACAAACCTCTACCAAACATTACACCCGCTTTCATGCTGCTTCTTCAACCTCCTCCAACACCCTCTCTCTTGCTTCACGAACTTCGCTATTAGCAATGCTGACTTCTGAGGTACTGCTGTTGTTACGGCTCAAGATTATGGGCCGCATGGGTGATTTGTCTGCTGCAGTTGGAGAGTCTGGATAATGACGACTCGGCGCCGTCACTGAGCCTTGACATTGCCAGTTCTGCTGGGACTGAGAATGTAACGTCTGTTGTGATGAAGAAGACTGCGAAGCAGGGAACTTGCCACCATTACCTGGACTTCCACCCATCAACATCAAAGCATCCATGGCGTCTTGTTCGGCTTGTTGAGTTGGCATGGTCGAGCGTACAGGCGGCGGACGAGATTTAGGTGTTGAGGGCACTTGGAGGACTTGTGCAGGAGGAGAAGATACCGAAGGACGTCTGAACATATGGGCGTTCTGTGAGTGGCCGTTCATGGCTGGACTCGAGTCTGGCAATGACCAAGTCACCACGCCCGCTCCGGAACGTCGTTTCGAAGGTGGTGACCGGATGTCAATGGGTGCAGTGGACGCTGTTGGTGACGCAGCCATACGTGGGTGCATGGCGGCAGCCAATCGCTCAACCTCGTTGATGTTGCGATGTTCCCAACCGTGTTGGACCTTGACCATTGCGTATGCGAGTCGAGTTTTAAGCTGAGCAGCAACCTGGGAAGACGAGTTAGGAGACGTTGCCTGCGAGACGCGACATTGACTCACCTCGCCGGCCTTGCTGCCAGCCGAGCTCACACTCTCGGCGCGTGGTCTCTGTTCATTTGGAGTGTCGACAGCCTTGAAAAGGCCGCTGGCAGTCCTCTTGTGTCTTGTCGGGCTGTATATTGAGTCTGTCTGGGACTGTGACGCATCTTCTGGAGTGCGGACTCGACTACTCGATTGCGACGCGTCATTCTGGTCATGTTCGTATGGAACAGTCGGTAAAATCGTGTGAGAGCGCTCGACAGTGGCCAGCTTGGAAGTCGAATTACTGTCTTCGCTCTGAGTAGATTGCCGGTCTTGTTCTCGAATATGCGACCGGTCCTGACTGTCCTGGTTGTTGGATGGAGGCGGTGGCATGCGCGTCGCGGGGTTTACGGATGGGCCTGATGGATGCATTTCGAAATGTTTACCAGCTCCAGGCACTGGTATACTCAGATCTGACCTGGGTGGTGCTGTTAGCGTCTCCATGGCTTGGTGGAAGAATAGTCTGGTTGTCGAGAGCTGGGAAACAAAAAGATCAATTCAACATTGTCGCGATAGTCCAGCCATTGGAGGAGACGCGACCTGCTCCACTCTCCATCACCACGCGCGCTGTGCAAGGACCATCATCGACGTACGCACCGTTGCCTCCGCCCGACTTCCGAGACCCTGCTTGACACCTCGACCTCCTTCAACAAAACAAACATACCAAGAAATCTCTTGTAACATAAGTTGGGAGCCGTTGGGACCTATCAGCTACTGTGAACAACATTCAGCCTCAGGCTGCAATGACTAGGGCCTCAACGCCATCTCATCAAGGTACTACCTTGGTGAATAGCTTATCCTGCTGGCGTCCATGTCAAGCAGCGTTCAGTCGCGTGCTCATCTGCTCTTGTATGCGGACAATAACCGCGCAAGGCTGATATTCATGATCTATCGAGATAACAGCACAGTGCATGGCTGACGCTTCATCGGGCTTGAGTAAATGCTCAAAATTCAGGGTAGGTGCTTCCAAGGCAGTTGCTCACATGCGTGGGATGCTCTTTCATACGTCAACCACCACGCTTTGCTTCACAGCTTTTTCCCTCTATGATTTCAGGCATGCGCGAGTTACATGGCCATCCACAGTTCTATCATCTCCAACACAGCGACAGTCTAGTATTCAAGACGCTGATCTGATCCTTTCCCACAACACAACCACCCGATACCGACACTCCTCACTTCCGCAAAACTCTTCTTCAACCCTCAGCCCTTTCAGCCAAGCAGATCAACGAAAAGCCTACACCATCATAGACATTGTGTTCCAAAGATTCCCTTTCCAACCTGCGGAAACAGGACTTTTAAGAAAAGGAGCAGTCAAAAGTAATAGTTTTCAACTAGCAAAAATCCGGCCTCAGAGAATCTCTTCACCGACACGGATATTGCCCTTGCACTGGGATGGAGAAGAAAAGAAGAGGTTTGGAAAGGGAGGGAAGAGGGATCTTATGGGGAGGGGAGTGAGTCATTTTAGGCAGCAGAGGTGGGTGGTGGGTGCCTGAGGTGGTTAGGCAGTAGTGGGCTTCACTTCGAGAGATCAGTCATGTTGTTTATTTGTCAGGTCTAGGTGAACAAGAAGCGGAGGATAATGATCAGCTCTATGCTGAGGTGGTAGTTTCATCAGTTCCTCGCGTTCTTCTTTGTCTTTTCTGGTGCAACTCATCTGCCGTCCCCTTTGACTGTTCATCCGTCTTGCTCCAAGCTCACTATTGCTACGTCAGTGAGATTTGCTTGTGGTTTACTTGACCATCACTCACATCCTCACCCAAGAACTTTTCTTCATTTCCGTCACTGCACGTTGCAGTGAGTTTTAAACAAAGTCAAATACGGTAAACCTACATTAACCTTGATACTTGGTAACGCAATAATCTCTATACTCTCAAAAATCCTCCACAGCTTGGGGGAAAAAAAAAAACATACCCACATGTTGAGGTAAGGAGTTTTTGATATTGGGCGTCGACAGTATGGTATTAGCTAGGCCGATCTGCTGCTTCTCGAGGTTTACAAGATCTTGGAAATGTTTGGATGATGGTAGCTTGAGGAGATTGGTGATCTAGTGTTGGCTCTGGAAGAAGGTGTAGGGGCGAATTTTACTGGGTGGAGATGGGTAGAGACGACTTAGCCATGAGTGCTGTTGGGTGATGTTATTCTTCTACCATGACGTGCAGTGAGTTTCGAGATAGGGATGAGAAAAGGCGCGATGGATATGGGATGAACAATCTTAGATACTTCTAGGCAGCAGTGGCGTACGTCATTGAGACTTCAAGTCTTGGTATAGAAACATCAGACAGGAGGTAACCATGAGGATCAGATCCATAACTCAAGTTACAGCTACTACAAAATACCACCTACAAACCTCCCAACAACTCCCTAAGCGACACAGGTTTTCTGACCGCATTAGAATATCCTTCGTGGAAAGTAACCCACACCCTTTCTTTATCACCTCCCTCGTCCATCTTCGCTTTCTTCTTATTCGCATTATCACCCTCTTCCGCTTCTGCATCTTGTCGTTTTTCTTCCTCAACAATGACCCTCCCAAAGAAATCCCTCTTCAGTTTTCTACTATCTTCTCGCGCCAAAGAGGGAACAGCAGCACCAGCAACAACGTCATCTAACGATGTAATAGTTGCCCCAATCCCTCTGTTAACTCTAGCAGCTTCAGCCGATTTCTTTGCCGCAACGCCAAATTCTTGGTCCAGAACTTGACGCACGGCAAATCTTGTTCGGTCGACAGGAGCAAGACCCGCTGCTTTAGTATCCAGTGTTTCGAAGACAGAGATACAGTCGACGGCAGGTTCCATGCGGTAAACATAAGTCTGTGGACCCGAGTGCGAGGCCCCCTCACTTTCAAGCCGTATACGATCAAACCGGATCCCTGAAGCAGTCATTGCATTGACAGCTCTCTGCACAAGCAATTTCTCACTCGCTTTCCTCACGCTCGCAGTAGAAATGCCAGAATTTTGCACCACTACTGGCGAAATATTAGGATTCAGCATGCGGGTAAGGTAAGGCACAAATTCCGTCGACATGGCTGTTGGCGAGGGAAACATGCGTAGAAGCGGCAATGACAATGACGCCTGCAACGTTTGCAGAATCTCGAAGTTGGATTTTTGCGTTTCGTGGGCTTGGTAGGATGCTTGAGGGCCAGAAAAGGGGGTAGGAGGTTCATTGTCTTCTGTAGTGTCTTCGTTCCATTTGTTTGCAGTGGCATTTTGGGGGCGATTAGGTGTCGCGAATAAGTGGTGGAAAGCAAGGATTGGTTGAGCGAGATACGTGGCTAGTTCCCATTCGCTGTGGCTGAAGACGGCAGAAGAGAGTTGATCGTGAAAGTTCAGCCATTCGTATGCTTCATCTGGTTTACTGAGATAGTTGTCGTCTTGGTATGGGTGATCTGGGTATGCAGAAAAGCAGTCGGTCATGATGCGGTCGATATCGCCGGATGTATTGACCATTTCGCGGAGACGGTCCATGGCTTGCCGCTTCCCTGATTCTGCTACGCCTTTCATGCCGGTGATTGAGGCGGTCGTGGTTGGGGCTGCTAGCATACTGGGTTTCGAGAATCCAGCACCTTCTTTGAAGACGCGCTCGACCACTTCTTTTGGCCCGCCACGGCCTACACCTCTTGCTGAGCCTCCTCCATGAGAGAGGTCTGCCAGGATGTTGTCCTCGATCCATCGGCGAGTCAGCCTTTGCATCGAATTTGCGACTGGGTCTTGGGTTGCTCGAAGTCTGCCTGCAATCCACTCGCCAACAACCAAGATACCACGAATGTCGCCCTCGCCTGTGCTGCTGCCTGAACCACCTTCTTTGCGACTAGACATGCCCCAAGATGCCTCGCACAGCTTTCGCACACCATCGCTGTCGTGGGGAATGTTCTCCTTCTCAAAGATGGACTGCATCCTGGAGACGACAGAGTTTATGGCAGGCTTGCGAACATGAATGACCTCAGCAGCTGTGCTTTGTCGAAGAGGTCGGAGCGAAGGATGATAAACATCGTTACAGATCAAGATAAGTGGTCGCAGCAAGCGGAAATTGTCGGCTTTTCTCTTTCCAGAGGTTTGTTGTGGGCGAGTTTTGTTCGAGTTCCTTGTATCGAGAGCAACCAAGTCGAGTAGAGCCTTGATGAACCCTCCTTCACCGGCACCTCCACTACCACCCACCACACCATCGACCTCGTCAACGATGACACATACAGGACGTCCAGCTTTGCGAATCTTGCCTGAGGCAGTCTTTTGATCGACACCTCTGACATTTTCAGTGCCGACCATATCTCTGATGCGACCTTTGACGACATCTCTACTTCTCTCGTCACTAGCGTTGATCTCCTGGACTTCGTAACCGGCTTGTCTGGCGCAGACATGAGCCAAGGTTGTTTTTCCAAGACCAGGAGGACCAGTAAGAAGCAAGACCTTGCGATGTGGTCTTTCCTGTTCGGCATTGTCGGCATTCTTGCGGTGCTTAGGTTTTCTACTCGAACCAGGAAAGACGATTTCATCCCAGCGTTTAAGCCAGTGCATGACAGAACGATGCGTACGATCATCTCCCACAAGCTCGGTGAATTTGCGTGCTCTGTATTTTTCCGTCCACATCAATGTCCGTTGACTCTTTTGTACGCCGTCAGAAGCAAGAGCAGGCTCTATCGAGGGCATGGCGGCTTTTCTTTCTGCTTCCGCTTGGTCGATGACTTGCTGGGCTTTGGCCTCCTTGACCAGGTTGTGGATGTCGATGCCATAGTAACTTCGCTGAGCTCTTCCTTCTGTGACCTCGGATCGTGAGGCAGCCAGCCTTTCTGTCGACAGAACTTCTGCATTCTGCTTCTTTCGCACCGAGAAGTTCTTGCCTGAGGAAGTGTGTATAGCGACTTTTGCTGTTGTAGGAGTTTTCGAGGATGAAATCAGAGGATTGTGAATGGTCTGTTTGGCGAAAAGTGACAGACCCAAGTCCGGAGTCTGACTATGACTGTGCGCTTGCCGATTGGTCTGTGATTGTGTAGGTGGATCGAGAGCAGGAGGTTGTTGCGTATTTGAGAGTGGTGGGGCTTGTGTCTGGATTGGTTCCGGGTTTGTTTGTTGCTGTGGTAGCGGCATCTCATCATCGCTGTCCGGGTCTTCCATGAAGACATTGTTCGTAACCTCTTTCCCTAGACTCTGCGACATGGTGACTGGTGGAGGTGCGACGGCCGAAGACATGAAGGGCATAGCGGGTGGACTCGATGGAGGGTCTTGATGTTGTCTGTACCGGATCTGGCTCGAAGGTATGTCTGTATGTTGTTTAGACATCAATCTTCAAGGATAACCAGCTAGATCGTACAAGTAGAACGATCGTCTTCGCTGCGAAAGACGTCTGCCAAAGGCCAGCTTCGGTGCTGAATGACGATTCCTCGTCGCTTGTTGTCTGCCCGAGTTTCTGCTTCTTGTTCGTAAAGTGCTGCTATGTCGTCTGAAAAGGTTGGCTCTTCAACGGCAACATTCATTTGTTCATAAGGTTCATATGTTCATATCTTGTCGTTTTGTTCTCGACAAACACTGGCTCGTGAAGCGGACGGACGCGACGTGGATGGCACGCGTTTGATTGGATTTTCATAAATCTTGCACAATCTCGCACAAGTTTCATGCACCCCTTATCATCTTTCGTCAACTGAAAAGGTATGGTTTAATTTCTGCTTGCAGGCTTCTTCTGCTACTGTACATGCTTTGCTTCTTCTGTCCATACCAGCCAACCAGATTCGCAGGACTCTGGATGCAAGTCATCTTCATCGTCTCTAGTCACAAACCTTGCAAAGAGCTTCAGCTACAACCCTTTGTTTCAACTCTTCAGTCTTCATTGCCGTTTCAAAGTGCTGCCATTCCAAGATTGTTGCGGTATTCTAGCCTTGACTGTATCAGTTCATCTATGCCATCGCTAACCTCTCGAACGCCGTGAAACTCGAATGTTCTGCTCCCCCAGCCTCTCGAAAGCCAGAGATATTCAAGTCGAGGGAAGTTCTTCTGGATGGAGGGTAGAACGTTCCCCAGGCTGCCCTCGGCTCCGCATTCAAACAACTCCAGACGACGCAGAGACTCGAGTCGGTTCTCGAAAGGCCTGAACTGATCAAGATCGATACGGGCCAGCGTGATATTTTCAAGCCTTATCTTCAACATTGTTGTGAAGATGCTGCGAAGATATTGAGGGTCATCATCTGAACAGCCAGATTCAAGGTCCAAGGTTTTCAGGTAAACTGTACTCTCAAGCAGCTTGATCGCCATGCTGTCAAGGCCTGCAACTCGTAAGCTGTCCGCATACTCCGTAGGCCAGATATGGAGCTCGAGCTCGGAAATTTGAGCTAATGAGCTCAGTGAGTCAGACGAACTATCGACCAAGTTGTCCCAGACAGCACCCTTGATCTGAAGCGCTTGCACAGCACATGGCCTCCGAGTAGCGGAGTGGC
Source organism: Aureobasidium melanogenum CBS 110374 (assembly GCF_000721775.1). Lineage (NCBI taxonomy): Eukaryota > Fungi > Ascomycota > Dothideomycetes > Dothideales > Saccotheciaceae > Aureobasidium > Aureobasidium melanogenum. The sequence continues at coordinate 169,733 of NW_024470079.1, read as the reverse complement.
AGAGGAGGTTCACCGTACCGAGTATATCACATTCCCAGTGTGAATTTTCGCCTAGGTTGCTCGGACTATAAATCTGACTTCTGCCCAGTGCACGATCTTCCACTGATGACACAGCAATTTTAAGGGGATGATTCCATTGAGAAAGTGCGGTAAAGGCTGCGGCAAGCAGATCTTCGGCATTGTTAGATCGTTTGAGGTTCTCCTCTTCGTCGCAACGAGTGACGAGTCGTCGTATGTTGTCCAGGTACTCATGGCGTCCTTCCGACCGTCCGTCGGCCGCAATATGATCGAACTGGTCTTTGCTTTCTTTCTCAAAACAGTCCGGCTTGAATCGAGCATAAGAGAGTTGGATCTCTCGGACTGCAGAGCCGAGGATAGGGTGTTTGCAGATCTCCACAAAAACCTGCAGACTGTAACGTGTGTAGACGAGATCGATGTTTCTGAAATAGAATTCGGCAAACTCCTTAGAAGCAGAGAGATGGATGCCTTGAGACTTGCTAGTAAGGCGGAGAGCGACGAGATCATTCTTTTGAAGGTCAGAGTCGCGGCAGATCTTGGAGACTAGTTCAGGTGGAAGGGAAGAAAATGAGGTCGGAGGATCCATGCTTGTGAACTTCTGGCGATGTTAGATCTTCACTAAGAACAGAGGAGGACTCTCGTACCTTGTGGAATTGGATCAGCGATAACAAATGATATCTTGAGGAGGTGCGCGCAAAGGCTATGGAGATGAACGTTAAAAGTGAAGTGGTGTTGTGGTTTGAATGAATCTCGGGAGGTCGGCGAAAGGACGGAGACGTGATTCGAAGTGAAAGCCGTCAGAACGCGTTTGTAGATTCTTCGACGAATTGCTTGTTCGTAAAGACGCCGATGGACTCGATATTTAGAATGGTATGTAGTTGTGATGGTTACAGCTGATGATTGAGCCAATTTTGTAGCGGCTGCTCGTTGCTCCTTCCAATGCAAGCACGCTTGGGCAGCGGCACACTGTTCACTATAGAAGGTATGGTCAAGATAGCTGAAAGATTTCACATGGCCTTACTATTGTAGATGATGCAACTATTCCAACCACCCGAGATCTACGTCGACTTTGTAAGATGCATTCTCGAACGCCACCCTGACATCGTGCTTGACAGCCTCCTCAACATTTTCCAGTCGATCATCAATAAACTCTTCCAACTTGACCTGTAGATCCAATTTTTGCGTATCAATATCTTCTTTGAACTCTTGTTGAAGCTCGTCATGGCGAGAATTGAGGAGCTCGACGGCGGTTTTCAACCCAGAGCACTCGAGGTCAAGCTCCTGCCGTATCTGAAGTAGTAAAGTCAGTGTTTGTCTGGTTCAAAGGTGATATGCAGCTCCAAAGCAGTCGGCTCTGCCGCATTGCAGCGTGCTATCAAGAATTGAGAAGGCGTGGATATAGGTTCTAGTGCCACTCGACCAAAGACATCCTTCGTGCACACCTCCAGCTCTTTGAAACCCTACTGCAACGAGAAAGTGGGAGAGATGGGACACCATCTCGTTGTTGTCGATTCATGGTATTCTTGCATACGTACCTGCTTGTCGGTGTTCTCGAGCTTTTCATCTAGCAATGCCAGCTGCTTCTCGGTGTTCTCGAGCTTTTCATCTGACAACGCTCTCCGTAACTGTTCCTCGAGAATGCTGTCTTCGACCATCAGAAGACGGTCCTCGATACTGTTCTCAACCGTGCTGGCCTGGCTTGGTGATGAGTAATGCGGGTCAGGGACTGAGCAAGACTCAGGTGCATGATCCACGAACGAGTCGGTCTGTGTTCCAGCATCAACTACAGGAGCCCGCTGGAGCTGCTGTACTTGTTCACGTAGGATTGCAAATTCTGCACTGAGAGCTGCGAACGCCAGTTCCCAAGGTTCTGGCACAGCTTTCTCCGTCAACAATTGTCGCTTAGAAGGCGTTTGACGTGATACAGGTGATGCTATCCGTCTCTTGCCATGTTTTCTAGAGCTGCTTATAACTCTGGAGTCCGATTGACTTGTCGGATCACTGTCGATGGCTCCTAGACTCGTTGAGAGGTCATAGGGAGGTGGATTTTCAGGTCGATTCAGTGTCCAAAGGTCATTGAGGGACGTGACAATCTTGCTGTTGACCGGCTTAAGATATATGCTGTTGATGACGTCCTCGGGTGTAGGCTTCATGCCTCTGGCTAATGAGTTGCTGAGAGCCAATATATGTCTTGTGCTGACAGCCTTGGACGACACGTAGACCTTGAATGTGTCGAGTCGACATATTCGCCACAAGGCCTCGATGTCCTCGATCATAGACGGTCTCTTTTGTAACAGTGAATCAGGTGCGACGAAGGTTGCATGATCTTTGAGAACAAAGCGAATGCTCACAAGTTCGTCTGCCGTTGTACTCGATCCTTGCTTGATGAAAGCGCTCCTGACACAAGACGGAATGACTTCTTCCTCATTGTCGCAGATCTCTAGGCTTTGAACATGGCTTGCATCAAGGAAGAGATACACGGCAGTCTTTCTGATCTCGTTGGCAGCATCGATTGAGCGTGCAGGCGTGCTGAGCTTACAATGGAACAAGCTTCCTTCGAGAACCATATCCAGAGTAAATTGGTGTAGCGCTGAATCATTTTGAGGATGTACATGATAAACTTTAGCAAGCGTTTTGAAGGGAAGGATACTCGATTCCATTGGGTACGAAATGACTACGTAACAACACTTGTCAGCCAGGGCAAGTACAAAAACGCAATCAAGAAAGTTAGTAAGAATGAGAACCCCACGCACAAAGCGCAGAACCCTCCCACCCGGGCTTTGAGAGCAGCCCTGACTCGCCAGAGATACAAAGGCAAGGCGGACTAGCAAGAGTGATCGTAACGAAGCCGGCTTCCAGCCCCTACAGATCACCGGCTGATCTGCTCATTGAAGTTTGGTTTGTAACCCCACTCAATGACCGGCGACTGGACCCTACAGACCCCAGAAGCGTTCGAAAGAGTGCAACTGGACTTCGAAATGATGGCCTGCCTTCGAAAACTCCCCCATCTTGCTAGTCAACGCTCAAGCAGCTCTGAAGCAGACCTCAACCTACCCCAACCACCCAACCGGGCTTTTGAAGAGCAGCCCTGACTCGCCAGAGATACAAGCAAGGCGGCCCAGCAAGAGTAATCGCTCCGCAGGCGGCATCCAGTCCCTGACAGATCAAAGCTGACCTGCACGTTGAGATGTGGTTTGTGGCCACAGTCAACGACCGGCTACTGGACCCTACAGACCCCAGAAGCACCCGAGAGAGTGCGACTGGACTTCGAAATGATGGCCTGCCTCCGAACACTACTATCTTGCTGGTCGACGCGCAAGCAGCTTTGGACCAGACTTCAACCTACCCCAGCCACCCGACCGGGCTTTTGAAGAGCAGCCCTGACTCGAAGGATGAAGGAAAGGGGATTTCACCTAGAATGCGTGTCGGTCAGAGGCTATAGAAGCGATAGAAGCGAAACGAATGGACAACTCACCAACTCATGCTCGTCGATGGGAGGTTATAAGTTTCGACGTCGCGAGGCAGCAGGCTTTGAGAGGGCGCGTAAATGCCAAGATCACGCGTCATATCAACTTGATTGGATGGCGTGCAACCAACACCAACAACTTACAACCTGCATTTGGGGCAGTGCTTTCGAGCGGCCCGATATCATTTCTATCGGACAGGAGAGAGTGTGTGTGTCAAGCAATGCGCTTTCATGTTTCGGCGATGATCGCCAAAAACCACTTCCGAGATGACTATCGCGATGGCGCAAAATTGACAGCGGGAAACGGGAGGTCGAGCAGGATGTCCCGAAAGCTTGTCACCCCCTCAATGATGACGGAGCCCTCCCTTTCGCAACTTCCAACTCCTTCGTGCCCCCCTTTCCAATCCTTTGTGTCGTCCGTGGAATGCCATGATTCGCTTCCTTACCTCCTATCAACTCTACTTAAAACTCGCTCCACTGCATGGGTTCATGGTCTGAACAAGCGCTTCAGCAAGTTTATCGATACCTCCCGCCAATCTACTCGCGCGACTTTGCGTATGCCAACAACGCGCCCGTAGTACTTCGCATGGCCAGAGCTAACGTCAGCGAGATCACTGCAAAGACCTTTGCCGAGTACGTTTCACTACACTGCACTGCTTGCGCTTAACCGCTGTCTACTTGTTTTCTGTTGGCGCAAATGCCTGACGAAGCTAAGACTTTGTGGAAAAGGCTCCTCTCTGGTCCAACCATCGACTTTTACGTCGGTGAAGAGCGTCGGCATTGGTCGCTGCATCGCAACCTGCTATGTCACCATTCGCCATACTTCGAATCCGAGTTCCTCGCTAGCAAGACGTCTAAACCCTCTTCGAGGTCTGAGCTTGAACTACCCGACCAAGACCCCGCTGGTTTCGAGCTGCTCGTAAAATGGCTGTATCAAGGAACATTGGACGACACGTCCGACATGACGGACGAGAAGAAATACGACTACTCTGTAGCCTGCCACAAGCTGTATCTGCTCTGCAACAAGTTCGATCTTCCAATCTTGAGGAACGAGTCCATCGATCGCTACAGACAAGGCTTGCTTGAAGCTCAACTCGTACCCGACGCCGAAGAGATCAACGAGATTTACCGCAGCTCTCCAGTGGGTTCGCCTTTCAGAAAACTCATGGCCCAGATTGCCGCGCGACAGATCATGGATCCAGACAGTGAGAAGAATGCTGAAAGCTATCGAAACTGCTTCAAAGACAACCCTGATTTTGCAGTCGACATGGTCAACGCTATCAAGGAAGGCACTGGGGGCATACTGTTTGACGATCCAACAGATGGCGACCAGGCTGCATACCACGAGGACTCTACACCACGTCAAAATGGCAAAGGTAAAGGTACTTAGCCCCAAGTCTTTTCTTGCCCAATTCTCAACTCCTGCTTCTGTCATTCAATCCACAGAACTCGGATAATAATGAGTTCAAGGTCCTGCATCCAAGTTGACGCCAATCCCTTCCAGACGACGAAGATCATTCTCTGCAGACGCAGGCGCGGAGCGATTCACCGATGGAGAACGAAGACGCACTTCTGGAGAGTCCTCAGAGCGAGAATCCGAGTTACCCACACCACCAGACTCAACTCGACGAGAAAACGGATACGGAGTCCGACGATTCAACGGAACCAGCAGAACCATTGCCAAGAGTCCGGCCACGGGAGAAAGAGTCGAACCAAACAACGTCAACGGAGACGCAGAAAGCCCCTCAAGAAAGAAACCAAAGAAGCTTGTCATACGTGGAGGCTCTTCGTCGCCGCAAAGACAGAGGGCAGCTTGAATCGCGCGGTCTCTGGGACTACTGGAACAACATGGCGACCATGGGCGCCAAATGATGATTTATGAATTACGGTCATGACGGTGCTTCTGACTGCCTGTCCTTCTTCCTTTGTTGTTGCGAGATACCCAGTTCGAGAACCATCTAATAATTTCACTTAATTATGCTTAATTTACTGTCATCTCTCGGCTTACTAAAGCTCGAGCTACCCCGCAGTGTTGTTTTGTCACCAGCCCCACTCAGATCGTGTACCTTGAAGGATCAGATGCGACCATCATTGTGATATTTGTGCCTCCGAGCCATTGAACCTGTCATACAACGCACACCGCTTCTATTCAGACGCTTTCAGTGGCCTGAGCCGTTGGACAACAGGCCGATAGAAATCTCACGAGGGGTAAATACGAGTATGCGTTTCTAAGCAGCACGCCGAATAACACCGAACCCCGAAGCTGTTCTCCCGCTTCCCGCAGCGACATCATGGAAGCTTCGATGAACAATGGGTGGGGCAAGAGGCAATGTTGCCCCTAGCTGGAAAGGTCTCGAGGATATATAAAGTCAATTGGGGTAGCCACGTCTAGTTTGACCATTCCAATCGACTTTCTCCCTTTCACACCTCCTCATCGTCACTACACTCACAACCATGTCTCTCAAGCCTATCCTTATCCACGGCCACGCTGGCGGTCCCAACCCCTGGAAGGTCGTTCTGGCTATGAAGGAGCTTGGCCTTCCTTACGAGCACAAGCTCTGGGACTTCCCTGACCTCAAGAAGCCCGAGTACGAGAAGCTCTGTGTCAACGGAAGAACACCTACCATTGAGGACCCCAACACCGGCATCACCCTGTGGGAGTCTGGTGCCATTGTCGAGTACCTCATCGAGCAGTACGACAAGGAGAACAAGTTCACATACACTTCCAGCCCCGAGAAGTACTTGTTGAAGCAATGGTAAGCTGGCATGAACCTGATCTGCCACAGATCCCGACTAACACTACGCTCAGGCTTCACTTCCAAGTTTCCGGACAGGGCCCTTACTTCGGCCAGCGCGTCTGGTTCAACATCTACCACGAGACTAAGATCGACTCAGCAATTGAAAGATACAGCAAGGAGATCAAGCGTGTGCTCACAGTCTTGGACAAGCATCTCAAGCAACAGGGCACCGAATACCTTGTTGGTGACAAGTACACCTACGCCGATCTGTCGTTCATCCCTTGGCAGATGCTCTTGCCCTTCATTTTCGGAGAGCAGAGCGATGCTTTCCACGCCGAGGTTGAGAAGGAGCTGCCTCACTACTGGGCTTGGTGGCAGAGAATCTCGAACCGTCCTGCTACACAAGAGATGAAGAAGGAGAGAGAGGCCAACTTCCAGAAATAAATGGTCAATTACGAGACCCGAATGATCTAGCTTAAAAGCGCAAGGCAGTCTGCCAGAAATGTATACCCCAATATCCCATTCAGTTCCAGTTTTTTCATCACGTTCGAGAACTGCTTTTGTCATGGTTTCAATATGATGCATACAGTACAGTATCTCTTGAGGCGCCGACCTCGGATCTTACTCCTTCCAGCTGCTGCATTTCCCCAGCTTCTCGAAGTGCCGCGCTTGTCGCAACTCCCGAAAATAACTCTGCCCCCTTCAAGCCCTGAATCCCGTCTCCGTGGGATTCTGAATGCTTCCTGTGTCTATCGCCAAATGCATCCTGTCGGCATCATCGGGTAGAGGCTGGCCATCTTTAGGTTCGTTAGTGTTTTGCTTGTTTCAACAACATGGCAAACGGGTCCGAGGATGTTGGGAAAAAGGGCTTGGCTTTTTTTCGCTCTCAGAAGTCATGACATCCTCGGTCGCCCCGGATGTCTTTGACAAGTCGCGTTCTTCCTCTATTCCCGGAGGCTCGTTCACATAGCTTGTTACCAGATTATTTCCACCAAGAAACAAGTCTCGAAAAACGCAGATCGCTCCACCTCCTCGTTCTATCCCACACGAACGCGCAATAATCGGCGTGGGGTTCAAGGAAGAAGACTGCAGGAACCCGAGTCGGCAGGAAAGAATGTCGGGGTTGCCGTCTGATTTTCCATCACATCAACCACCTCACCTCCCGCCAGTGCAACAGTTTGCTCAACAGTCGCCATACCATGCTGCAGCTTACGGATCCGTACCGGTGATGCCTGTCAACGCCTTTGCGCCATCACGTCTACCGCCTCCAGCTAGTGCTAGCGAGTCACCAGCTCGCGATGCAAAGACATCCACGCCTGATGGTGAACGCACGAAACCTAAGCAGAAGCGTAACAAGCCTACGCTGAGCTGCGAAGAATGTGTCGAGCGCAAGACTAAGGTAGGTTGTCTCTCAATCTTTCTTGCTTTCATCACGGCGATGCATCTTATGAACATCAAAACGATCTTGCATTTCCTGCGAAAATCGGCTATGACCAGCAATATATGCTAAATATATGCTAACTATCCACTCACAGTGTGACCGAGGACGTCCGGGGTGCTTGGCTTGCATCAAACGGCAATCGACTTGTAGATACACTCACGTTGCTAATCTGATAGCTGATGCAAGGTATCTAGATACATCAAGAAGGGGAGGCAAGATGTATATGCTGACATCCGCCAAAGCCAGAAAGACAACGGACCTGATAAGCAAAAACATATGGTCAAGCCACCACCAGCCAAGAGAAAACTCAATGGCTCTTTCGATGGCTCCTCATCTTCCCCAGCCAGTACTGCCATAAAACAAGTGAGGACTGATTTGTTCTCCAAGTTCCATCATCGCTCGCCGCGCGAAACTTCTGTTGGATTTGGTTCGCCTTTTTTGCAATCACAGGTTCCCTTCTCGAAACAAACACCATCTAACATTTTTGGCATTGGATCATCTCACCCATTCACAAACTACTGGACATGTCAAGGCGGTTTACCTGAGGTCCTTGCAGTGCTACCAAGCAAGCAGCAGGCCGACATCTTAATCGCCAAGTACTTTGAATGCGTGGCTCCTGTGTATCCTTTTCTACATCGACGAACCTTTTACGTGGCATACGAGCGGTTCTGGGCCTTGCCGGAGAAGGAACGCGAAACCGCCGATGCCGATTTGATTGCTTTGCACTTTGCTCTTTATGCTATGGGTACGCAGTTTATAGATCTTGCAAGCTATGACGCGAAGAGTTCAAGTGCCGAATTTCTGGGTAAGTCTGATTACTAGCAACGAACCGGATCAACTTCCTGACTCAGAGACAGCTTCCGCTGCCAATCAGGCACTTCGCATCTACTCTTACCTCAATAGGTCATCTCTGAGAGCTCTAGGTGCTCAGATCCTGTTGTGCTATTTCTTAATGAATGACAACCATGCATCAGATGCATACGCTTGGTCAGGAATTATTGTACGACAGGCCTACGCACTGAGACTTCATCGCGACCCTGATATCATCCTGCCAAACATCTCACCTGTGGAGAAGCACACGCGAAGGAGGTTTTGGCAGGCCATTCTCCATCAAGACACATTCCTTACTGTGCTTCTCAAGCTGCCGCCGACAGCCACTCATAGCGATGTGTCAATTGACTCTTTGACCAATGAGACAGAGGTTGAAGCTCAAGATTCGACCAGATACACAGGCAGCAGTGCTCGCATCGAGAATCTCATGAGCATAAGCGTTATCGCACCTCCACAGGATCAACCCAAACAGCCCGAGCCACCCATTCTGCCACATCAAAGAATCACCGAAGACGTCGACAAAGCAGATGTCCTATACGTAAAGTCACTGTGGCGGCTGGCACTCAAAGTCCAGGAAAACCTCTGCTCTCCAGTTTCTCTGTCCATTCCGATAGCCAAGAACGCCCGCGCAAAAACAACATTGGTCAACTCTTTCCGCGAAATCTGGAAGTCTGCTCCGTCATTCCTTACGACTTCGGACTATGAAACTCTGCGGCAGATGGCTCAGCATAGCGGTAGAGCGGTTCGCCAAAACTTGTTTTTCACAAGCAATTACTACCACTGTTTGATGATCATCCAAGCGTTCGAAGATGCAGAGGTGGGAGTAGAGCTCAACTTCCGCGGCGCACTAGAAGCAGCCCACGAAGCCATTTGGGCTTACTTCAAGCTCGATGACTTTTTCCAGGGTGATGCTGGCGTTTGGTGGGTTTTCCAACACCGAGCTTTCGAAGAAGCTGTAAGTTATTGCTCTATCACCATGATCGAAGGTTTGAACTGACATTCTATTGCAGCTAACGATGACTGATCTTCTGGCCACCCTACCAGCTAACGAGACCAACTCGAAAGACCAGCTCTTCACAAAGTGCAAAGAAGCAGTGCGTCGTATGATTGAAGTCCTGCAGCGACAAGGCGGATCTCAAGAGATGAATAAGCACAGACATGGCGCATTGCTCACTGCATACGAGCATGTCACCATCTGAACCGTCTGAAGAATATGTGTATATGTATAGTCCCCCTCTTTGTTTTCTCTTTTTCTGTAATAATAATTTTCCCTTTGCATATATATATATATATATATATATGTATATGTATATACATCCTTCTGAGGCGAGATACTGTAGCTAGTACTTTGCTGCTCTGTCTTATGTTGTTGAGAGGTCTGTGTTGTCTTATTCTGTATATTTCAAGCCCTCTTTTTTTTTCTCTCTCTCTTCGTCTTTCTTTTACCCGAGAGCATCTGTCCCGATGGAATGCTTGAGATTCGCTTCTTTCCGTTCTTGCTTACTTGCCAAATTCGTGGCGAAAAGCCTCCAAGGTAAAAAAAAACCCTCAATCCTTTCTCTACTATCGCAACTCTACCCCTTATCCACCCATTCCTCTTTTCCCTCTCTACACCTCCTCTATCTTGCTTCCATGCCCTCCCTTCCTCTCTTTCACCCCTCATACAACGTATAAGACGACGGTATTGTTGATCTAATTCCTTATCACGCACATTTATAGGGAAGGTTACGGGAAGCGGCCCGCGTTTCCCACCCATCCACGCACGCACGCCCATTCCCAGCCTCGATGCATCCATCGAACCACGCAAAAACCCGCCGACTCAGCAGCAAATATTTTGGGTTCGGGCCTTGGATTGGCTTTTGTCTTACATGCATGCACGATGAGGTTCTTTTTGCAAGCCTCCCCGTGCCGTGTGGTGTCCACAAGGCTCAAAGTTGACTACATGCCACATCTTTCGCCTTTTTTAAAAAAGAAGATTGGGAAGATAGGAAAATAGGTAAGTGATTTTGCGATTCGGAAATCTTGCAAAAGGCGTTTCTTACATACATTGTCACATAGAGGCAAAGAAGTACAAGGGAATAAAAGATCAGGAAAAGTCGAGCCGATCCACTTGCGGCTCCTAGTATTGGTTATTGGTCCTATCTAAAGCAAGACGAAAAAAAGAAAAAGTGATTGCAAAGCGAGGGTATGGTATAAGAAGTCAGAGTAAAAGGGGGTATCTCAAGCAAGCCGAAAAATGACACCCTTGTAGAAAAAAGAGAAGAAGAATAAGAAAAGAAAACGCCCAGATGCACCGTCCCAGCCAAGCCTGTTTGTCTTTGCGTATTGATTTTTATTAAGTGTAAAGTGTAGTGGTGGATTAATAATGGTTTGTTGTAGGTGTGCTGTGATGGTGGATGGAAAGGAAACGCCAGGCAGGTGAAAACTGAACAGAGTGGTATCAAAACGCCCGCCAGTCTCGTGAGAGACATGCCTTTGAAATCTAGTCGCAAAGGTGTAATTTTAAAAAGACTCCGAAAGATGTGATGTGCTGTGACGAGCGAACCAGAAAATCCTCAAATGCGCCGTCAATGATGCTTGCGTCCAGTGATAACGAGCAAGGCGACACAGAAGCATTGTTGGTGGATGATGTCTTCAAGGCGTGTGGTCCGCAGAAAGGGCAGTCACAAGCCCCCATGATCACCTGCAAGTGTGACCAAGCACCAGGGCGCCGAACGCCAAGGAAAAACAGGAAATAGCAAATGGGGTGTAAAAGAATCCGAAGTTGTTAGCGCCGTTGAGCCACATGACTCTCCCTCATGCATGCAAGACTTGAAACTCCGCAAGATGCATGGGTAAACAAGCTGCTCAAATCAAAAGTCGATCACGCCTATGCTTGCGTCGTGCGATAATCTTTCCAGTCCTGCTGCGGCCATAGGTGAGGCAACGACTGACTGATGGATGGGATGCGCTGCTGCTGGTGGCCCTGAGGTGCCTGTGGGTTGGTAGTCTCCCACAGTGTAGCAAAATCTATGCTACCTGTGCGGTTCGCGACGACAGGCTCGGTCGTGTAATGAGCTGATGGCTGATGCCATCCGACTCCAGACTGAGGACCTTGAGTATGAGTTTGCTGTAGTGATGGCTGCTGGTTCTGATAATGATGTTGCGGCTGGTATTGATGTTGGGATTGTTGCTGCTGCTGTGTATGCGGCTGCTGCTGTTGCTGCATCATGAGGCGTGAGTCGCCAAGTCCAGCTGACATGGCCCCCATACCTGCTGATAGGTTTGACTGATGCATGGGCATGCTCGTTGCAGTCATGCTAGTAGGGAATGACATGGAAGTGTTGTTTGTGACCGAAGGAGGGGATGAGCTGTGCAGCTGATGTCTGGGTGGTGCGACCGAACTTGGTGAAGGAAGGGCGCCAGCGGTTGAGGAGTAACTTGCAGACTGGCATCATGTTAGTTCAGAGGATACAGATGCAGATATAACAAAATTGTAAAACTTACGTATTTGCCAATGATCTTCTTGAGAGCACCGGCAAGAATTCTCCAGGGGAAGACCTTGACATCCTTCTCGATATTGCGTGGCTTGGGGCTTGGGAAACCCATGATAATCTTGAAGAACTCCTCGCATTTAGCCTTGGTCTTCGACACTGTTTGAGGTCTGAACCCTTCAAGGTTGCGACGGATACGGTTCTTCTCTTCGACAGTAAAGCGGACAGCGACCAGCGACTCCAATAGTTGAATAGTATCAACACTGGTAATATAGCAGCCGTTCTCCTCTTCCCACCAGATGCAGTTGACGTAGATGCAGCCAGGCGCTTGCGCATGTTCCTCAGGCGTGACGGGCTGGAAGGAAGCAGAAATGACACTACCATTCTGACTGCGACGGAAGCGCACAATACGACGTCTTGCAGCAACTTCGTCTGCATTCCAATCATTTGCCATGCCATTCAGGTCGCCCTCCAGCTTGAGGACAGCCTTGATGTTGGATGGGTACATGGCATATGGGTTGAAAGGCTGACTCGGTGACATGCCAGTAGGCGACGGCTGCAAAGCAGTGGTGCGGATGAGGGGTGGATTGGCACCGCTCGACGAGACGTTGGTGACCTGAGCAGTCGGTGCTGTTCGGTCACTGGTCATGTATGTCGAAGGGTATGAGTTGAAGGGCTGGGGCTGAGGCATACCGATGGGCGTGGGAGCTAGTCTGTACGTAGGCGCCTGTTGCAAGTTCTGCGAATACTGGGTAGGTGCAGGAGCGTTGAAAGAACGAGCGTACGAGATTGCGCTGGAAGAAGTCGGAGGACGAGAAGAGTACGGGTCAACCATGGTGGACGAGGGCGGCGAGTACTTGACTTCGGCAGGATTGTGAAGAGGAGAGTCGCGGAGGTTCTGCGACGAAGGGCGCTTGTTCGGCGACTGAGCGTCTTCTGACATTTTCCTCTTGCGCGTGCTGCCTTGCGATGGACTCGAGATGGCGTAAGGGGTCGCGTCGGTATATGTGTACTGTCCAACCTCGACAGGCACGTTCAGGGCTTGCTTGTCACTGTCTACCATCTCAAGATAGATGGTGACTACAGTGTTGGATGATGCAGTAGCCTCGAATGGAGGAACGTCGACAATAACGGCAAAGTTTGGTTGCGGACCTGAACCGGGCAAGGTGGTAAGACGACCTTCGCAGCGTTTGGTACCGAAAGATACAATGAACGAGACTCCGTTGCTTGCCAGGTCCTCAGTGGCGTTCATGTAGATAATAAATCTACCGCCTGCAGGGCCTCGTTGTGGCGTAGCCGAGACGATTTCAGGCAAGGTACGGGATCCAGCAGCCATGTAAGAAGGATAAGATGATGCATTTTGTTGAGCATAAGAAGAGTCATGAGATTGGTATGACTCTTCGGTGAGCAGGGGAATTTGAGCAGCATCTGGGAGGCCAGATGGGACCTGCGCGTGGGAATTTGAGTAGGAGAGATTGAACTGTGATTGGTTGTATGCAGGATAGCCAGGTGCCTGATCAGGTCGTGTGGCAATGCCGTAGCCTAGTTCGGTACTGGTCAGTCATCTGAGCCATGATAAAGCCTCGCGACCTCGGGTAGATCCGTTAAGCGGCCGAGAGTCTCTTTTGGGAGCACCAATAACATCAAAAACTTACCGTAGCCATAGGCTGGAGGTTTTTCGTAACCAGACATTGATGCGAGTAGGTTACCGTAGTTCGAAGAGGCCAGGAGACCACCCTTTTGGGCCTCCTGACAGGCAACAATGACTGACTCTGGAATGGCTGATTCTTCGTCGACAATGACAGGCGCAGCTCTCAGTTGTGGAGGAGTCTGCGAAGGAAGGAATGAAATGTCAGGATAAAATGCTACGGCAGGAATAATTGAGGAAGAAGAGATGGTCGACGAACCTGCAGGCGCATAAGAGTGCTGACCGCCAGGTTTGCAAAGCAGCGGAGAAGAGAGTCAAAATGAGGCACGGAGCGACCTCAAGAATGCACACCGCGACGAAGGTCGACTTGCGTCAGGTGGGCTCGGAATCAGAAACCTGACGAACGCTTTTGCTGGAGTGATAAAGCAAGAACCCGTCGATGGCTTGCACGCGCAGAATTGAGTGCTGGATGATTAATGGATATGCGAGCCAAAAACTAGATGCAGTCCGTAGATCCAGCCAGGTCTCGCTATAGAATTATTAAAAGAGACAGTCCAGCTGAAGTTGGAAGGATTGTCGATGATAATACTCGGCGAGGGCGTTCGCAGGAGATTGCAGGTGTCTTCCGAAGATGGTCCCAAGGTTCTGGATACACGGCTAAGGTAAGTTCCCGTTCTGATTCTGACGATGTTGGGCAATGTTTTCAAGACAACATATGTGATGGAGCTAGAGGTGACCCAGCTAGTGAAGAAGGAAATACTCACTATCGTTTCGCGTGGACAAAGAAATGGTCGAGCTGGAGTGAACCGGATGGCGCGACGAATATTAAAGTCTAGGCTTGCATGCGATTAGCTTTTTTCACAATTGATCAAGTCTGTCGGCGCCGTTGCAAGCATGCAAGGAGAGTGAAGAAGTATGTCCCGACATCCAGGATAGCACTCACATTATTTCAAGTAGAGGCTGAATGGATCCGGTCCTTTGGTATTATGTGCGACAGTGTATGCACAAGATGAAGACAGTGATATGTGGGGGCGTGTGTATTAGTTTGATGTCTCTGGGTTGATAGATTATTATTGGCTAAAAGTTGGCCATCCAAGTATATGCAAGGTCGAATAGGAAGTAGCTGAAAGTATGGATGATTGGGTCGCTATGCACGCAGCCGTGATCCGAATCTGAGTCAAGGTGTTTCAACTGGTCTCGCAAAAGGCAGGTGCGATTTGGAAAAAGGTTGGTTGACAGCGTGGGGCGTGACTCTCTTGAGATATGTGGAGAGAGAGGTTGCTGCTGCTGTGGTTAGTAGGAGTGCGCCTCCCGTTGCCAGGTCCTGGGATAGCTGCACACAAGAGGGGTGAGGGCAGCGAGTCGGGTAGAGAGAGGAGGGTTAGGCGGAGAGGAGGGATAATGATATGTTAAAAAGAAGGGCCCCGAACGGTATCAGTGCATTTTTGTGGAAGCCATTGGGAGCGCATCATCGACCGCTGAGTGGATGACGGGAGCTTGGAGCAGCTCCCGCAAATCGTTCTAACCGGTGACAGATGGAACGCTAGAGCCAGGAGAGGAGTAGCAGCACAGGTTCCTGTGGGCGCCGCCTATTCCGGGTCCTGGGCTTTTGCGCGCGCGCGCGCCGGTGCGCCGGTCTGCCCTTGCATTCCAACAGAAACCTTAAGCAACTTTATCACGACGGTTTCGACCTGTCAACGGCCACTTCAAAAAGCTGCAAGTAGTGCTTTCGCAATATACAGAAAAGGACCACGGCGTTGGCTGTTGACACAACCCTCGGCCATTCTCGGGCGCGAGCGCCAACGGCCGCGCGCTCTGGTCATTAGCTATATCAGATGTGGTTCGTTGGCGGACAAACGGGATTGGTCGGTCGGCCCAAAAGAAAGCGACTTTTTCGCTTGGCCAAAGAACCTAGCATCTGCCATTGACCTTGACAAGCCAACGCGTCTGCAATTGACGACTCGAGTGGACGGACCTTGCTTGACGCGGCCGCTGGACTCTGGAGCAGCGCACAGCAGCGGCATCTGCACGCCTCGTCCAGCGGCGACGACAAAAAGTGGGAAACAGATGCTGTGGATGCGCTGGTTCCTGCATACAGTACAGCGATCTGCACGGTTCATCCGCCGCAAAGAACCCTGAGTGCTTTTTTCTTTGACCCTTGCCTCTGACACTGGCCAAGGAGCCAGCAAGGAGAATTGAAGATGGAAGAGGTTTGGTGCCAGAGGCTGTGTGGCGGTAGCTTTGCCGCTTCGGCGCCGATCTACTCTAAAGCGTCCCAAACGGGACGAGATCGACCGCTTCGTCCTACCGGTTTCTTCTAGCTGGTATCTCCACAAATCCAAATTTCAACCGTCGACTGTGTCCAAATCTGCCTGCGACGTAAGCAACATGCACGCACTGGGCTTCTACCTCATCTTGGCCGATCGCAACTTTACACGACCTTCTCCTTTTTTATTTCCTTTCTCATTTCCCAGTCTTCAACCTTGCATGATATCGCAAACAGGCATCGACTCTTGCAAGTTATCAAGAGCGCCATGCAAACGCCGGATTGAAGCCATCCTTTCATGAATCGCGCACTTGTTTCGCAATTACAACTGTCATTGTATGCGCCAAACGGTCTTCGATAGCACCTAAGAATGGCCGTTGCAATCCTTCCTATCGATATTGATTGGTGATAGGTTCGTCCGTTCTTCTGCGGCTTCTTCTGATTCTTCTACACGAGAGCCAATATCGATACCACCGTTTTTGCATTATAACAACGTCTGACATAAAAACGGTGCCGATGCCCTACCGTCGGGATTCATTGGCGTCCTGCACGACATCTTCCACTGCATACGTTTGCTCCAATACCTATATCGCAAATATTTGACTGCTACTATGGATTATGAGCAGCTCTATTGAAAACCGCGCCTCTACTTCGGCACGTGTATAGCAATTCTGCTCATACTTTGCTAGAAAACGTGATGAGCCTTTTGGCCAGTCACGCGTATACCCATCTAGGCTAATGACTTCTGGCCAACGGAGTCTGTCATTGCTCCACTATACATACAACGACTTTCATTCTGGACACACTTTGTCGGATCGGGATAGCAGCTCCAATTGCACCAGGACCTTGGCGATGTACCTATCCTTCGGAGGAGCCGCAAGCAATTCAGCCTATCGACTGATTTTTGATCCTTCCTGTGGAGTTTCTGTCTCAGGGATTTGAATGCTAGCTACTGATTCAACGGCATACTGACAAAAGTAATGTTATCAGCAATTGCAGCGGTTGTGTTTCTTGGTAAGAAGGATATCGCATCTCAGCAGAGGCAGTCAATTAACTTGCTGCCAAAAGGTAAGTCAGTGCATATACTCGTACTCGGGTAAGTTATGCAAAAAGGTCATGGGTACTTCGGATCAACTCAAAGTTTGTACCATCGCGAGCCTCATGCTTCTTCTCTTTGTTTCCAGAACTCTATCTCTCTTTCACCCCCTCTTCGCGCCCCGTTTACGCGTCCGTTGACCCCGAAGGCCTCCCGGATATCTACCATACTTTTCTTGAGCGACCGTTACAGCCAATACTCTCTCGTGACCATCGCGAGGAATACTCAAAGAGCTCGCTAACGGTCGCACTTCGCTACGGTGAGCCAGTCAGCGAATCATCCAACGCTTTGTCTCAGTCGAGCGGGGACACAGCGCGAGTCGCGACAGAGTCCACTCGTACGCACGAAGCAGAGTCGCCCGAGGAGGCTGGTCTTCACTCCGCTGTCCGTTTCCAGCTTGAGTCACCAATGGCTACAATCTCAAGCAGTTACAGCGAGTGGTTAATTTGTCTTAGATGCGAAGGTATGTCTTGGTCTCACGGCCAGCTCGTCCGCACGCGGTCTCTGAGACTCGGGAAGAACCCTCTGACTGTCTTGTCTTCTCTCGCACATGAACATGAACTCTGTCAGGCATGTTTCTCCCTGCTCAGATCTGTCTATCCTTACCCGCTTAGAAACACTTCCATCTCCAACAACGATATCTATCAACTTTCACGTTGTCGCATCTGAGTAACATGTTCTAGACATGCTGGAGAAGGTTAACTTACTTTTGTGTCTCGGCAGGCTGGTCAGATTTGTTGTTCGCGTCTCTCAGCTCCCTGCCTCAGGATATCAAGTCAAGTCTGCCGTTGGACTAGTCGTCGCCTGTACACCTTGACCAGGTGACCAACCGGCCTCCAAATAAAAACAAACCAGCCTCTCCTTCGTGTACATTGATCCTTCGTTCAGCCCTTGGATTTGCAATCTGGCAAGTTCGAGTGTCTCACTTGATCATGATGTGATATCCACTTGATAGCATCATCACTGTTGCGCGTCAGATAGGTCTAGGCAAGCAGTTGGGGGTGATCAGGGGTGATGCTCTGCCGACGTTCTTCCTGCGCGGTTTCTCTTACGACCGCTGCTGACCATCCACAAGTTGCAACCCACCATTTTCTCACGTCCGTGTTACTTGCTGTTCTTCTTTGATATTTGGCTACAAGTACTCAGGCATAGATTGGCATGGATGATTTGATCATGCCTGTTACCATCAACAATGCTCAACTTCGCCTATTGAGTTTATACGTACACCACCAAGTCTGACACGCGGCAGGCAATCATGCCTGAGACTATGCAATGCATTTTACCTCCACCTACTCCCCATGGCTGACAATTTGATCACAGCAAGCAGTCTTCTCTCCCTTTCTCTTAGCCATGATATACAGGACTTCCTCAGGCCCGGACTTCACCCCGAAAGCACATCGATCTTGTCATCGACTGACGCGACCCACACCTTCAGCTTTCAGCTACGAACCCCATCATTATCTCAATTACCACCAGTCGTCCATGCCATTCTCCACAACCCAGTCACACGAAACACAAGACACACGCCAATGTTTTGCCATTCTCCAGCCCAAAAGTTTATTGAAATGTCGCTTGGTGATTGACCGCCAAACATGAGTCGCATTCATGGCAACAGAGAGGCGTGGTCAAGCGGCTGACGACTCATGTTACAGCCAACACTCATCCACACTCACCCGTGCTGTGTGGTTGTCAAAAAAGAAGCTTCGCCAGAGACCAAATTTCAATCAGCCCACGTGAGATAAGGAGATTTTACACTCGAGTAGGTGTGTTGCTTAATATGTGGATGCGGCAGACGAGTACGGTATCTACTCGGAGTAGCAATCTAAAGGAAAATCGATCTTCAAAGGTACGGTAAGTAGATTGTGTACAGTACAGAGAGGACATGTCGTCGGCGAAACCCGCTGTCTTCTTCCTTTTGACCCTGCATGATTTCCTTCCTCGCACATTCTTCTGCATTCCTTTTTCGCTTTTTCCCGCTTGCCGCAGCATCTACGTTTTCTGACAGGTCAAGCCCTTTCCCATTTCTTTTGCCGCGGGGCGTCGGGGCGGCGGTGACCACTAAACAAAGCAAAAGACGCGCAAAAAAGGCAAGTGCCGAAATTCTTCAAAAGCACGACTCGTGGACAAACAAGCGGAGATGTCAACTCCCTGTCCCATCCAGGTAAAATAGATTGAAAGTAAATCAATATGGACAACACCGACAAGAGGTGCGATTGAAATTGGAAGGTGGGTACGGGATCTGAGAGGGCTCTTTCATCTATTTTACTTTTTCGGTCTTTGCTTGCAAAAGGAGGGAGATGGGAATAAAGATTAATTGTTTGCCGAAATCGGATGGACGAACCATCATGATTGTCTGCTTTAACATCACACTTAGGTGGGGGATATTTCCTCTCACTGTACATCTTGTAATAATACTATAAGAGTGCACAATTACTTTTATAAAAATCACTCATGTCTACAGAAGCAAGCTCAATTCTCGGTTCTCTCTGGATATCTTCAAATCTCTGAATAGTTATGCATTCTGACATACATGAAGAACACAATGACAAGAGGAGAAAACGGGAACTAGACTGCTCCCCCAAACAACCACCATCAAAAATCACACCGGTAAAAATGCACAAAGAAGTTTGGAAATCCAACAATGTCTAGAGAAACAAGAAACGAACGCTTGATCTCACTGGATCAAACCGCTACTTCGAACAACATTGTGCATTTCTATAGCGCTATTGATTCTTGTTTCTGTAGGTTGGAGTGACAAAAACCAGTCCAGGGACCTCTTCGATGAGGGTTTGCTTGAGGACTATAGTAAATAGAGACGCGCCGCTCGGCGCAATGTTATATTTGCTTGACGAATGCTGTGAGAGATGTGCAGGACAGAACAATCGATTCGCGGACCTCTTCGATTGATATCAACTTGTACTACAGTAAGAAAACGTCCGCGCTGCTAGGCGCAACGTTAGATTCGCACGCCTTATCCTGCTCGAGATGTATAGGCAAATTGACTAACTCGCAGACCTATTCGATCGAAGACATGGCGTGGACCTCTTGATCTAGTAGGCAAGATCATCTCCACCCTCATCGTTCTCATCATCAACATCCATGTGAGTAGACTCGCGCGAATCCCGACGGTGGTGTTGAAGGTATGAAGAACCCTCATAATCTTCCTGTTCACCTCCTCCCAAAGCATCTTCTTCCTCATCTCCATCGCCTGTCCAAGTGATCTCTGGTTGTCTGCGCATAGGCACAGGAGATCCAAACTCCCCTTCCTCACCCTCATCATCACCATCAATTTTGAAATCAACATCTTCTTTAGCCAACCCTTCTTCAACAGGAAACCCACTCTTCTCCATCAACTGCTTGAAGCGACGTCTCAAGTCATCAGGATCATACTTTGCACCACCATCCTTGATGATTTCGGCAGCAATCAAAGCCCATTTCTTGCTGTTAAAGTCATCTTCAAGTTTCTTTTTTATGTTGAAGAGGCGCAGGTTGTCTTCTTCGCGCATGTTGATGAAGGCGGTTTTGAGGCGTTCGTAGCGGTTGGGGATGGTGCTGTTGCCGTGAGTGACGCCTTCGAGTTCGGCGTAGCGGGCTTTGCATTCGTTCCAGGTGTGACCAGCCTACAAATCGTTAGAGATGGAAGTTGACTGAATAGAAGTATGGATACTTACATCACGCATGGTGATCAAGGTTTGGTCGGCTTCGTCGCATTCTTCGAAAGAATGAGGGATGGGCTTGATTTGGGCAATACCGTCCTTGGGTGCCTTGGTACTAGTTTTAGTACATGTTCTGCAATCTCATTCAATAGATGAATTTACCTTGCGAATGCGCTGATGACCCATAGTGCTCATATCAACAGTTGGAGTCTTCTTGGTCGATTTTCTGGTAGCGGTGCCTGCCTTGGACTTCCTAAAAGGTGTGCTGGTGGGAGTCTTGGGGGTTTTGGGGGCAGCTGCTTTCTTGCGGCCCTTGCTCTTGGTTGAAGAGTATGTATGAGGAGTCTCTGCATCGTTGTCGTCCAGCTCTTCTTCGTCATCGAGTATGACTGGCTGCTTCGCCTTGCCCTTACCCTTGGCACGAGTGGATATTATCGAGCGTCCTTCATCAGTGTCTTCATCTTCCTTACCGGCGATGGCTGCCTTTGCCTTGCTCTTGGCCTTACGAGTGGGTGTCTTCTTGGTAGGACCTGATGTTGGTGGAGGAGTGGAAGGTCTCGAAGTGGGGAACGTTTCTTCCATAGGGCTCGGGCCAGGGTCAAAGTCCTCAGATGGCTGAGTACCATTGTCCTCCAGGTCGAGATCAGGAATCTCGCCGCCTGCGTAGCCAGGGGATGTGTGATATGGGGAAGTGTACGGAGTAGGAGCGACGTAAGGGGTCTTGGCATCATAAGTTTCGAAAGCAGGTTGTAAAGGAGTGTGAGCGCCGTAGGATTGGTGGTCGTGGGCACTGAGGGCTGGAGATGGGTTGTGGATGACAGATGAGAGGTTTCCTGCAGTCTCAGCATCAATGTTGTAGTATCCAGGCGTTTTTGCGTTGACAACTTCCTCGAAGTTACCATCGAAGTGGTTGCCATGGGCCATGTCATTGCCGATTATGTTGTTGCTGTTGATGATGAAGTCGCTGCTGCTGTAGTCATATCCAGTCGATACACCTTCGATAGTGGAGTAGTCTTGCAAGGCTCCAAATTCTTGAGCAGTTGGGCCGAAGTCGAAATCCATAGGCATGTCATCAAATTGCTGTCCAATGCTGAGCAACATGTCATCTGAAGGTTGGGCAGGTTTGGCTTCACTGCTGGCTATGTCGCAATCGTTGACCAGGGGAGTGGGGACTTTGGAGGAACCCATGCTGCGTACTGACTTGGACCGTGTGCTTGCTTATCGAGATGCTCGAGTTGTCGATCGATGGATGAGAAGTTGTCGCAAAGATTGACCTTATTAATAGAGGATGAACTGCGCGAAGAGCAATGGGCCTACGGAAAATTGCGATGTTGTGAAAACTCGAGGCCAACCAGGGCAACGACTCGACGGGTGTGAAAGTGTTTACTTATACTTTAGTGAATGGAGAGCTGTCATGTCGAGATTGTTTGATTTATGCTTGTTGCTTTGTTGGCTCCTTCCAATAAGGGTGGCTTCCTTTATATACGCAACGAGGCCAAGTAGGGAAGGGTCGAGAAGATTGATCTTTGGTTAGGGTCAAAAAGACGTAGTCGAATCAACAAATGTATCCCGAAGGAATGTTTGGGCCTTACAAAATATCGGAAGTATCGCTCCGAACGAGAGTGAAAGTGTTAGCAGAATCGGGCTTCGATGGCCTCTGGCATAGCTCCGACAATTGTGATTAAAACTCTCGGAACAACACTCAACAAGTGACGGTCCAAGATCACAGCTCCGACTAGCTTCTTAGATTACGGAGCGGTAGGTGGAGGCCACACCGACTCGGAGTAGTTTTTGTACGTGATTTTTGTGATTGAACACCTCGAGCTCTTGAACACAAAGCCAAGACTTGGACAAATCATATTAGCCACCAAGCCTTGATGCAATTGCGGTCTTGACCTCACACAACGCGATCCAATCTTCGTCTGTACAATCCGGATACATTGGAGAATCATCCCATTTACCATCGTAGGAGCCATCTTCACCAAAACGCGGCTTCCTCCATTCTCCGTCATCCAAGATTCGATATCTTTGCGCCCAGAGTCCTATACCAAGTTCCTTGGATTTTGGAAATGAAGTATTATCATACCAATCACCAAAGCCGCAGCGTATGGATCGCAGCTTGACCAAATCAGTCGCAAAGCGAGAGAAGTAATTATGCCATCGTGCCGAATATAAGAAGCTTGATGGCGCAAGAATTGATCCTGTGGCACTCGAGTTGAACAATGGTTCAATTGGGTAATTGTCCGCATCCAATGTCGACGGTATTCGCACGCCAATGACAATAGGACAATTGTCAAGAACAAGCTCTTCAAGAGTATTGCCATGGGACAAGATCCAAGTCAACTGTTCATCGTGGCTAAAACTCATCCCTCCGAGCATCAGAGATCGCAGAGCTGAAAAGGTGGGCAGATGACATTTTGGAAGGTATCCAAAATACATGTTTCGAGAGTAGAGCTTCAAATGTGTCAAGTTGTTACGCACCGGTTCAAGCCATTCTTGAACAAGCCGTTGTCCAAAGAACGAATGAAGTTCTTTCTTACCAAGGTTTGCAGGCAAAGAGCCATCGCCATCAACATCCTCAGTGGTGATTTGGAGCTCCAGCCTACGAATACGCGACATGACTGCGCGGAAGTCTCTGGATCGAGCCATTATCTCATCCCCGCATCCTTGTAGGTTTTCGATGCAGAGGTGTTCCAGCTTCGGCGTCGCATGACTGGCATTCAAGCCAACAAAAAGACTTTGCAGCACATCCGCCCTGAACTTGATACTCTCGGGTACATTTCTCGCCCACCAGTGCCGTCGTTGCTGTGGACCGACACACTCGCTACTGCATTTGAGCGTCACAGACCGTAAATTTCGTAACCGTCCTAGTTTCTTCAGAACAGCCAGAAAGGAAAGCAGCAGCTCTTCGTCACGATACTCCCAGTCATAGGTGTCCATGCAAGTATCCGTATACTCCGCTGTATCGATCGTAAGCTGCGTCATGACAGAACATAAATCCGGTTTCTCAAGCAGGCTGCTTAAATTATCGATACTCTTCTGCCTCAGCAACAGCGTAGAGCTGCGGAAGACCAGACCGGTACAAACGGCTGCACATCTCTTCGAAACACATCGCAATGATTTCGTAGCATTACGACCATGTTCGTCAACCTCGTGAGCGATGATCGTGAGAATTTCCAAAGGGAGTTGGTCAAAAGGGGAAATTGTTGATATCATAGGTGGTTGGTGGTAGTCGGAGTAGCTGCCTGCAGCTACCCGCGGTGGCTGGGAGGTTGCGGGGTCATGATGATGATGCGATGCCTTCTCGCACTTCTCTGGCGGAGGAGTTGCTTGCTGTTGAATGGTTTCCATATTTTGCACTTTGTGTTGTATAGTATGCTTTATGTTGAAGGTAGTTTGTATACAAGTAGAGGGAAGATTAGGGGTGTCAGATTGCGTGATGAATCATGTGCATGTGATCGTATCGTCGGGTCGGCCTTCAACTGCTCTATCGGTCACGCCCGCTAAACAGGGTCACCCCCAATACAAGCCTCGACAGCATGAATTCACCTCTATTCTCTTCATTTTCGTAGGATCTTGAACTGTTCTCATGTTCGTCGACTTTTTGATATATCTCCGATTTGACTCTGGGATATTGAAGCATTTGGATAAGTGGCAGGGAAGATAATCGCACTTTTGTATTCGTCGAAGCCTAGCACGGCGATGCCACGTTTGAACTGTGTATACGACATGAACACTTGAACAACAAAACGCGTAATGATCAGAATCAAATACAGAAGACAGCGACATACGCAAGCAAAGAAGCAATATACACAGACAGCGAACAGCGAAACTTGGTTGGCATCGCATCTGCACGAACGTATATTCATTGGCGTTGAGATAGTGAAATAATGGAAAGAGAAAAACAAATGTTGCTCAGCAACTTCATTTGAGACATTAAATAAGCATATTTCCCTTCTTCCTTTCGGTCGTAGTCGTGATCGTTCTTCGTGGGGGTTTGCGGGATAACGGATAGCGATTTCGTGTTTTCGGCACTCGTTCGTGTCTCGAGCAATGATATCGGTACGGTAGCGCGGATCTTGTATTTGTTTTCGAGGTTTGGTTTGGGGATTGGACGTCTTGCATCGTATTCGGTAAAATGTGATTGGGCTCTTACTTGAAACGCAGTCTCAAAGGCCTAGAAGCGAAGATTAGCGAAACAAAGGTATGTGTACTCACCTTGTCCGTCCAGCGGTCAGGGTTGTGTTTGAAGCGGCGTCAACGGGTCATCAAACTACCAAGTGTCACAGTCGGTGCCTGTGGGAGTATTGCCGGTCACAGTGGTAGTCGACTGCTCGGTGGTTGTCACAGTCTTGGTGGTCGTGGTTGTTGTCGTCCAAGACTGCATGGCTGAAGAGGCGGGCTTTGTGGTTGTCTTCAGGGTTGAGGGGGCGTTACTCGTGCTAGTAGTCAATGAGCCGGCAGCAGCATTACACTGTCCGCCCACTACGCCAGCAGCACAAGGCTTGCATTGCGGAGCAGGGTTGACAGTGGTGATGGGGTTGCAGCCGGGCAGAGCAGAGAGAGGACCATCAAGATTCTCGGGATATTGGTTAGTGGTGGTGCACTGAGCCCAGTTCATACTAGAATCAAAGGTCACGCCGGAGCAGTCGCCGACATCGTGAGATGAACAGGCACTGGAGCCAGTGAGCAGGTTAGGCAGAACGCCTTCTTGCCAGCCATTGAACTACAAACTTGTTAGCAAGTGCCCCAGCCGCATATTCCATGTTGGCTGATGGACTTACGAAATCGGCATGGAAACCAAAGCCGGTAGGATCTCCGTTGGAAAGCACGAACGAGTCAATCTCGAACTCTCCCACAATGCTTGACAGGTCGTAGTTGTTCTCCATGAAGAGATGGGGAAGTCTGATAGGATGAGAATCAGGGCAAGCTCCGTTTCTGATGTCACCAACGGGGTAAGCCATGTGTGAATAAGGAGAGCTCAAGTCGAAGTCTTTGCCATTCCAGCAGTGAGGGAACTCGATGGCACCGTTGAAGTATGGGTATTGAGAGCAAGAAGTAACACCTGTAGGGAAGCCGCCTTGAGTACCCTCATTCCACGACGGAGTTTCGTGACAGATCCATTGAGTGATGCCATCCATGTTGGTAGGAGTGTGTTCTTGCGCGGCACGGATATAAGCGTTTCCAGCAGTCATGCGGAAGCCCTTGGGGAACTCAAAGGGCTCGCGCATCTGGCCAGTGCCGGCATTAATGTAGTAGATCTGGTGTCCATTGGTCTAGAAAGTTTGTGAGTCGTGTGTTTTCGATTGCATTTCGAGAAATCTTACAGGTACTCTGATGTAGGAGCCATTGGTGGCCTTGACATAAAGGGTAGGGTGCCAGTAGGCGCTCTTGTCCTCAATGATCGGGTTGCCATTGGCACGTCCGACGCTCGAGCAGGTTGACTTTTGGAGTGAATCGTAGTCTGAGTTCTGGTTGACGTTGCCGGCGCCCATGAACTCATGCGCATGCATGCCAATGCCTCCAGGAGAAACGATGGGATCAATGCGCGAGACAACAGTATCTCTGCCATAGAGGACGAAGAACTGCGCAGAAGCACTTCCAGCGGTCAACGCAACGAGTGCGGCGGTTGTGCTCTTCATCGTGTGTAAGCAAATGTGATTTCAATGAAGATTATGATGAAATTTTCTTCTTGAGAAAAGAATTGTGGTGAGAAAGAAAAGATTAACGAGAGCGAGCGTGATGGTCGATATAAATCAAGGGAAGGGTCTGAGGGAGCGTTGCGTTGGCTGGCTGTTCGTCGACGTTGACCGTTGAAAGCACTCCCGGACAACGACAACCCAGTGACGAGAAAATGGTGATGCGTCGCATGATTTCTCTCTCTGGTTGTTATGTGAAATGTCATCATCTCGTAGGCAGTGCTAGATAAAGGCGTTTCTGGATCTCATAACCCTGGTGATGGCTCTTGGTATCTGATCATATCTGTTGATTCTGGACTGCCGAAAACCCTGCATTTCACCATCCTCCCTGCATTTCAGTATCGTCTCGATTGGCAGATGATTTGGCATGCGCCCAGACTGGACGGAATCAATAAGAGAGCAGTATGTGTCACTTGCCTGAAAGCGTATCAACATGTTGAGAAAATGACAATCGAGCATTTTGTATGCAGAGCGCCCACATATACCCAAGCTACCTAACTAAAACATGGCCCAAAACAAAGAACGGACTCAAATATGCAATGAGATGCAGAACGCCGCCGAATGCAAATGCTACCGCTGCTAATCTTCATTTTACAACTGTCCACTAAGAATGGCTTCCGTGGCGGAGCCAATGTATGCTCTCTTGGCATCCAGCGGCACACCGAAACGCCTCTCCAATTCTGACTTCACGCTCTTCTTCGTGATAGTCATGAGGTCAGTCTTGGTCAGGATATCGCGAATCTCGGCAAGGATAGCGTCGTCGCTGGGAAGAGGCATCTCTGCCATCTCTACAGAGTTGGGACTGTAACCACCAGCCATGAGAGGCATCTCGCTTGGAGCAAGGCTGATACGTGACTGGTTGCCGAAGGGACCCTGTGGCACACCCAAAGTTGACATGGGTCGCGAAGGTGGGTAGTCGTAGACAGAGCCTCCCATGCCAGGGTAGGCTGACTTGGTCGCATACGATATGCCGGTAACGCCGGAAATTGCAGAACGAGCATCATCGTCACGCGAAGTCTGCGCTTCCCAAAGCTCGGCCTGGTAGTCCTCCCATCTCTTCTTCGGAATGCTGGCTGGGTCAAACTTGCCCTCGTCCGACACAACGACTTGCTTGCCCTTTTCACCAGTGACGACACGAGTGTTACCCCACGAGAAGTCGTCCATGTGCCAGAAAGAGTATAGAGGAAGCGCCATTGAGAAGACCGGCGTAGCAATCAGGTAGATGATCATCCATCCAACCATCTCCCACTTGCGACGGATAATGAAGACCAGTGCTTGCATACCATAAACAGCCACCAACATGATAATGGCAATGGTCGAAACACCGCCAGGGTCCTGTCCAATGCGAACGAAGATGTACACCAAATATCCGACCAAGACAGGTTGAATGATGGTCGAGAGCAAGTCGAGGAAGACGATGAAACGCATGCTGAAACAGCAGAATCCGCAAAGCTGAGACAATGAGGTAAGCTCGACAAGATTGTGTACAGTGGAGTTGATCCAACGACGACGTTGCGACATGAAGACGGTCCAGCTGTCGGGAGCAATAGTCCAGGCTTTAGCACGCATTATGAACTTGGTCTTGTAAGCGGGATGCCACTTCATCAAGAGAGTCGTGAGGTATCTGTCTTCTCCCAGGTGCAGCAAGTTCTTGGTATGAAGGGTGTCAACACGAATCTCGGCGTACATCTCAACAACTTCTTTCGAAACGAAGAGTGGCTTGCCAGACGCCGCATCGCGAATGCGATACATCGAGAAACAACCAGGCAAACAAGTGACCGAGCCGAAGAGCGATTCGAATGCTTTGATCAAGTTGTGCGAGATGTAGTATTCGTACACTTGCATCATAGTAACGATAGAGGATTTGGCATTAGTCAGGGCGGTCTCACCACAAACACCGATGAGGCGTGTATCGTGGAGGAACGAGGCGACGAATCGTGTGGCCGAATCAGCAGCAACGACAGTATCTGCATCGATTTGCAGCAAGAACTCGTAGAATGTTGGGTTGACACCGATAATGTTTCGAATGTGGTGGTACATCTCGAGCTCCATGGGTGCCATTGGCAGGTTGTAGTGAATTCTGTTCAAGAATCTCATCAAAACCATCTGAGAATCACGCTTACCACGGTTACCAGGTCTTCCAACTTCAGCAGGTCTGCCAATCTTGACGACAACCATGAAGGGGACGATGTGGCCTTGTACTTCGTAAAGACCAGAGTAGATTTTGCCCATGTTATGCTGCTTCTGACCCTCGCCCAAACTCTCGAAACTCAATGGCTCTGGGTCAACAGTTTCGGGAACACCAAGAATATCGAGGACAATGCGAGGAGTAGGACGATCGTTGCCTTGACCAATGATCATACCGTCGCAGACAATGAGCAGAAGTTTGCGCTTGTCGTCGTACTTCATTCTGGCGGCTGAATCAATGGCACGTCGCAACGAATCTTCGTCTTCCGTGTATGCTGGCACAGTACAAATGATGAACTTGTCAAGGTTCTCCGGAACATTCTTACCGCCGAATTGAAGGGCAGCGAGGAATTTCACACCGATGACCGCAATCAAGAACATCGAAATTCCAAGCAGAAGGTAGGTGGCGAACTGGCACTTGGTCGAGTTTCTGGTGTCAACATCGGCTACGTAGAAGAGGTTGTCGAGGCAGATTTGCATGCGATTCTTCAGGTCGAGGGTCATGCCAAGGTTGTTCCATTCATCAGTCACATCTTGACCAGCATGTTGCTGCCAGAGATTGACCACGCGCTGGTCCATGAAGTTTGAGTTGGGTGGGGTATCAGGAATGTCGTATCCGGGAGGGTACTTGGGAGCACGACCACCGACAATGTAATCAGTGAAATCGTAGATCTTTCCGTTGAGGATAGCGATGGACTGTTGCTTCTTGCCCTGCTTCTTGACGTAACCTGCGGTATAGCCGACAGTGCCCTTTCTGTAGTTCTGATTCAAGAACTTCATCTGCTGAGCGAACCAGTCTGGACGAGAGTCGTTGGTGGCCCAGCGGAAGTCATGGTACACAGCGTTAGCATCAGTACCGCTGACAGCTGAGGCTTGACCAGAGTAGTTGGTACTCTTGTAGTTGAGCTGGACAGCAGGGTTGATACCGTTCTCATCCGTACCAGGGCAGAGAGCAGATACTTGGACAGGGAAGAGGTTGGTCGCATCAGTGCCAGCGTACTTCTCCAGAGCCGATGTAGGGACAATGTTAGGGTAGTGGATCGACTCAAAGTTTCCAAGGTCGAAGACAACACCACGAATCGCAATGTAGGAGGAGTGGCCATTCTTACCATTATGCGATTGCAGCTCAGCAGCCGAGTAAACGTGTTGAGTAGGACAAATGAGCGCAGGGAAACCGATCATGAGGAACAAGAAACTGCCACAAGCAAGCCAAATCATGAAGTTGATGGCCACCTTTTCTCTCCAGGCCATACGGATGTCAGGACGAGGCATGCGACCGATGATGCGAACAAACACATCAGGGATCCACCAAGTGAAGAGGTAGACAAGGAACAGCCATCTCTTGCGAGCACCTGTGACAGGGACCTCGTCGATTGCTGCTACCTTGGCCTCGTTGCCCTTTTCTGCAAGCTGCGAGCGAGTCTCAAGATTCTGGAACATGTCACCTCCGTGGAAGGCTGAAGCACCAGCTTCCGACTTGGCATCGAGGTCGCGGCTTCCAAAGTAACCTGCTACCTTGTCGTCGTGGTAAAAAGCTCCAGGCGAGGGAGTGACACCACCGAGGAGGTTGAGGTTCGAATCATTGCGGCCGTTGCGTGCGTGGTCTGGAGACAACATACCCTCTTGTTCTCCATAAGGTGAGTGGTCGTGCATCCCAATAGGACCTGCATCAACATCACTGACTCGTGCGATCTGGCGCCAGCAACGTTCACTAAGGAAGACACCAGTGCTGCCGACTCTTGCTTCGTTGCCTGGCCAGATCTTCTCATCCAGGATCATCTCTGCCTTCTCCTTGTCGGTGCCCACAACAGAAACATCGCCTTCAGCAACACCCAAGAATTCACTAAATGGCATGAAGACACTGAAGTCAGCATTACGCAGACGTTGACTAATCTCAGCGATACCGAGAGTCTGCATCTGAGTACGGACACATTTGCTGTCGAATTGGTTTGCAATTCTGCGATCGTTGGGCTTCAAACAGAATACAAAGTAGGGGTTTGTGCGTGGGTCAGACAATGATTTGGTAATGTTGTCCAGAGAAGACAAGAATTGAGCAGCAGCGCCTTGCTGCTGTTCAGGCTCACCCTTGCCAGAGCGAGAAAGACTTCTCTTGCCGTTGTCGCTGTCTTGCCTCGTTGCACCAAGTCTTGCGGGACGCTCACCAGTGCGCTTAGCCATGCTAGGCATTCTCGAAGGCTTCGAGGCAACCGAGGCTTGCACGACAGCCGAACGATCTTTGGGATGGACGACCTTGCTCAGAGCTTCCTGACCGAAAAGTTCGCTGATGAATTGGTTCGAAGTCGTGTTGATCAGGTTCATGAGATCACCCGAGATAATCTCGCCATTGGCTTCAAGGAGGTTCTCGACAGGGTAGTCAACCTCACCTGCGTAATGTCTGACAGTGAATGCAGCGTTGGCGTTACGGGTAGCAAAGTTGTTGCCAGGAAGGGTTTGAGTAGCAGCTCCAGCCTCAATGGCAGGGTTTTTTCCTTCGAAACGTCTTCTGACGCTCTCGAGGAACTGCTGATCCGTCTTGCCACGGCGCATCTGATCATCCAAAATACTGAGAAGGCCATTGCCAGATTTAAGCAGACCCTTGACGGCATCGGTGTTGTCGAAGTAGCTAGTTGCAGGTACGCTAACCTCTTCAGTCTCGAGGAGATCAGCCTTGCGCTCGAAGAAGCTCTGCAGACAGAAGTTGTAAAGCGATTCGGATGCTGCATTGTTCAGCAATTGGTCGAGCACAGAGCCTGTTGAGGAGGATTGTGCGAAGCCTGGAAAGTCCACAATTGAGATGGTGTTAGCGATGGCATCCTCGGCCGAGCAAATTTTCTGGTTGATGCGCTCCATGATGTAAGCGACAAAGAGCGAGTACAAGGTGCGTGCAAGCTCATCAGCATTCTCTCGAGCACCCTTAGGATCCAGCATGACAGTGACACGCTCGCGATGCAGTTTCTTTGTGCGGTATCCCAGACTCTCTTCCAGTTGTCTCTCGGAAACACCGAGGAAAGCCGCTACGATGTGCAGAGTTTCTCTGTTCTTGACCGATGTGACATCTTCGCCTCCCTCGTGCGAGTAACCACCGCTGTCATCGGCCGAAGGTGTGGTCGACTGGGTTGTGACGAACTCAAGCTGACCAATGTGCAGGATACAGGCGAGCATCTCACACATGTGAGCAATCTCATCGCGAGGAAACTCAAGTTTGCGAAGAGCGGTCTTGAAATGTTGGAATCCTTCGGCATCGTTAATGCCAACCTTCAGCTGACTTGGGTGTCCCAAATATCTCCATCTCTTTGCACCACCATTACCGAGCGAGTGTCTGTGAGTAGCAGGACCTGCTTGGTCGAGACCAAGATGCTCCTTTTCTTGTGGACTGGTACCAGCCAGGAGGTAGTAGAGGACGTGGAAATTGCGCTCGCCAGGAGGGATAGTGGTGACTCTGCTGCGCTCGAGACGGTGGTCGAGGAGTTTTCCACCAACGAGTGTTGGGTGAAGGCTTGAGGATGTGTCGTATTGCAGTTCGAAGAAGAGACCGGCTTTGGAGGCGGTAGGGGTGGTGACAGATTTTGTGGTTGTCAGAGTGTCAAAGACAAAAGCAGCGTAGGACAGCTTGTTGGACAGTGGCGTCGACGTGTAGTTCAACAAGGCAGACAGAACGTGCGAGCGAAGGGTTGTTTTGCCTGAGCCGGTTTCACCACTGTGTACTGCGTTAGAGAAGAACGTGGGCATGGGTGTCACAGGCACGGAAGGACACATACAGAAAGACGACGGCCTGGTTCTCTTGTCTGGCTCCTAGACGAGTATAGGCTCTTGAGGCGAGATCCTCAGCAGCGCCCATAGCGCTACCTTCTTTTGAGCCATCCGGACCCTTGGCCGAAGATGTGTATGTGTTGAGGGAGATGATGGCGTGTGATGACAACTGAGCAGTGGGCAGCGAGACGTGGAATCTGCTGGCCAGGTGTGCTGTCAAATGGGTATCATCCTGAAGATGAGCAGGGAGCGCAGGCAGCGAAGCCTGAGCGTGAGCAGGAACAGCCATGTTGGCCTGGTGCTGCTTCACTCTCCTGTCGTCCTAGCAGAGCGGTCGTTGAAATCACAATCGACCCCTTGAACGAAAGAGTAGCGAATGTGTAAAACGACTGGCAGTGGGCTGTGGTAGAACAACAGAAGCCCAGTACAAGGATATTGTTGCGACCGAGATAGTGTAAAATCACACGAGACTGTGGCGGCTCGAGGAGAATAGAATATGGATGGCTTCAAGGCACGGGTCTACTCCTACAAAGCTAACGCCAATTGGTGCAGGTGTATTTTGGGAAACCGCTATCCGCAACCCGTCGCCTTCCTCGCGTTTCATCAGCCCTGCCACTTTCCAAAGGACAATCTGCTCAAGTACCTTCGGACCTTCGTCTTGTTTGATGTGCCGTTTCCACCTTGCTCGGAACTACCTTCATGCAACGCTGCTGACATTCACTTTTGTCTTGTATGAATCCACGCAAAACCTCGGAGAGGGCCTTTGTGTGTATACATTCGGCCAAAATACAAAAATACGAAACTACGGTCAGCGCGGGGCACAGAAACTTTAAGCCAACCACTTCAGCGGCGCGCTTTTGTTTTCTTCCGCTGAGCGGATTCGGTCTCCTGCCGAGAAACGCGTGTACAACGAACATCTTCGCCATCTTGAACATGCATAGCATCATCCACCAGCGACGAGAGCCTGTATGAGATGCTTTGTTGAAGAGCGAGGACCAACAGTCGAGACGAGCCTTTCAAATTGATGCAAAGAACTTCACCCATGGGGCTCTCCTTGGCAAATCCATCTCCTGAATCGAATATCGCCGAGAGTGAAACATCGAAACGCATGTTTCGTGCAGTGAGATGTTCCCTAGTCCAATCGCCCAGCGTCCCACCAGGGCAATCGTTGTTCTCGCAGTGACATGGTGCACAATGCTTGCAGAAGCAGGTGACATATGCACAGAGACTCAACAGAAGAAGAGTTGAATGCGCGAGGCTAGATTTTGCATGAAGGTCACCAAATCATCATTTTCGCGATCACCAGTGACCAGCCGTTGCTTTCCCTGACCCAACCCCCCAAAAATAGAGTGTTCCGATTTTAGTGTCGTAAGTAAACATCAACAATAGCAATATCCACCCCAAAATTCATAGAATTAGACCAGCAGAATTGGTCATTGATTGAGCACAAGAAGACTCGGAAGTCGGTGAGGCTGCGATTGTGTCGAAGCACGAGTCTGAGATATTGCGATGAATCCTTAATGTCGAGGCAAGTGGCGATGGTCTTCTTCCGGTCGTTTCGTGCTCGTGCTAGCTTGATGAGCACAGACACGTCTCCCGCTTGCCGCTGCACTCACTCCTAAAGTGTTTGAAGCCTCGTCGTGTCTGTTGCATACGACTTTTGTGCCTCACGTCTTTCCTGCTCTTCCATCGTGCTGGTGTCATTGTGGTTGTGTTCCGTGCCTCTTACCATCTTCCCGACATTCGCTTGCTCGACACAAACAAAACTCGACAGTCGATCGTTGCTACAACTCATCTCTCCACCATCCTCGAAGTTAGAGGTTCGCTGTTTTCCTGCTTACCTACGAGATAACTCCTTCGTTGCCACCGTTCACCACTCGCTACACCATATCCAACACAGAGGCCACGCCTCAGCCCACACTCCAATATGGCGGGACCTGGCAGCCGCATGTCGGTCTACTCGAACCATTCGAGCGCCCCTCGCCCAGCCCAACCATCCGCACAACTTTCTACTACAACCCTGCTCAATGCACTACATTCTGTCTGGACCAACGGCCAGCCATACCCACTTGAATCTAGCACCAGTCTTGTCGTCAACACATGGGTCACCAGTATGCTTGTCGGTCCTGATGGCCGAACAGGAGGTACCGTAGATGCCGAACTGGGTAGACGTGCATGGGAGCACGCCAGAAGAAGAGCTGAGGATGGCTGCGTTGTCCTGGGGTGAGTCCATGTCATGAAATGCTTGAGTTGTGCAGTCCGCTAATCCATAGCTCAGCTCCCTCCATGAGTCTACACCTTCGCTTCTCGTCCCTTTCCTCTCTTCGCTACCCATTGCAGTGCCCACAACTCTGTTTACTGCTTTGAACGCCATTCGCCCCTTCCTGTACTCTGTCACACCACGCAACCCTTCAACGGCACAGCATAATGGTCTGGCGGCCGTGCTCAACCTCAACCTCGAGGGCGAGCTGACAGGCGCTTCGCTCAGCCTTTCTTCCTCTGGTATCAACGTTGCCAAAGGTCTGACTGATGTGCCCGCCGAGATTGGTTACCGCGCCTTCGATGTTTTCTATTACCTGCTCGCGAGCGCCTCGGCAAATGAGAGAGATTTCTTGAATCTGCAGGAACCCAAAGCCTATGCTTTACTGAAAAAGACCGACACTTATACTCCACCGCTATATCTTCCTACAGCTGATGATGCCGCTGCCGCGGACGACTTCCGCGCTTCGTTGAAAGAGATTGGTATCAAGGGAGCTGCTCTCAGAAACATGCTCTCTGTCATTGCTGCCATCCTCAAACTTGGCGAGACCATGGGTTTCTTGGTCGATGAGGATGTACTGGAGAATGTTTGTGAAGAGGTGGCTGATTTGCTCGATCTGGACACTGCCGTGTTGACCAAGAAGTGCGATACTATGGAGCGTCAGACTCTGATGGCCGCTATTTACGAGGCCTTGGTCGACTGGGTCATTGCTCGCGCCAACGAAGCCATTCGTATGGAGCTTCGCAACGGTGGTCTTGCCCACTCTTCCAACGGAAGCGACACAGAGAACTCTGGAGGCATTTTGACACCGCCTCCAGGTGACGAGGGTGCAGATACTGTTAACTTGACAATTCTCGATCTGCCTAGTGTCACTTTGGGCAAGGCGATGGCTCTGCGCACTGTTTTCGACGACTCAACAGGCATCAATCTCGAAATGAAAGAAGACGGAGTGCCGTCTTATCACGTCGGTTCTTCGATCATCAGAGAGATGACTGACGCTGTCAATGACAATGCTGCAGAGCTCGAGCTTCCCGACTCCGTGGCTGCAAGGGAGCGTGAAGAAGTACTTGATCGTCGCGAGACACTTCTTGAGAAAGTGGGTGTCGAGACTGAAGCGGACAGCTTCCTAAGACGTCTTCTTTACCCGGTGGATGGCGAGGGCGTTCAGCTTGGCAAATATGGTCGCTTCAGTCTCATGAACCTCTTGGGAAGCAGTCGTGTCTGGTTCCAGCTTGCCCTTCATCCCACAGACGAGTCACCAGCATCCTTGGCAAATCACTCGCCAAACAGTTTCCCATGGTCCGCAGGATCTGTATCCAGCCAGATCCGTTCCTGGAGACTTCCTGAGTGGGCCAACCATCGCAACAAGAAACTCGACTACACTGCTGATTTCGATCTCAACGAGTTTCAAGAGCGCTATGCACGCCTGGGCTGTCAGCTTGGTCGTGATGGCGTCGAGAGTTGGGTCATGGAACGTGGCTGGAGTAATGGAGAAGTCGTCATCGGCCACGAGAGAATCTGGATTCGCGAGGCTCCTTGGTGGGAAGCCGAGAGTATGCTCGACCTGAAGCCTATGGATCCAACAATGGACGACGCCGCAGGACCTTTCGGTGGCCAATACCAGGTGTCTACCCCAATGGTTGACGACGGTTTCTACCAACAGCCCTACCACGATAACCCTAGCAATCCCTTCCTCAGCCGTAACCAGAGCTTCGCCAGTAGAAGTCAACTTGGAGCAAAGTCCATTGCACCCTCAAAAGCACCGACCCAGCAAGGCCGACCCGGAGACTACGGTCTGGGTACCAAAGGTGACAACAAGTATGGTGACGTGACCTATTACGGAGAGGTCGAAGATGGCGATGCGAAGGTCATCACCGAGGTGCCCATCACATTCACTCGAAAAGCCTGGGTCTGGGCCACATGGGCCTTGACTTTCTATATTCCTTCGCCCGCTCTGCGCTATATTGGTCGTATGAAGAGACCCGATGTTCGTCAGGCATGGAGGGAAAAGGTCGCTCTCATGATCATCATCTTTATCATCAACGCTACTGTGGTTTTCTGGATCGTCGGATTTGGCCGTTTGCTATGCCCCAACATGAACAAAGCCTGGAACGCTAAGGAGGTCAGCTACCACGCAGCATCTAACGACTACTATGTCAGTTTCCGCGGACATGTGTACGACCTTACCAAGTTCCACAAGACTCAACACAGCGATGGTGTCATAAAAACAACCATCACCAACATGGAACCATTCGGCGGCACCGATGTCAGTGAATATATCGTTCCCCCTCTCTCTATTGCTTGTCCCGGTCTGGTAGGCACGAGCACTACTATCTCATTGACGTCAAACACAACTTTGGAATATCCTCAGGCAACGCATAGCTCGGGTCCTACAGCTGCTCCAGACAAGAACTCTAAGCTTAACAACATTAACTGGTACGGCCAGACATTTTTGCCCAAGATGAAAGAGTTCTACAAGGGCGACTTGGTAGTCAAGAAGAGCAAGATCAAGAGCGAAGGGCAGAACGAGAATCATTACTGGTTCACTTTGGGCAACAAGCTCTACGACATGACCGATTATTTCCACACTCTAGATCTGATGAACAATCTGGCCACCTATGAATTCTTCCCGGCCGAGTTCACATCAATTGTTCAGAGCAATCCTGGTCTAGACATCAAATCAGAGTTTGACCAGACGATCACCAACCCGACCAATCATTCCGCTATCACACAGTGTCTGGACAATATGTTCTATGCCGGCAAAGTCGATTTTAGAGATACTCCTCGTTGCCAGGTGAACAACTACATTCTGCTGGCATTCACCATCATTCTTTGTACTGTTATCGTGGTCAAGTTCCTGGCTGCTCTGCAATTCGGCTCCAAGCCTCGTCCTGCCCCACAAGACAAATTCGTCATCTGTCAAGTCCCTGCCTACACCGAGGGTGAAGACCATCTTAGAAAGGGTCTCGACTCGCTCACATCGCTAGCATACGACAACAAGAGAAAGCTGATTTGTGTCATCTGTGATGGCATGATTGTTGGTGGTGGTAATGACCGCCCAACGCCTAAGATTGTTCTGGATATTCTCGGTGTCGATCCCAAGATTGATCCTCCTGCCCTTCCATTCAAGTCTATTGGTGCCGGTGCGGAACAATTGAACTACGGAAAGGTTTATTCTGGTCTCTACGAGTTCGAAGGCAACGTGGTTCCCTACATTGTCGTTGTCAAATGCGGCAAAGAGTCCGAACAAGTCAAGGCCAAACCTGGTAACCGTGGTAAGCGTGATTCGCAGATTTTGCTCATGAGCTTCCTCAACAGAGTTCACCACCGCTCTCCCATGTCACCACTTGAGTTGGAGATGTTCCATCAAATCAACAATGTCATTGGTGTGGACCCTGAGCTCTACGAGTACCTTCTTATGGTCGATGCCGATACTCTGGTCAAGGAAGATTCTCTTACTCGTCTCGTTGCTGCTTGCACAAACGACTCTAAGATCGCCGCCGTCTGTGGTGAAACCAGTCTTGAAAACGAAGAACAGTCTTGGACCACTATGATTCAGGTTTACGAATACTACATTTCCCATCACTTGGCGAAGGCTTTCGAGAGTTTGTTCGGTAGTGTCACCTGTCTTCCCGGATGGTGAGTTGAATACACATGATTCTTTCAACCTTGCAGTACTAACACTTTCACAGTTTCACAATGTACCGTCTTCGCACAGCAGACAAAGGAAAGCCTCTCATTATCTCTGATGCAATCATCACAGAGTACAGTGATTGCAACGTTGATACTCTGCACAAGAAGAACTTGTTGTCGCTCGGTGAAGATCGTTGGTTGACAACCCTGATGACCAAGAACTTCCCTCATATGTCCTTCAAGTTTATTCCTGAGGCTTTTGCTCAAACCGCCGCCCCTGAGACATGGAGCATTCTTCTTTCGCAAAGACGTCGCTGGATCAACTCAACTATCCACAACTTGGCTGAACTTATGCTCATCAAGGACATGTGTGGTTTCTGTTGTTTCTCCATGCGCTTTGTCGTGTTCATCGATCTATTCGGTACTGTCATCCTTCCGGCTACTGTCGTCTACCTTGTCTACCTCATCGTTAACGCAGCGACTGGTGGACAATTCCCTCTGATTTCAATCATCATGTTGGCTGGTGTGTATGGTCTGCAAGCCATCATCTTCATTGTCAAGAGACAGTGGCAGCATATCGGTTGGATGATCTGCTACTTGATGGCTTATCCTCTTTACTCATTCGTTTTGCCGGTCTACTCTTTCTGGAAGCAGGACGACTTCTCATGGGGTAACACTCGTGTTGTCATTGGAGAGACTGGTGCCAAGCAGGTCATCGCCGTGGACGCCGAAGAGTTCGACCCTCGCAGCATTCCTCTGCAACGCTGGGATGACTATGCTTACCAAAACAACCTTCCTGGGCGTCGTGGTATGGTTGTCCAGGAGAAGGACATGGGCTTCTCCCCATTCCAAGACAATGGAGCATACGAGATGGATGAGATTCACTCTGTCTACTCATCTGTCCACCCTGCCTCTACCATTCTCACTGGCTTCCCCAACAACAACATGCCCTACCGCCCTCCTACCCAATCACCTGGCCCATACAATGCATACAACCGCTTGTCTAGCTACTCGCGCTTGACCGACATCGCGCCTGGCGCCAACGAGAACACACGTCTCATGTCTATGGGCAACATGAGCGATGCCTCACCTGGCTTGCCCCGCAACCACAGCGGCCAATACCTGTCTTCCCAGCCTGACCTTCTTTCACCCAAGCTTTCGCCACCTCCCTCCGCTGGCTACCCACCTCGCTCTCGCAGCCCACTCTCTCAGACTGCATCTCGTCCTCCAAGCACATTCGGTCTTCCCGGCTTCCAAACCCAGGGAGTCACTGATGGCCAAATTATCGATGCCGTCAGAGATTGCTTGAGAGAAGTTGATCTAGATAATGTGACCAAGAAGCAGTTGAAGGTGCTTACAGAGCAAAGACTGCAAGTGCAGCTGAACCCTGAGAAGAGAGCCTTCTTAGACCAGCAGATTGATTTCGAGCTGGCGAATATGTAAAAGAGAGAGGAAAGAATTTGCATGGTCCTTGGAGTCTACTGTTTTATTTAGGATGGTTCATAACTAGGAGTTTTTGTGTATTTCAGTCAATCATTTTGAGAATTGTCATTTTACTCTAATGAACGATATTTGTCTATAACGCGTATCTGCAGCCATTACACATAATCGCTTGGTCTTTGTTAACTCATGATCGTTTGGATACATTGATGATAAGTTTCAGCTCTTTCCTTTTTTTTTTTTTCTTTTTTTTTATCGCAATAGATCGATCTAAGACTGGCTCAACCCTTGATGAGTTACGGACTGAAGGGGGGAAAGTAAAAGGTGATTAGAAATTAGAAACTTTTTTTCGCATCCACATCAAAGATTATCTCGTCTAGTTATACACTCACACAAACAATCACCTTTTTGCATCCTATGCCTCACTCTCAATCCCCGTACTCCTCTCATGATGCTCAAAAATCCCACTGATGCGATCTTGCAGGTGTTCGGCTTTATGCTTCATCCACCACATGGTTCTCGCACTCTTGAACTGCATGACTCCGCGATGGCGTCTGTTGATCTGTTTGCTGTGTTCCCTGTACTCATGGTATGAGTCTAGTACATTTCTGCTGCCATCGCTGGTGCGTGTCATTTTATCGTCGTCGGTGCCGGTGGTGAGTTTCGAGAGACTCATGTGGCGGGTGTGCGAGAGCTTTTTCTTGATGCGATGGGCGTGGGAAGGTTTATCGGTGTCGGTATCTGAGTTTGAGTCCGAGTCTGAAGAAGAGTCGGCGGATTCTTCATTGCTGCTGTCGCCTTCGGCGTGGGGATCTGTACCGTTGGTCGCACCTGTAGCATCTTCAAGTTTCTTTCCCGAAATGTCTTTGTTTTTGACGGCGCCTGGGTCGTATTGTTCGCTATTTGCCATTTGGAATCTTGCGGTTTCGACTACTTCAAAGACGTCGCTGAGGTGTTTATCGTGTTTAGCGAGACGTTTGTGGTATCTGCTTAGTCCTCTGCAGAATTTGAGCTTGAGCTGAATTTCACCAACTTTGTCGCCGTACGAGTCAAGTTTGCAGGTTGTGGCGCGTTTGAGGTCGCCTTTCCAGACCGGAAGGGATAGGGAGATGTCTTCATTGTCGGAGATGTCGCACAGCCAGAGAACAGTAAAGGCCGCGGTCTTATCGCGTAAGGAAGTGTCTTTGCGGAATTGGATTATCAGACAGCTGGCATAGCGGCGGCGGACGCCTAGATGGATGCCGTTGTTGTGGCGACTTGTCCATGAATGCTCGTCTTTGTGCGCTTTCATGTGACCAACGCTGATGGCGGTTTGAATCTTGATGCGACAGCTTTGAAGGTCACTAGGGAAGTTCGGGGCAGAAGTGATACGTGGTTCGACTATAAGGGTGCCCCAGTCCCAACCCAAAAGCTCCTTGGGCACTTGACTCTCTACAGAGCGGAACACCATGCTGACTCTGATGCGACCGTAGCCTACACCGCCGTACAGAGGGTAACTGCCATTGACTTGAGAGCGATCGTTCAGAACGTCGATCAACGGCAGACGCACAATGCCCATGACAGGATCATCTTCATGCACACGAGCATCTCGCACGCTGATGTAGACCTCGGCAGTTCTCCAGTCACGGATGAACCGCTCAGTGCCTGCGTTGAAGAAGGGCTTTGCGTTCTTGGGCTTGACACGCGTGCGATAGATCTTTTGATGGTTAAGAATGATGTTGCAGTAGCATGATGGTAGCTCATCGCCCTGTTCTTCAAATCCGCTAGGCTCTGGTTCATCGTTATAACGAGCAGCGTTGTGGTGAGCACGCACTTCCAGGCCAGTAGCTTCGTGAATCTGAATGGCCAGAATACCGCTAGGATAGTCGTGAAGAGGTGGTGCAGATATAATCATCGAGTCTTCAACCTCTTTATACTGCTGAAGTTTGAGTTGTTCGGTTTCTCTGCTCTCGTCTTTCTTGGCTTCACGAAGCTTGCGGTTGGCAGCCTCTTCGACCTTCTTCTCTAAAGCATCTCTAGAGCGAATTTCCGTGTCTTCGGTCTGTCTTTTGAGTTGCTCATCGATGATGTGAGCCTTTGGGAAGTAGCCAACGCTCCATTCGAGCTTGCCGGGAAGACCTTCGCCAGCATGCAGAGCCTTGAAACCGTCAACACGATCAGACATTTTGCCTCTTGTCTCTTCGTTGTGGATCAACTCCTTGAGGTCCATCTCTATGCGGCCAAGATCATCATCTGCCGTGAAACGATCAGAATCCCAGAGCTGCACACGAAGTCTTTCGTCTACATTCAACTCATCGGCCGTGACCAAGATGAACGCAGTCTCTTCCCAAGAAGGGTTCATTTCTGATAGAATGACGCGTGTTGACCACAGTGGCTTGACGAATTTGGCCCAGCCTACCGTCACATATGGATCGGCCGATCCTTCTCTGATCAATGGAACAGCAGGATCTCCTTCCTTGAAGTCGAAGGCACGCTTGATTTTAACAATTATGACACCTTTCGCCCTAGTGTCCTTCTTGAAATCGTCACCAGCAATCATATCTTTAAGATTGAGGGTCATGCTCTTTGGTGCGACATACTCGGCCACAGCGGCGTCAACAGCGGTCTGTACAAAATGCGATATGACTGGCAGATTCATGATGTTCAGACCCTTTCTTGTCAACGGAGTGCAAGCCACATCGACATTGGGTTGTCCTAGAAGAGTGAAGGTGCATAAAGCAAAGAATGGAGGATCGGGAGTGAGCTGCAACCTGCAGCGCATGATGCCGACAAAACCTCTCAGATCGACGTATATCGGAACCTTGATGTTACCAGGAAGGTAGAACGAAATATACAGATGAGCGTGCTTCGCTCTGTCCTTGAACTTCTTTGACGTAGATCGAGTTCTGTAAGCAAAGGCGACTTCAAGGTTGATAAAGTCACCTTCCTCAGCCTCCATGCCCTCGGCAATTTGCTTGTCGTCTGCTTCTTCCTGGTTGTTTGTCTTTTTGGGGCCCTGGGAGTGATCCAAGTCCTGGCTCTGATCGGGTGACGCATTGTCATCAGCCTGCCACTGGCCAGGCACACTGCGGTCGCTATGCCCTTGTTGCGCTTCTTGGGCGAGTTCGCCATCAGGGCCGACCGAACGTGCTGCAGCACCGGTAGGAAGCCATCGAACACCAAGAATACGCATTGACTCGCTACCCTGACCAAGATCCTCGATACTAACCATGCGAACAACCGACGGAAGTGAGGCCTGCATAACGTCCTCAAGTGTATCGGCCAGAGAGATGAAAAGGTCGGGGTTGACGAGTGGCCACAACGAGGTCAAGATGTTATTAAGCCACTGAGTTGTTTCCTCCTTGCCATCTTGACTTTTCGCAGAATGCTTGTCGGCATGCCAGATTTCTTCCTCCCACAACCTGTGAACTTGCTTGTCTGTCCATTTGTGGATCCAGAATATGACAGCAACCGTAAGGGCGACTAGGGCGATGGAGGCGAAGCCACTTGAGAGATATGGCCATAGGAAGCCCCAAGAGACTCCAGC
Source organism: Aureobasidium melanogenum CBS 110374 (assembly GCF_000721775.1). Classification (NCBI taxonomy): domain Eukaryota; kingdom Fungi; phylum Ascomycota; class Dothideomycetes; order Dothideales; family Saccotheciaceae; genus Aureobasidium; species Aureobasidium melanogenum. Next base: position 126,605 of record NW_024470079.1, on the reverse strand, counting down.
GTGTGCATCATTGCGACCAAAGAAGAATACAGAGATTGTCTTGTACAGACCAAATGCGACAAGAACAGCTACCACACCTATTGTTATCCCTAGCTTTTGTACCTTGTTCATGCGTTTCCTGATCTCGTCAAAGTCTGGTGGTGGGAAAAGATTCTCAAGCGCAGCATGATGTCTTCCAATCTCTTGTGTCTCGTCTGCCAGCATGTCCTCGCTCTTCCTCTTGTTGGCCAGACCAGTGGCCGACCTGTGCTCTGTGCCAGGCGGCCCTAGATTTTCAGGGACTCTCTTCAAGTCTCCAGGCTGCAAGTCGTGGATGCGCACAGGAAGATGGGTGACGGGGTCGGTGACCTCTCGGTAGGCACGCTCGCCTTTGCGTTTGCTCCTGCCTATAGCTTTGCGTCGAGTCTTGGGGTCTTGATCTTGAGCAGGAGCCTCGGACGTATCCTGCATCAGGTCCGCAGAGTCATGTACACCACCGCCGACCAGCTTCTTCTTCAGCTGTTGGGTGCGGTCCTTCTTGTCGTGGGCTGGGTTGTCGAGATCTGAGTTGTCAGAACCGGCATCGCTGTGCTCTCTCGAGTACAGGTATCGATTTGCGCTATCCCGATCTTCGTGCTCATCTTCTTGTCCTTTCGGTGGTGGTACCCCACCGGCAGCGTTTGCTTGACGCTTCTCCTTCTCTTGTTGGTACTTCTGGATGGTTGGTGTAGGGCGGTGTGTGCTGTACGGCGCCTGGTATCGGCGCCGTTCGAGGTCATCATCGTCTACCGTCATTGAATTGCCAGAGCGCGACCTTCAAGGCGCGAGGGATCCAGCCCTTGAGGCGTATGATTAAAGACGAGTATATATATACACAAGAAAATGGCGCAGAACGAATTCCCGAGACTTGCTCAAGGGAAGAAGTGAGAAATAGGAGTATAGAAGCAATTGATTGCTACCTGAGCCATTGACGACGATGAGGATGACCGGACGACCGGCCTTGGTAGCTATTTTCCTGCTTCCGCGATTTCAGTTACGCATCTGCAACTCCCCACTGTCTAGACCCTTTGACGTCTTTGGTGAACAAAAGTTGGCATTCGCCAAGCCATGCCGCGTCAACTGCTCACCTCGGCCTTGGTAGACTTTTTGACCTGAGTCGAACACGACCTTTTCAACAGAGCCTCAGGTTAAGCTCAACATGAGGTTCTTCTAGATGACTTCAAGAAAGACACGCGGACAAGCTTTGTCTAGTTGTACGAGGTGTCTTTCGAAACTCTAGATATAGCGCGAGATCATACGCGACAGTAACTCAAAACTGGTCTTCCGGCTCTTCCGATATGGCGCTATTAGGTACACGACCTTCGCTTGAGTCCTGACAGCAACTTGATTGCTACTCTCTGTCGGTGTAACAAATTGCGTGACGCATTGAAATGGAGTAGTGCACAATAACATTGAGAAACAGGGCAGAGTCAGCTGAGAGGTGAGCTTCTGTTGGCTCGCTTTGGCTACATCTCGAATCTCAGACAATCGCGCATTTCCAGCTTCAACTATGATGGAAGTAGGATTAAACCTAAAGATGCAAGTATGCCTAATACCTCTTTGTGACTACATGCAACTATATGTGCAATAGCAGAGAAGGTGCAGATATCCAAGTACTACCTACTGAGACATGACGGTCTTACGATTCTCTTTGGCCATGCTTCTAAACTTATAAATGAGTGAGCCTCCTCATGGTATGGACTTTACCCTACCTAGGTATGTGAGAACGGCAGAAGTGATACGATGGGGGAAAGGAGCAAAGATGAATACACGCACTTTCTTTATGTCAAGCAACAACCTGGCTGTTCTTGCTCTTTCACTCGAGGCAACCCTCTAGCTCACTTGTTTCGTGCTCACAACATTGAAACTTTTAATCTTTTCTCACATCTTGCGCACAACGACCACAAAACTATTTCTCTGTTCGCTTACTTCATCTTCCGCCACGACAACAACCATACTAAACGCACCAAATCATCAAGACGTGTGCTGCAATGCGGCCCTTCGTCACCGTCGAGGAAGATCGGTTCTCCGACACAGAAGCTGTAAGTATATTCACCCTCCTCTATCAAATGACGGAGTTGATCACAAACTGATTGGTATAGCAGTCAACCATGGATACTGCCTTCAGATTCAACGATCTGCCTCTGACCATTCAGCTTCAGATCGCAAGAGATGCCATCGCAGAGGAAGGACCTGCTTGTTTCACTGTGCGCATCAAGGACAACGACACACTTATCACAGATGGTCCCTCGCTCGCTCTTACCAACAAGGTCCACCTGCGCAACATCTTTAACTGGTTCAGCATAGTCCCGCAAGTGCCAGCAAAGGTCGAGATTGACGTCTCTTCCCGCCGTACTTGCGAGAACCTCGAAAATGTTCTCGCATTCGTCCACAGTCACCCGTTCCTGTTCCAGTCGCTGCGTAATCAACGTGCCAAAAACCTTACGATCGTGGGCTAGCACAAGCCTTCGTTCTATGCGTTGGTTCACCTGGCATATGCCTATGGCCAGTTCCGGGATTTCAGCAGCGTTACAGCAAGCGCCGATCTCAGCTTTGGCGAGGTTGCAGATGGGTTTGCCTGCAACTTTGCAGTTGGTTACGTGTTTGAGAAAATCTTACAGATGGGCTACTACGGAGACACTTCTATTGAAGATCTCGCCCAGGAAATATTTCACTTTCTACAGAGCAACGACATCGCCAACAACGAGAGAGACAACCACCAAGATTGGTCAAGGAAGAAGTTCAAGCATGTGGCCACTCCATTGTGCAGCACCGTCGAACAGCGTGCAGCTCGTGCCACTTTCTGCCCTAGAGGCGCTGCCAGAATGTTCAAGGCTTTCATGGCCACCCGCTTCCAGACCGCCGACAATGCATTGGAGGCGCTGCTCCTGGAGGAAAACTAGGAAATGGAGTCGTCATCATCGAGAAGTAATCCCGCACCTTACGGGATTCCTTAAGAACACAAGGGCCAAGGGGCATACAAGGCAGGAAAGGGAGTTGAAAGATCGACATGAAATCTGCTTTTCAAGACCATGTACCAGTATCAACCATGAAGTCTTCCTCAATTATGCACCGGACATCAAAATCGCCATCATCAGGAAACACAAAGCCGATCACGTTGCAGGGCAGTTACCTTAGCTAAGAGGTTTTGCAGCACATGACAGTAGTAGTAGAGTTGGAGCTTTAGAAATTGGCGATGTGACTTGATTATATCAGCATCGCACTCTTCAAAATCGAAAGTGCATGGTTTAAGGTCGTCTCTCAACTCGTTGTAAACAGGAGGGTAAAGTGCTGCCAGAAGATCCACGCTGTGGCAGTAGTGGCAGTCAATTGCCAGAACGACCTGAACAAGCATAGCGGCTGATACATCTCTTCCGGCTATTCATATAGCTTTGGTCTGACAGCTGCATGATCAAATTCTCCCTATGTGCTCAAGCCATGTCTCTTAAAGAGTATAGACATATACCATGGTATTGAGATACAGGGTGGTCTCAAAGAACCAAGCTTCCATCGGCTCTCGTCGGCTACATTTCTACTCTTGTACACAATCGTGCATTTTCCTTTCATCATGATGTAAAGAAGATCGATACCACAGACTGTAACATGTGGATACCAGCAGAGATCATTTCAGGAATTCCATAGAGGAAATGTTAATAGTATGCATATGCCCCGGAGCTATGTGCCACGTCATGTGCTTATCGGCCAACACCACGCCTATCAACTCCATCGGCCAAGCATACTCTACCTCTATACCTAAATAAATCGCCTCCATGTAAATTCTCATACTCTGACGAAAAAACATCATGTCTCCTCCAAACAAAACCGACTCCATCATCATCGTCGGCGCCGGCGTCTTCGGCTTAAGCACCGCCCTCCACCTCTCCCGTGCTCACTACACTAACATCCACCTCTTCGACCTCCAACCCTTCCTCTCCACACACTACTCTTTCGCAGCCGGAAGCGATGGTGCCTCCTGCGACGAAAACAAAATCCTACGTGCATCTTATGGAGGTCAAGAACTCTATCAACGGCTTGCATTTTCCGCAATGCAGGAATGGGAGTGTTGGAATAGGGATATGGCGAATGATCAGGATACCCCTGAGGTTCTCAAGAATACTGAAAAGTTGTGGGATCGGTGTGGGTTCTTGAGGGTTGAAGAAGGGTTTGGAACGCATGAAGTTGATACGCAGAGGAATTTCCCCGAGGAGGTTAGGGATACGCAGTATCGAGTTACTGATGAGCGACGCATCAGGGATGCGGAACAGAAAGGTATTCCGAGTTCGAAATTTGACCCGTTTGAGCGCGTAAAGCGTGGTTTACCCACTGATGGGATTCTGGACATGACGGCTGGGTATACTCTAGCTTCTAAAGCTTGCACATATGCTCTTTATCTTTGCCAGAAAGCAGGTGTAGTCCTCCATCTTGGACCCTCTGTTGGCGAATTTGAGTCATTCCTCTACTCTGGCACCAACGTCACTGGTATCAAGACGGCAGACGGCAAATCTCACAAAGCAGCCTTGGTCATCATGGCAACAGGCGGGTGGACACCTTCCCTGCTCCCAGCAGCTCAACCCCTTCTCGAGACGACAGCAGGTACAATCCTCACAATCAATCTTCCCAAATCCCGTCAAGATCTCTGGGACAAATACGCACCAGCCAACTTCCCTGTCTGGAGCTGGAATATGGGTGGCTTTGATGCCTCCTCAGAAACTGCAGGTGGTCTATACGGCTTCCCACGTACTCCCGAAGGAGTTATGAAATTCGGCTTTCGCGGTGCAAAATGGACAAACTATACTCATACATCTTCTTCCGGCAACAAGATCTCCTACCCGAAGACCGATATCCAAGAGATACCTGAACGAGCATTCGATGTCGTCAAAGCCTTTTGCACTGAGAACATGCCTGATCTACTGGATCTAGAACTTCAGCGTGGAAGATTGTGTTGGTATACTGATAGTGTTGATAACTCTTTTCTTGTGTCTTATGTTCCTGGTCAGCGAGGTTTGATAGTTGCGAGTGGAGGCAGTGGACACGGCTTCAAGTTTCTTCCAGTATTGGGGAAACATGTGGTTGATGTTGTTGAGGGCAGGAAGACAGAATATACAGAGCTGTTCTCTTGGAGGGATGTACCAAAGGGTAAAAAGAATGGGCTTGAAGACGGAGAGAAGGGGTGGAGGACATTGGATAAGCAAAAGCTTGTGCAAAGAGGCATGTGGAAGCTATAGCTGTTCCGATGACTAGTGAGAACAGTCATGCAGGACTAACTTAGCTTTTGCAACTTCAGAATCAATCTAGCTTACAAAAGTCATCTATAACGGTCGACGCTTTCCGGAGCCAGTTCGTCTGATTGTAACAATTGCTTGAGCTCGTCGATGAATCAGCATCGCATATGCTATCATGCGCATGTGTGTAGAGCTACGAGAAACGCGGAAGGTCTTGCGAACTCGTTAATGAGCACGAGTCTTCCTCACGGTAGTATGGAAGAAGCCATGCTACAAGTTCACATCTCATAGCAGAGCAAGAGTCTCTATCAAAAGCGACGAGTTGGCCAGCCCTGCGTCAGTCATGTCTGTTCGCGGAGATTGGGAGCCAATGATCTCGAGGCTAATTTCACCATGGCCTTGCCCGTCTTTATATCGTTGACTCTCTTAGGACGACAAGTCGCAATTAGAGAAGACGGGCGCTAATATTGCTTTTTTTTTTTTTCGGCTTGATGTATTTTTAAACCACTCTAGAGCGTTGATTGTGTCAAGGTGAAACGACTCAAGCCCCAAGTCATGATCTTGGCTTGATTGAATTAGTATCCCGCAGACTTGACTCACTGCAAAATGCTTTCGTCAATTGTCACGTTGCTTGGCTGTCGATGTTGAAATCTTGTTCCAGTGTTCTTTGCATGCCATTACATCGTCGTTGGTCTGTGAGAAGGGAAAAAGCCCACAAATGTTTGTGGATCATGGAGTTGAAGCTGCGGATGATCGTCTGGAGAGCCGAATTTGGTGACAACATGGCTTCAAGCGACTTCTTATCGCGTTCTTGTATCGTCGTATCGAAAGTTTCTTGATGTATATTTGTATCAAGTCCGGTGCTGACAAGCACCACTGGCACTGCGGAGTAGACACCACTGCACTTTTGAGTGCATAGTGGTGCTGGCAAGATGCAAAATGAGAGAACACTTGTATAAAGAGGCTGGCTTTCAGAAACGTCACACAACATGTTGTCGACTGGGGAACACATGAGGGTTGCTTGTTGAAAGCAAGGACACCGTACGCTCCGACTGGCCAATATTCCAGCAAGAATTGTGATGAGCAGCTAACGTTTCTGCGCGAGAAGGACTCATGCATCAAATCATCTGAAAACACCGGACAATTAAGCCGGCGTCATGTTGATCACCAGCGAATGCAAACCAATTCTGCAGCAGCAACGAAAGGTCAAAAGACACTTCTTTCTGTCTTTGATAGCCAACCCTCAACAGACAGGCACACCGGGCAATTGCTGTTTAACTTTTCAGAAGGATGCATCACAGTTTCCTGCCACGGAACCCGGGGATGATCCTTTCTCGACGAAGCGTGCCAAGTCGGAGGGCTCGATCGAGCGACCGAGGAAGCAGCCACATTTTGTGACGATCATGCGTGTTTTCAAAGGCTCTGACAACGGGTATCACGGGACCCGCTGAGCTTTGAAGCTTTTGCAAAGGATATTTGTGCTGCCGGAACCTTGACACGACATATACTTGGATGGAGGCTGGGACTCAGCCTCTCGAGTTGTACAAGCAAGGCAGTATTTTGAGCAGATAGCAAGCTGGAATGGTTGGTGTGCTCCACATCAATCGCGAACTTGCCACCACTTCCAAGCACGGAAGCAGTTTAGGGTAAATCTTGTTTGTTTGGGGACGGGAAAGCAGCCCGGACGTTGATCTGAGCCACGACTGGGGAATTGGATAGAACAATAGAATCTCCTCCTGATGTCGAAATAATAGATAGGTAGCTATCAAGATTGGCAGCAGTACGCATACGAGAAGAAATCATGGGCGGAGCAATCAAATCGTTGCTGATAACGGACAAGTAATTGACCAAAAGGACGATGCGAGATTGCGGTGGCTGCAGGGATGACATCCAGCCGAAACAGTTCGAGCACCGGGATGTGTCAAAGCGCCTGGCCAACGACAGAGCGAAAGCAAGAGATCGACCATCGCATTTTATGCCGTGGCGCGGACGAGGTTGAAGGCAGCACACAGTGGTATGGATTTCAAAGCAGAATTGTGTTGAATGCTTGGATTTCAGTGGAGCGGCATGCGACCGAGACACGTTCGCCACGCAGTTTAGTTGCCAAAGAAAGCGGATTCCGCGGCGCTCTACGGCGGCCAGAGCCTGGAGAGACGAGATGTTTGGTGGTGGTGGTGGTGTTTGTGCAGGAAATAGCCGCGTAACGCAACGACCCGACCTGATGTTTGCCACTAAAAAAATGGCACTAAGGACTTGGCTCAGTTGGCTGAAGCTCAACACAGGGCAGGCCTCTTCAAAACAACCCCCTGGCCCTTCCCTTTTCACACGCACCTTCGCACCTTCCTCTCGTTGACTCCATTACGAGTGCTTTTGTATCGCAAAAGGCCGCTTCTCCTTTCTCACACTCGCTCTCCCATTACTGTTGCATCTGGTCTTTTCCACTTGCACTACACTTATCCCAGCGCTTTCTCTCCTGCAACAGTTTATACACTTTCAAGGTATGTTTTGACCTGCTTTTCCATCCGCTCAACACCGATCCGATCGTCTTTTGTCATCTCTTGACATGGCCTGTCTTGCGCACCCAACATTGGGCTATGTGCAAGACTTGCACACATGTCCTGGTCGCACTCCAACCCCTCTCGTAAACACTCCAACAAGCCATCCATGCTGACGCGCGGTCTCTCAGTTAATTTCCCCTCACAATGTCGATGAAGTACCTTGTTCCGGCACTTGCTGCCGTTGGCGGTGCCTACGCCCAGAGCAGCCAGAACTCTTGCAGCGTCTCTGGTACCACCACTCTCCAATCTCCCGCTGATGCCTCGGCCCTCTCTTCGTGCACAACCTTCTCTGGCTCCATCGCCATTGCCACTGGTGTCACCCAGGGCATGAACATCCCTGGTGTTAGAAGAATCACGGGTGACCTTGTCGCAAACAACAACTCTTTGATCCCCTCCATCTCTGGTGACAGCCTCCAGACCATCGGTGGTGCCTTCATCCTCAACGAGCTCCAGATTCTCTCGACTCTGTCCTTCCCCCAGCTCAGCGAGGTTGACTCCATCCAATGGAACGCCCTTGCTGGTCTCCAGCAGCTCTCCTTCACCACCGGTGTCCAGCAGGCCAGCGAGCTCAACATCCAGAACACCCAGCTCCAGACCCTTGATGGTATCAACCTTGCTGTTGTCGACACTGTCTTCATCACCAACAACAACTACTTGAACGACATCTCCATGCAGCTTGGTAACATCACTAACTCGCTCAACATCGAGTCCAACGGTGGCAACGTCTCTGCCATCTTCCCCAACCTGATCTGGGCCAACAACATGACCTTCCGCAACGTCTCTCAGATTGCCCTCAACTCTCTGGTCTCCGTCAACGGATCTCTCGGTTTTTACTCCAACGAGTTCTCGTCGCTGCAGTGCGCCAACCTTACCACTGTCGGTTCCAACAAGGGTGACTTGACCATCGTCTCCAACCAGAACCTCAACAACGTCTCCTTCCCTCAGCTGAAGAAGGTTGGCGGTGGTTTCTCCATCCAGAACAACACCGACCTCATGGTCATCGACGGTTTCCCTAAGCTTGCCACTATCACTGGTGCTTTCGATCTCTACGGTGACTTCACCAAGTAAGTGCTTCGCTCACAAGATTTTGTAGTGCATCGACTAACATCATGCAGCGTTTCTACTCCTGCTCTTAACGAGGTTGACGGTGCCTTCAACATCCAGTCCTCTGCTGAGCTCAGCGGCTGTGACGCCTACCAGAAGCTGAAGTCTGGCTCTGAGATTCGCGGCAAGTACTTCTGCAACGGCACCGTCGCTAAGCCTTCCGGTGTTGGCTCTAACCCCTCCGTCACCGGCTCTGGCAGCTCCACCAAGTCCACCTCCACTGGTGCCGCCAACGCCATGTACGTCCCTACTGCCGCCGCTGGTGTCATGGGTGTCGTTGCCGCCCTCTTCGGTCTTCTGTAAACGGGTCTTAACTTGACTTGTTGATCAAATTGCATGGCGTTTCGATTTTCATTTTCTTTGTCTGCGTAGACTAATCCAAGGGACATCCTCAATCTATTTTATTGACCCAAAGATTCGTTCTACTCACATACCGGCTCTGGGGTTTACTTGAGCGAAAGCATTCTTTTAAAATACAGGATAGCGTGTGCATCGAATGGTCCTTTTACACACAAAGTTTATTTCCTTTTTCTCTCTTAATGGCTTCTAACGAGTTTGGCGGACGGGTTTATTGTAATAACTCAGATGAGATTTTTCGTGTCTATATTTCAAACGAAATTGTTCTACTCAAAGCGCTTGGCTTTTTTAGAAGAAATTATGTGCTCCTTGGTGTTGATTGCAGTCGTTCAACATGAGACATCCAGCGCGCAATTTAGCCGACGAGATGTCGCATGCGAGGGGGCATTTTGACTTTGGACCACAGTGAGAAGCGCTACTCTGAGGCTCTGCGTTTCTCTGAACGTCACTCGGTGTCATAAACGAGTTGTGGTCTTGACCTGAACCTGTTCTCGTTGTGGGAATCTTCCCACACCCTCGACTCAACACTGAGTGCCAGCCCCGCCGATGCCATCACCTGTGCTTTAACTCGGCGACCTCTCAGCATGAGGTCGGCGAAGTGCTGCATCTGCATGTATGGCGGCTCATCATTCATGACAACATGCATCAGATGCCGCGCGAGACCTGTTTCATGAGTCTTCAACAATGTTGTACTACCGATGGTACTTGCTGGAAAGAGCAGGCGTATCAACAAAGATATCTGCTGCGCATGAGCTTGCTAATTGAAGTGGGGGCCTCATGCATGAGCAAGACGCCTCTCTGCAAAGGAAGAGCCGCGAACCAACCGGGGCATTCGGGATTGTGTACGAGAGTCAGTCGATGCTTTTTTGTACGACTCTCTCTGCTCGTCACTCAACAACCGCTCTCGCAGACCGACCATTGACTTTCGGCACTTGGGTTCATCTCACGTCGACTTGGCCAATGCCCAACAACAACGATTGGCCCAGTTCTACCTGCACCTTCCCGAGGATAAGCATTTCACAGCGGGGGGTATCGAAGCTGGTCGTCTTCAACCGCCTAGAGTTCTATTTGACCAGCCAAGATTCATCACGTCCCCAGAACTCGGTCAGCTGCTGCATCTCTCTCAACTCATCTCAGCCTCTCTATATCCAGTTCCATGAACAACGGAAGCCCTGTGGATACTCTCTTTTTGCCTATCGGCTTGGAAGACGTTCATCTGATGCTCTGGAACAAGTGTGCGATCCCGTTGGTTCCACAAGCAGTCTGGTGTGCATTTCCGCTTGCTGTTCGCATGGCGAGTTTGACGTTCGAAGCAGCTGCCCGTCTGACAACGGCATGATGATGGTATTCAAAAGCACGTTATACATTGTCTGCTGGCTACGACAGGCAGACAAGGGACAACTCGCATGTCAACTAAAGTTACAGATGTAAACTACTGCGTATCCCCAAGGTGTCAAGCACTCCAGAAAGATTTTCCAATCGATGCGGCACGGGTTCCCCACTTATCATCAATAAAAGCGCTTTCGGATCTGGTCCGCGATGGCAAGGGATTCAAAACCCGGATGCCGGACCCTCGCATCAACCGCCACCTATCACTAACATACTACGGCACGAAACACGATAGATCTGGTCGACTACTCGGGATGGCGCTCGCTCTCCTGACAGACCGTCAGCTAATCAACTTCCTTGGTCGTTCTTCGATCCTTGAGTATCGATATATCAGATTTTCTCGGGTCTCAGCTGCTCGTGCCCGGCTATTTTGCTTTGATCCTTCACTGCACGGCGCGAGATGGACGAATCACAAGGACTCATCTTCCTTAGGCATGGATTCAGTACCACTACGATAGGCGCCCCTCATGCCGCTTGTTTTGTTCCGATCTTAGTTGCGTTTTTCAACACGACATGCCCCTTGACACTCTGCAATTGGCATGCAGAATAGTGCCTCACATTGATCTTCATATCTTTTCTGCAGAGTCCATAGGCATGTTGGATGTAAGTAGATTGTCCAAGAAGCAGCGGTGAAGGAACATGACGCATACCAGCAAGCCCCAAATGGAAGTTTATTAGGCAGTTGCGTGACTGGAGGAAGATCTGGAAGGTAGCTGACCAGGTTTGCGAGGCTTGTCCCTGCAGATGGGCTCAAGCGTCTGCCACTTGCGCCGGTAAGTTGGTGGACACAGCTTGTGACTGCCCTGAGCGGCAGTGGCTATGATACCAGCGTTAGCGCCATGCCGTTGACTTATCCTGGCATATGGAAGGAAAATGACATGGAGTAGACGTGATATTCACCATACCTTGAGATCTCGTAAGTATATCAAGTCGATAGACACCTCCCTTTTCATCTTTAATCCTTCATCTCACACCCACACAATTACACTAAATCAATCGCTAAATCAATCGGTCGGATCTGTTGCTCACTGTTAATCGTTCCTGTCATCTTTTGCATTTTCTTGGGTCGGTTCTTTTGTTTGGCTTTTGCTTGTTTTGAACGTGCACATCCCATCAGATCGTCGACAAGAGTTACACACAAAGAGTATCAGTCTCTGTACACCTTCACACAAGATCTTCAGACTTCAACTACTGCTCCACTTCTCCTCGAACCCGGAACAAAAGTACCTGCTTGCTTCTGTGTCTTTGCTCAGCATATCGACATGATTTATGAATCGTGAGTCTGTCGACTTGAGCATCGCACATAAGTTATTGAAGCTGATACAATCTAGACACAACCATACGGCTTTCAGACGTAGAGCAGTGAACCGCGTTGAGCAGGTTAGTGGCCATCTGTTGTCTCGTCCTGTATATGCTCGAGAGGACATGGCTGTAACTCGTACGCAGCCATCTACCAGTACACCTTCAAGCTTGCATCATCATCATCTGCCTACAAGGATGATGCCCAGCCCCGACCATAGCCCTGCTACTGCCCATGTATCGCTTCCGTCCTTCAGGATTTTGGCTGAGGTCGCCGATCAGTCGAACCTGCAGTACATGCGTGCTCCTTCGCTTGGCTGTGAATATGTCCCAGTCCCTATCATCATGAACGAGTCTTCGTATGCCTCACCCCCTGAGTCTGTTACTGCACCTTCGCCTACGCCTACGCCGTCCAGGTCTGCTTCACCAGCCATGCCCCAAATGGCTCTGCCTATTAGACGAGCCAAAAAATCGAGTCCCTCTTACAGAGTTGAGAAGAAGACGAAGTCCGCAAAACGCAAGGACTATTCGGAGATGGCCAGAGCGCAGGAGCTCGAAAACAACAGGCGAATCGACGAGGCTCAACGCCCTTACAAGGAAGGTGTTCAAGCGCCCGTCAACAGCTATCTCATGTCTGGCGGCAACTCGAACGGGCATCGACCATTCCCCCGATTTGATCGCGCACATGTGCCTCGCGAAGCCAAACGTGCCAAATCAGTGACTGGTAGCAGCGACCCCAACACCAGGCACAATGTTGCACAGACTCATCTCCGAGCTGAGAAGGGGGGCTCAAGAATGGTTCTTCAACGTCTCCTTGTGAGTTCTTTGGGCTGGAGAGGTCACAGGCTTCAGACAGTAGTCAATGCTAAGAGCAGTGGCATGCTGTACGAGGAGAAGGACCTGCTGCAAGCCAGTACCCAACTCAACTCTCTCGCCATTGTCCTCATGCAAGGGCTCTTCGGAATAGGCATGCAACAGCTTGGCGGCGTCCTTGACTTGTTTGAGCCAGAAGATGTCCAGCCCGCAGACGTGGTGAGAGACCCGCGTGATGACGACAGGACATACAATCTCAAGTGCCAAGCAGCCAGAATCCAGGTCATTGAAGAGGCACATCTGCCTCTTGGTCTAAAGAACGTACGCAGCCAAGACGAGCTCCTCCATATCATCGAGCAGAAGCTCATGCCCATCGCTACCGACTACGGCAAAGTCGCACTACAGCAGATGTTCTTCTGCAAGCCCAAAGAAGGCCGATCAATGTTTTGAACGATAGAATAAAAGGAAAGGAAAACTGTTTCTTGGAGATGGCTTAATGATTCTAACGAATACCCTATGTTCTGTTTTCTCTTTGTTCTTCGGATGAGGTTCTGGCAGCGTTGAACAACAAAAATTGTCTTATCAAGAAGGCGGGAAGGAGAGGAAAATGTTCCGGTAGCATACTTACCCAACTTTTACAGCATATATATTGTATGTTAATTAATGAACAAATGGTGGAGTCTTGTCAAAGGCATTGTTCAGAAGCGAATGTCTGACTCAGGGGCTGGTGGAGAGGTACGCAATAATTAGGTGGCTTTGAGCAGAAGGATGCTGGGGTCCCGTAGAAAATCGTTGCCATTTTGGGAAAGAACGAGTGGCAGAGACGAAGACCAGCCCGTCGCAACAGGAAGCAACAAGCAACGACTGCACAGAAGTCACAATCCCCCTTTGGACAAGCCCAGGAAGGAAGCTGAGATTCAGAAAACACTCAGCATTCATACGCTCTTGCCGTCGACATTGGCACGTATCGCTCTTGGCAAGCCAAGGTACCACATACGCAAGCCAACGCTCTCCGGGTTCCCTGAAGCACCAGCCAGCGCCGACGAGGTTGCTGTCATTTCGACTTTCCCGCGACAGGCCGCCTGGTTTGAAGTGGTCATAAACTGCATATCGCCATGCTATTGCCCAAGAATGGCGTCTCATGGAAGGCGGCTCAGGCCAGGCTGCCTCCCACCAGAGCCATCTGGACTTTTCTTACACGCACCCGCTTCCTGTTGGTCGTCGCCATAGTCGGCCTCGTTATCTTGTTATGGAGGGGTGTCACAGGTACTGCTGAAGACCTGCAAAAGTAAGCTTGACCCTTTCGCTCCTGCTGTCTTATGCGACAGACGACTTGGACGACGTCGACAATTGCTATGCGCTGGAGCTCGAGCAGCCTCTCAATTCATTATGCTGACCCCGACAGGTTCTACTGCTTCGGTCCGGCCAAGTCGCCCATGCAAATGACACCGAACGAGCAGATGCTATGGACCGGAAGCCTACAAACCCCCGTCATCTTCAACCACCACGCTCCCGTCGAGATCAACCACACCACCATCAGCAGTATCGATCTTAACCCCATAAAGAGCACGAGACAAGCCCTCGACAACAAGGAGCGCGTACTCCTGCTCACTCCTCTCCGCGACGCTGCCCCCTACATCAACGACTACTTCGATCTGATCTCGCAATTGACCTACCCCCACGACCTGATCGATCTCGCTTTCCTCGTCGGTGACAGCACTGACGACACCCTCGCCGTCCTCTCCAAGGAACTCGAGCGCATCCAAAATCGCCCCGACTCGATCCCCTTCCACAGCGCTACCGTCGTTCAGAAAGATTTCGGTGTTCATTTGAGTCAAAACGTCGAGGACAGACACGGTTTCGCTGCTCAGGGTCCTCGAAGAAAGGCAATGGGCAAGGCTAGAAATTACCTTCTTAGCGCTGCTTTGAAGCCTGAACACAGTTGGGTTTACTGGCGCGATGTCGATATCAAGGACAGCCCTTCCAAGATTATTGAAGACTTTATCGCTCACGATCGCGATGTCCTTGTTCCTAGTATGATCATGCGCTGAGCCCATCTCGAGAATGTTTACTGATTACGATACAGACGTCTGGTTCCACCGCTACGAGAACGGCCGTGACATTGAAGGAAGATTCGACTACAACTCATGGCAAGAATCCGACAAGGGTCTCAAGCTGGCCGCCTCGCTCGACAAAGACACCGTCCTGGCAGAAGGTACATCTATCTCGATTGCAAGCCTCCTTCCACAGAGACTAACAAGCATCTCCTCATAGGTTACAAGGAGTACGACACCGGCCGCACATACATGGCCAAGATGGGCGACTGGCGCGAGGACAAGGACGTTGAGATCCCACTGGACGGCATCGGCGGCGTCAACATTCTCGTCAAGGCCGATGTGCACCGCTCCGGTATCAACTTCCCTTCGTACGCATTTGAGAACCAAGCCGAAACAGAAGGCTTTGCAAAGATGGCCAAGCGTGCGGGCTACGGTGTTTATGGATTGCCGAATTACATTGTGTGGCATATTGATACGGATGAGAAGCCTGGAAACGCGTAGATGATGCTTTTTTCTTGTGGATTTTGATAGAAGATTGTATTCTTTTTTTTTCTCTTGGTGCTTTTCTCGCATCATTTTTCCGGTTCTGGTGTTTGCTATTCTCTTTTCCTCGTTGCTTGGACTATAGTATTTGGATAGGGAGGGCATGGCTGTCCAAAAGCACAGCAAGGAAAAAGGCAAGCAGAGCACAGCACAGCATTTGCTATACAGAACTCTTTGGAGTCGGGATCCGCTGTGCATCATTCCCATGCACGTTTAGTTCCGAACTTTTCTCTTGTCATGAGCTCATAAATCATTTTGCTCTCGCTCCTCTGTGTGCACGTTTTCATTGCAAGTTTTATTATCGTCGTTACTGCGTCCGAGAATGGTGTTGGTTGCGTGCTGTTTCATGCGGACCTCAACCTTCAAAGCACTATGAGACGCTCGACCGCTATACTCGACGATCAAGCGTGAAGGATGATATTCTAGTTACAGTGCTGGTACAAGAGAAGGATATAGGGCTCAAATTATGTTTATTCAAGATGTGTAGTGCTGTGGTGGGACGTTCGGAAGTTGAAGATGAAAGGAGCAGGGTCATACCAGCTACCAGGTTGACTTGAGGGTGAAAAACACAAGCAAGAGCACTTGGCTGGGTATGGTGCACCACGACATGTTTTGAAAGATATGCAATAAGCACAAGAGAAGGTGATCACCCAGACAAAGCTATCCATAGCATCGCATCAGATAGGAAACCAAAAAAGACCAGCGGATTGTCGTGAAGTGTGATTCAGCCTTTCTTTTTCTATCACATACATACCTTCTACCTCTCCCTCTTACCGATTCAAGCTCAACAGATTCTCAACATACTTCCTCGCATCGATACCAATGCCTCCCGCCAGTGCCGCAGCACTTCCCCATCCTTTACCCTCGTTCCCATCCTCAGTTTCCACGCCACCAGCTCTAGCACCCACAAGATTATACATGCCACTACTAACCCTACTCGCCATCCCCTTGGCACCGCCTAAGCCTCTGCTCCGCTGTACTTCAACAACATGATCCCTAGCTTTGCGAACTAGGAAAGCAGTTCTGCAGTGTTCAGGCCTTGGGTGTTTTCCATCGTTTTCACCCGGTTGAGGGATACGCAGCCATACAACCCACCAATGCCGCGACGTCTTAGACGTGCGTTCTGTTTCATTGGAGTGGCGCGAGGAGTGTTCAAGCGTAAACAGAATATGACTGTGTACGTTTAGCGCCTCCAAACGTGTCCATTGGGGAGGTGCGTCTCGTCCTGAACTCGTAGTTCCTATACTTCCCTCATACGGCATAACTTGTCCCGGTTCCGGAATATTCGGGAGGGAGGTATGGCAAGTGAGGTTTACAGGATCGTAGACGAGATCGAAAACCGGACTGTTGCGGGGTGGTGCGTAAGGAGGGTTTAGTGGGTTTATGGATAAGGGTTCGGGAGGGGAGGTATGTGCTGCTGCTATCCTCTGCGCCACTTTTTGCGTCGAAGTACTGTTAAGCAGGGATTTGTGGAGTGGCCTCAGATGTTTGTGCAATTCGCGGTAAAAGCCAGTTATGCTGAGCGAAGGCGTCCTCTGCTCAAACAAAAACACATACACAAAAGGGCGATGTACATACACCAGAACCCTTAACCGCGACGAAACATCTCTGTTGACAAAGCTGTCTCTAGAGTCCATGTCGTCATTTTGAGACTCGCTTTTTTCGGCGAGTTCGACTTTTACGGTGCGTAAAGTGTTTCGTTCTGCTTCGGGGATTTCAGAGTCGTTGATTGTGGTGTCGCTGTCGTTGTCGTCGTTGTTTTCTGCTGGTTTACGGTCGAGATCACCGTGGTAGCCGACGAGGAAGTGTCCGTTGTTTTCTCGTTGTCGTTGACGTTGTAGAGCGTTCATTGCTTGATAGCCATCTGGAGTGGGATCCAAGAGCTGCATTGGTGGTTCATCCTTGTCGTCTTTGGATCTAACGCCTCTGACAGTTTTTGAGCTTGATGTCGAGGTACGACGAGGACCATCTGGTCGCTTTGGCGAATCTGAGCGTTTCCCACCTGATGCCAGACCAAAAGTGAGATATTTGACCCATTTGTCGGAGCTTCCGAGATTCCAGGAAGAAGTCTGTTCAGACGAGGGTTGGGGTTGATTGGGAGCACGAGAATCAGCGGAAGCGCTGGCTCGGTCAAGCGAAGCTTCGACAGCGCTGACGATAGGAGGTGGAATCCCTGGATGAGAAGCAACTTGAGCGCCCGGCGTACCCGTAGCGTGGTCGTGAGAAGCGACTCTGTCGTGCATCTGTGGACGAGGGTCGGGTGGTAGATTGATGCCCTTCAACTTGTCTATGGCTTTGTTCTTGAGCTCCTCGTCGGTAGCAGCAGGTGTCTCAGACTCTGTACTTGGATCGGGATCGGCTACGGGCTGACGTCTGCGTCTCTTACGACGTTGTCGATGTGGATTATCCTTGACGCCATAAGCGTGCTCTCCATAGGCATAGATGTCGCGGACCCAAGTAGAAATGTCACGAACAGAGGAGCGGGTAATTGCACCCACACCACTGAAGATCAGGCCATCTGGAGCCTGGGGCTCATTGCCACAACCTAGCCAAGGAAGACCCTGTCGAGCATCGTGTAGAGTGATCTGGGATGGATCATCGTTGGCGTAGTCGTCCTCAGGAGGTGCAGCTTCACCGAAACGGTGGACAAGTAAGTCGACCAGGCCTTCGGTACGATGTACCAGATCTTCAAGCACTTCTCTGTCTCCACTGCCCCAATCTTCCTCACCCACACCATAGCCCAGTTCGCCTCCTGCTGCAAGCTTCAAGCCTCCAAAGATGTCGATGGCGGGGTTGCCATGTAGCAAGACGTCCCAATTGCGACAGAAGCGGGTCCAGAAGCGATCAAGGAGGGCCGAAAATTTGTCTCTTGGGAGCTTGACGTACATGTCGCTGAGCGAGGGGCCATGGTGTAGTGTGAAGACGCGATAGGCAGTCAAGACTTGTTGTAGGAGGAGTGGAGCCGGGCTGACTTCGCGTGACGAGTATTCGAATTCCCGGTCTTTGTTGGAAGACGGGAGACGTGTGAGGTCGATGGACTGCAGGATACGCCATGAATGAGTATATTGACATAGACAACGAGGCAGAGGGACGACGTACGGCCAGGACCCACCAGTCCTTCTCCAGCTCGTGCATCAGGATACGCGACTTCTCGGTCTCGACGGCCTCGATGGGCTCACCATCGGAAAAGTTCCTTGACCATGTTTAACATGCAAATGTCTTTTGTCAAGCAAGCAGCTGGCTGTACCTGGCAAAGCCGGCCATGCCTTGGGCAAGGCCAATCTGTCGTAGCTTCTCATTCTCACTCAGTCGCTCCTCGTCGGCCGTTGCTTTGGCTTTCGTTCGTCCATCCCTGGCTGATCGCGAATAGTAAAAGACAACCTGGTCGCCGAATGTCTCGTCGGTCGGTCCTAGCGGCGGGCTATAGATGGAAAAGAAGGACAGTTGCGCCGGCGTGAACTGTTCAGTATCCATCTCGAGATGGTATCCGCTAGCGACGTCAAGGTGTCGGGCATTGAGGCTCTAGACTGCTCGTCCTCGGCTGCAAATGCGTGACGTCGATTCGCGCTTAGACTCGATTGACGACCGAGATCGTGCAACCGCAGACGACGACAACCACGTCTTTCTTTCTATTCTGATATTCTTACAGGCTAGGTTCTTTCTCTTTCGTATGTCTTAGTATCTATTATCAATGTCGTTGTCTTCTATACCAAATACTGGTGTTGCCATCACCAACCCGCTTGTACTATACCGCGCTCTGCTTGCAACCAATCGTATAACACAGGATCCCGCTCAACATAGACTTGGTGAGTCTATTGTACTACTTTCTTCTGGGTACTCGTATACCAACATCTCCTAGCAATTCATCTACAAAAACTATATGACCGACTAAAAGACTATGAGCCCACTGTCGAATACAAGCACAGACTCGATCAGATAACCCGCGCCGTGGGCCCTTCAGTGAACACAAATGTAGAACCAGATCCCCAGAAACGAGGAGTCTGGCAAAGTCTCCTTGCTCAAAAAGAAAAACGAGACAGTCTAGCTCTAACCAAAGTCCTGACTAGCCATGAAGCCGCCATGAATCTGGATTCGCCTCGAGGTCTCATGCTTCATGGTGAAGTAGGCACTGGCAAAAGTATGCTCATCGATCTGTTTGCCGATTGTTTACCAAACAGGAAGAAGGCTCGCTGGCACTTTAACACTTTTATGCTGGATACGTTTGCCAAGTTGGAAGTGCTAAGGCGAAACCGCTTGACCAGATTGCCTCAAGCGGCTGGTGCGGATGTGGAAGAACATTCGTTACTCTGGCTCGCTCGTGAAATGATCAACACTTCTCCTATCCTCTTCCTCGATGAGTTTCAACTACCGGATAGGGCCGCCTCCAAGATCATGACAAACTTGATGACTTCATTCTTTCAACTCGGTGGTGTGCTCATCGCGACAAGCAACCGGATGCCCGAGGAACTGCACAAAGCCGCTGGTATGGCCTTCCCACCACCATCACGTTTGCAGTCCTTGACTCAGAGATTGGGCATGGGACGAGCCACCAAAGGCAAGAGTGAAAACATGTTTGCCGGTCAAGGTGAATTCGCCGGCTTTCTTGAGGTACTCAAGGCTCGTTGTGAGATCTGGGAGATGAGCAGTGGCAAAGACTATCGCAGATACGAAGCCAACACCCAAGCACCACCTCCGATCGCTGAAGAAGATCGATTTGAGGATGTTACAGATCTGGAAGCCTTCGAAAGCGGTTCTGCTGTTTCTGATATCCCAGAGGTGACTGAGAAGCAAGAGCTAGCGACAAACACCGATACTATCAAAGCCCCAACCTACTTCTTGATTGCTCCCGGCCCTGGGGCTTCAGAAGAAGAACAAGCAGCCTACCAGGCCAAAGTCTCAGAAGCCGAACAAACGCTTCTAGGCACAGCAGCCTCTTCAATCGACTGGACACCCTCCAGCATCCGCGTCTACGGCCGCACAATCCCTGTCCCACGCTCCCACAACGGCATTTCCTCCTGGACATTCTCCGAACTGTGTGCTTCCAACCTCGGTCCCGCAGACTACATAACCCTCGCCTCTACCTACCACACCATAATCCTCTCTTCCGTCCCCGTCCTCTCTCTGCTGCAAAAAAACGAAGCTAGGCGGTTTATCACACTCCTCGATGCCCTCTACGAAGCTCGCTGTAAACTGCTCATCACCAACGCCTCCGCCGGCCCTGATGAAATCTTTTTCCCAGAGAGTGTGGCGGGAGAAGGAAATCAAGACGCCGTATACGCAGAAACCTTTGCAGAAGCATATCAAGATGCCACCGCTCCTTTCCGTCCTAACATCTTGTCTTCCAACCCTGATTACTCCGAACAGCAACAACCAGACTACACCCACTCGCGTTTTGAAAACCTGCTCGCTGCAGACTCCCTCGAAGACGATCCTCCGAACCGTATTCGCAGGATGTCGGAACAAAACGAGCGTGGTCCCATCGACCCTGACGACGACTTTAGAATGCGTGGACTGCGACAAGGAAATAGCCCAGATTTTAGCAACGTAAAAAGCTTCACAGGCGAAGATGAAAGATTTGCTTACAGGAGAGCAACATCCAGGCTTTGGGAGATGTGCGGCAAGAAATGGTGGGATAGGGTTGAGGAAGGCTGGCATAAACCTCTTCCTTCCTCTATTCGCTCCTGGGAAAATCCCGTCCCTAGCTCCCCTACCACCACCTCTTCTGCCGCTGCTTCAGGGTTTGCGCAGGCAGGTAATGATGCAAAGATGGGAAGTTCGAGGACTGTGGATCAGGCAAACGACGAAATCATGTTCAGACATGGAGCAAGTCCTTTTAGAAGGTCTGAAGAGCCGCCGCCGAAGTTTTCTTGGACGCATGTTTGGGGTACTGTCAAGTGGGGGAAGAAAGCAGGTGCTTGGGGGCAGGGTGTTGATGGGTTGAAGGATAGGAAGAAGTAGATAGATAGCAACTAGCCAGTTTGTATATCTTGGAAGTTTTGGGCAGCGAGCTATTTACCTTGAATTGGAGAATTTGTGTAAGAGAGACGTCGCGCTGTGATGAAAGTATACAAGTGTTGACTGTGGACAGGTGAAGAGAGTATGGAAGTAGTAATTTGTTGCATTGATTAATACGAAGATGGTATGTAAGGTTTGTTGACCTTAAACATGGACCGAGATGCCCACGCTCTCGAAAGAGAAGAGACATGCCGGTGAGTAGTAGGACACAAAAAGTCAATCTTCTTTGCACTGAAAATTGGACAAGGCCACAGGAGAAGTGGGCAGAGTCCAGAGTGTGGCAAAGTGTAGGATGTGTAGGGAAGGGAGGAAATAAAGGATGAGATGAGAAGCATAATGTTGAGAAGTCCACAGACAAGACAGTTGTGATGGTTACCTGTGTAAGCCTAAGGGGAGACGCTGTTGGTCAAAGAAATGCACAATGATGGTCAGTCAAGAGTGGCAAGTAGAAGAGTAGACAGAATGCGGGTATCTTTCGTTCATCAGCCCAGAGCTGGACATGTGCATTCCGTAAAGCTATGTCACAAGACGCTGTGTATGATCTGATGCAAGCAGCAGCAAGGCGGAAAGACAAAGATAACTCTTTTGCAGCGGGAAGAAAGAGACAGGACGTTGTTTTGGGTGTTTTTGGAAACTTGTTTTTCATTTTTGTGATTCGCAAAGGTCCCATTTTCGCCAAAAGCCGATCAACCCGCAAGCATGATGATGTTGACACCGAGTGGATGTGAAAAAGAGAATCTTTTGGTTGTTGCGCTTGTTTCCGCCCGCGAATAGAAGAAAGCGTAAGAGTCGTACAACTGTGAAGTGACGAGTTGTTTACGATCTGGGCTTCTCCTTCTTCTCCTTCCACAGAGCAGAGAGACCGACACCGGAGACCTTGACGACCTTGAAACGGACACCGGGAATATCACCCTTGGCCTTGCCCTTGCGACCGAAACCAGCGAGAAGGACCTCGTCGTTCTCATCGACGAAGTTCAAGCAACCATCGTTGGGGACTGGTAAGGTCAAAAATGTTAGAATGACTTTGTTCGTGTTGTGTGCGCTTCCTCTCGAGTCCTTCACGTACCGAAAGCAGTGACCTTCTTGCCGTTCTTGATGAGCTGGACACGGACACACTTGCGAATGGCCGAGTTGGGCTGCTTGGCCTCGACACCGACCTTCTCGAGGACGATACCCTTGGCGTGAGATGAACCACCGAAGGGCGAGGACTTGTAGGCGGTACCGAGAAGACGCTTCTTGTAGTTCAGATCGGCCCAACGACCCTCACGGCGGGTGTTCTGGAGCTTGCGGGCGGCGTTGAGACCTCTTGGCTTTCCTTTACCCATGATTGCTGCAAGAGAGATGTGTTAGTGGATGGGTTCGAGAGGTTTTGAGTTGTGTGAAGTTGGAAAGTGGCGGGCGCGCGCGGTTCGAGGAGAAGAGTCGTTGATACGGCGAAGAGTGTGATGGCGATTGTGGTGTTGACGGGCTCGAGGAGGATATGGAATAGCACCTACCGGTTGTCGATGTCGGTGGATGTCGATATCACTGAGCGGTCGCGAACGAGAGATTCAAAAGAGGGCACCAGCAAATCGCGAATTCTCAGGTGCGGCGGCGGAGTTTTCCGAAAGTGCGGCAAGCGACCATATTTCTTGGCGCTGGCTCGAAGCCGTCGCTCTGTCTTTCCGCGCAAAGCCAACACGTCCAACTCCAGGTTTTGGCTGTGCTCTGCTCTCACTCGTCGGCTTGCATGCACGAAGATCCTGCTTGCTGCACTGTAGCTCTGGCAACGCTAAGTATCACTTGCAATGGCAATCTGTTTTCCTTTTAGTCTGATCCTAGACCATATTTTTGATCATAGGCCATCACCACGATAGGTTCTGTTCCTTCATATTCACTATTGTTATTCCTACGTTCAAGTGAATCTCCAGTCTCGAGCTTGCGACACACTTCTTTCGTGAGGCACAAATGTTTAAGACCGTGACTGGGCTGTTAGCCATACCTGTTGCTCTGATCACTACCATCTTTGCGACGCCTGCGTACAGTCAAGACTGGCCTTACAACTTACCTCCAGATGCGAAGTACTATCCTGAACACGAACACCGTATCAGGAGAGATGTCGAGATACAGCAGAAACTCAATCTGACCTCACCATGCGGCATGCGAAAGATGAGCGACGATGAAGGTGAAAAGTTCTTTCTGGACTACTGGCAATTCAACGAGCAGGCATTCGACTCCATTGAGATGGATAAGCCTCTGCACGCTCGACGTTCAGTCAGCTCTGCAGCACGGTTGTTGAACATATCCAACGTTGAAGAGTTGCTTCCACCACTGCTCTTGCATGAAAAATCTCAACAGTTTATCCCCAATCACAGGTTTTTTGATCGCAGCTTGTCCGAAAGAGCGTTCCAATGCCCGTCTGAAACTAACAGCTGCGAATCGATTGGATACCCAAACAGCTGCTGTGCGACTGGCGAAACTTGCATTTCTCTACCAGCCAACGATGGAGCAACGATAGGCTGCTGTCCTGACGGTGCGAGCTGTGGAGGGCAGATTGGGTTGTGTGATACTGCTGCAGGATACACAAGTTGCAAAAATGATAATGGTGGTTGTTGTATTCCTGGCTATACCTGCCAGGGTATTGGATGTGAGCTGACTAGAACATCAAAGCCAAGTCTTCTTTCACTGATATACTATATAGGCGTATATGCATCGACCGCTACAACTACCACTACACTGCCAATAGTTACTGTGACTACTGGCGCTTCGTGGTCGACATTATCTGATAGCACGACCACTGAAACCTTCGTCATTCCAGCGACTTCTGCATCGCAACCAGGCTCGATCTGCACCACGACGACCACCTTAGTGGTCACAACTTCTGGGAACGCCATGACAACGACAGTCGTTGAAACGACGACCGTCCTTCCATCTTCGGCCGCGTCGACAACATCATTAACTTCTTCGACACGGCCTAGCTCTTCGTCTCCAGGCCAAGGCCCACTAACATGCAGTCCTGGTTTCCAGACATGCCCAGCAAGCCTTGGTGGTGGTTGCTGTCCGACTGATCGAGCTTGTGGCTCTCTGACTTGCCCACCACTATCCACTGCTGCTCCACCTGTTTTGCCAACAAGCGGAACTGGACCAGTCTCGACCTCAGCATTGTCGTCGACTACCGAAACGCGCAGGACCACTTCAACGTCCAATACTGTTAGCTATTCTGGCTGTCCGACCGGTTTTTATATGTGCAGCGCGTATTATCTGGGTGGATGCTGTCGAGTCGGAAGAGATTGTGACACGACGAGTTGTCCTGCTTCTGCAAGCACCACGATAGCTACCAATTCTGGACTGACCGTGATTGCTCCCAGCGGCGCTAGCTCTGCAGCCCCGACTGGAAATTGTGCTAATGGCTGGTTTAGTTGTGCAGCCAGCGTAGGCGGAGGATGTTGCCCTTCTGGCTATGGTTGCGGGACTAGCTGTACAGCTATGGCCAGCGGACAGAGTAATGTTGGCAAGGGAGCGCCTAGTGAGGCAGCAAATGCAAGAGCATGCAAATGGATCATCCTGAGCTTGAGCATACTCTCAGGACTTGGAATGATATTGCTATAACATGTCAAGATGCGGCATGCGATTGGACAGAATTTGGGTTGTTCTCGAATCGAGAAAGCAAGATCAGCGAGCCCTCCAAAGGTCAGGCGTGAATGTGGAGGGGAAAATGATGACGATGATGACTCGACATGCAGAAATGTAATATACGGTTCAGGAATTGGCATTGACGACCACAGGCCACGCTGGTGTCACGCATATTCACATGTCTCTGCCGAAAAGCAAAAGCAGCCGCGTGATTTTCACAGCAATCTAATCGAGCTACAGCAGGTCGGTCACTCAAGCGAGCCTCAAGTAGGTTGGCTTCAGAGAAGGTGCGGCGCGGGGTACAGGCCAATCAAACGTCAGTCCATAATTCACGCTTCTGCTTCTTTGCTGTTACAAAAGTCGACCTCTATCCAGCTACTCTTGCCCACGTCGCCGTCGCTGATTCTGTCGAGCCAATATCAATTCTTGTCCTGCTGCATACTCATACCGAAGTCGACAGGCGACGGCGTGCCCGTCCAATTCGTCGTCTGAAGCCTGTCCTGCTCTTGGAACTCGTATATCTCCCTGTAGATTCGCTCACGAGCGAACGGGGTATCGTTCGTGCTGCCACGGTCCCGTCGACGTCTTTGAAACCTGCCGAGAGCTTCCTACCCCGTACCCCGTATATCGCTGCCTTGCTTAGTCGTCGAAGCCGCCGAGAGCCAATGGAGCGCACGCCGCTCGTTCACAAGCGCGCGAACTGAAAGACACTCTTGTCTTCAGCAACAATTCTACCGCGAACTACCTGCACCGCACACTACCCAGCATGAGAGATCCTGACTCCAACTCCGACAAGTCGCACAACAAGCAGCAGACCTCTGCTCAGCCACCCAGGCTCGGCATTCTGCAGTACCAGGCCAGTGATGATGTCAAGAGATTGGCTGTCGAGTGGAAGACTGAGCTGGCTTCCGGAGCATCCAGTGTGCTCTCGACTTTCATAGCGGTAAGCTCCATCGCACAACACATCTTCGGTCAACCTTGACGCTGACGAGTCTTGTGCAGTTCCCACTCGACTTCGCCAAAGTGCGCATGCAATCGTGAGCAGGCGTCATGTGTATTTTGTGTGCTCCCACTGACTGAACTAAAGCTATGACACCAAATTCCTTCCAACCGTCAAGGATGCCTACCAAGTCGAAGGTTTGCGCGCTTTCTGGAGAGGTACGCATGGTGTCTACTAAGCATTGGTTGCATGTTTGCTCATCTCAATCCTCAGGTGTTGCCGCCCCAATGGCTAGTGTTACGTTGGTCCGCACCATTTCCTTCAGTCTGTACAGCCGCTCTAAGCGCGTGGTCGATTACTACATAACCCAGATGACCGGAAGGTCTCCTCTCGAGCTGGCCAACAAGAGGGGTCAAAGTCCAACCATGTCAACCATCGCCTGTTTCACCGGTGCTGGAGCTATCGCTGGTGCTGTCATCACTTGCGTTTCTTGTATGTCTGTCTCGGTAACCATTTCAAACAACTGCTAATTCAAGCAAAGGTCCTTTCGAGCTCATCAAGCTCAATGCACAACTCGCCGGCAAGATGAAGAGAGAGGCCAACCCTTCTGACCGCCCTCAGCCCATCAGTGACCTTCGCACTGGCGCATTCAGAACAGCTCAACAGCTTGTTCGTGACCGTGGTATCCGTGGCCTCTACTGCGGTTATCGCTTGCACCTTGGTAAGTCCTCTGCAACACATCAATCTGGCACTTTGAGCAACTACTAATAGACAATGGTTCAGTCCGCGACACTCTGGGCACCGCTATTTACTTTGGCACCTACGAGACCGTTAAGCAGATCCTCTCGAACGCTCGTGGAAATGGCCCAGCAGAGCCAGCTGCAGTTGCTCTTGCCGGTGCAACTTGTGGCATCGTCAGTTGGGTCATGGTATGTGCATTCCAACTGGTCGTTCTGATCTTGATGCTGACTAGTATGCAGATCTACCCTCTCGATGTCGTCAAGACTCAATATCAAAAGCGCCAGCTTGAAGGAGGCTCTGCTCAGGTCGCCCGTCCTGATATTAAGTTCTTTCAGCCCGGCTCATACAGAGGTAATCAAAAATGATATGCTTCTGCCACTGCACCGACTAACAGTATATCAGGTCTCGGAGTCAGTGTCGGACGCTCCGCGTTGATTAACATGATCTTCTTTTCTTCATTCGAGCAGATCAAGAAGAGAATCATCACCGCGGCAGACATCTAGTTAAGTTTCTGGGAATGTATATGAAGCGAGGCGTCATCTGGGACGGGACGGATCATTGATTTTACGCACGAAACGAATGCGCATGAACTAGCATGGAAGGAGTTTTCGCTGGAGGAGGCACTGATTCTGGCTCTCTTCAAATCGGCGTTTAATGGAGGACACAAGCTGTATTATACAAGGGAGATCGCTGGGCACACGAGAATTATCGCCATCGCTAATTGCTAGGCGTTGCTTTATCACAGAACAGAAATTTCTGAGACAGAAAATCATCTCGTTATGCTGCTATTACACCGTTCAATTGCTCGTGATCGTTTAGATAGGTGTGTCAACGGTGGTTGCTACAGCTCTGAGATTGCAGTCTGCCAGAAATGTTTAAAACGGTTCGTTCTATCCTCGTGGTTGAGCGACCGTCTTTTCGTTTGAGAGCACTTGGCAAGACATGGCAACCGATTGTGATATTCAACATCTCGGGCCTACAGTTGCAATGCGACATAGCGCTGCTCTAGAATCAAGAAATATCTGTTGACACAACCGACCAGCTTGAGAGGTGGCTGGTCAGCTGCGCAAGCAAGCGTCGAAGCCCACTTCCTTATCGTCATTGACAAGGGTAGGTAGATAACCTCGTACTCAGACATAACCTTTTCCTAGAGTTCTCAGCTCGTCGGGACATCGATCGCAATGGCAGGATGGCGTCAAGGGCAGACACGGTCGAACAAAAATCATGCTGGAGGGGCAGAAGCTAGCGAAACAAGGGTTCGGATTTGGGGGGTTGCTCTGGCAACTTGGTTGACAAAGTTTCTCCAGGGTGCGAAAAGGTGCCACAATTTGTCGAAGGAGCTGTGGCTACCAATTTATCCAAGCATGCCTTTTCGCTGCTGCCGGGCGACGGACCAATATAAGCAGGGCCCAGACGTTGGTATCGAACGGTGGCTGGTGCCTTGGTCTACTACGTGGGTGTGGATACAGTAGGTTGCGTGACGAGCTTTGTTTACTCTGAGGACCGGAATGATCGGGCGGTCGCATGTGCAAGGCCCTTGTTCAGCTGCAGAAGAGCCTTGTGGCCCTCGATTGATTGGATCTCTTTCCCTTGTCTCGTTCCCCGCCATCTATTTACTACGAAGGTACCTACCTAGCCACTCTTTGTCTCGCTACTACGACACTACCATCTCGCACTTCCGCGTCCGCTCCTTCTGTGAATCATTGCACCCGCGACAGATCTACCGAGACAAGCGGACATCCATCACAGCTCTAACGATGTATATGGATTGAGGGACTTGGACTGTGATACTTTGTCGAAAACATGTCAAGACCGGCCCTCTCGAGGCGCATACCCGTAGTTGGACTTCTGGCTCTTGCGACTGCTCAGGTTTCAGCACTGGACCAACCATACAATCCAACACATATCGTCATACCCGAACAGAACGACGAGGATGATCAGACAGTGTCCTACGCATATATTCTACAACCTAACGCCAATGGGCAGGCCAGCTTACTTTCGCTCGATCTTACCAATTCGCTCGAGGCTTCAAAACTCTCCTTAACAACCCTCTACGATTCTTTGCCGTTCCTGGAGACCACATCGAATCGTGCATACACACCACTAAAAGGTAGCGAACAGAACATAACTGTCGTCGCTGGCGACTGCTCCACAGATGGTGATGCCCCCGAAGTTTGGACTTTTATTCCAGCTACCCATGGCAAGAACGGCAATGGAACATGGTTACAAAGTACGCCTGCAGCGGCAGCAAAGAACAAGGTTCACGGGCCCGACTTTCTGAGCTCAGGCATTGCTTTCTCAGATCTCGCCAAAGGCAATGCTTCGACAACAAGTTTATATGTGTTTGGAGGAATGTGTCCGCTACCCAACGCTACCGATGATACCTGGATGTCTGCAGCAAACTACACCAACCAGATGATGACATTTTCTCCAGAACTAGACAGCTCGAAGCAGGTAGCCTATACTTCAGCATTCTTATCGAGCAAAGGCCCACCTGTCGCTGAGGCTGGCTTCAGTATGACTCCTTTGAGCCCTGCTTTCTCTGATAATTCGAGCAGCACTCAAAGCGCACGACAAAGCTTTGTGTTGGTAGGAGGTCATACTGGAGCCGCCTTTATCAACATGTCCTCGGTAGCACTGTTCTCCCTGCCCGAAGAGACCTGGACTTACCAACCCGTGGATCAACCCTCGGCAGGGACCGTCACTTCTGTTGAACCAAGATCAGGCCATACAGCAGTTTTGACCGAAGATGGAAAGAGCTTGGTTGTGTTCGGTGGATGGGTTGGAGATGTCACAAATGCCGCTTCACCTCAGTTGGCGGTTTTAGAACTTGGTTCGGGCTACGGAGGTGATGGAGATTGGGAGTGGTCAGTACCTTCTCAAGCATCTTCTGGCCTGGCTGGAGCAGGTATCTACGGACACGGCGCAGCGATGCTTCCTGGTGGAGTCATGATGATCATGGGCGGTTACAATATTCCTACGACATCTTCGAAGCGTTTCCGTTTCCGTTTCCTACGTCGCTCAACGTCTACGTCAAACTCGCAAACTCTCTTCTACAATGTCACTTCGAAATCCTGGATACAATCTTACGACCCGCCCCCAGAAGTCACATCAGGCAGTGGCGCATCAGCAGAAGACCAAAGAAAAGGAGCACTTACTACAACATCTCAAAAAGCCGGTCTTGGTGTCGGTTTGGCAATCGGTGGAGTGGTCGTCATCCTCCTCATCGTCTTCTACTTCTGGTACAAACGCCATCTGAAACGAAGACGCGAAGCCCGTGAGAGCGATAGAGAGCGACTGTACAAGAGTGGAGGCAATGGCTATGAGCAAGCATGGTTCGGCAACACCAACTATGAACCTTATCGAAGCAGCACCTCCTACGAGCCTTGCCATGGTGATTATGCCTCTGGTGGCAACTGGCAAGAGAAGGATGAGGACATGCATGACGGCTTCACAACATGGACACCTCATGGTGTGGAGAACAGCCCTGCACAGATCAAAGAAGGCAACCGCGAGGTCGAGAGATCTGGATTGTCGATCAATGCTCCGAGCCCAACCAGAGGTCTCCGAAAGAACGGGCTGACCCGCAGCCAGTACCAGTACCACGCTGCTCCTCGCTACGATGATGGTAGAATCAGCAGAACGAGCGGCCACATCCATCCGATCCAGGAGAGAGACGAAGAAGAGGAAAGATTGTCATCGAGACATAGCAATCGTTCATTCAGAGGTCTTGGAAATATGATCGGCTTGAAGAGCAGCGAGCAAGATCCATTCAAAGATCCTCTTCCTAATCCTCTCCGTAGTCATCCCGTCACTCCGGAGATCGGTTCCACAGCAGAAGGTTCTCAGGAGTCTCCTATTCGCAGACAGACCACTAACACCAGCGTAATGACGAGCACCACAAATAATACAGACCAGGTCAGCAGCTGGATCAATCACTGGACCAACTCATATGCTGCATCTTTGAGACGCACAATCTCTCCCTACCCTGCCAGCAGGTCCAGCTCTCCCGACAAGATCGATGAGAGAACTTCGTCTGGGTTGAGCGAGAACTCTGATCGTTCTGGGCTCTCGAGTAATGGTCGCTCTGTTGCTAGAACATCTTCAACTCGCTCAGGTCTCTTCTTTGGTTTGTCAGGTCATCCGTCCATCACACCTTCCCAAGCCCCAAGCGCATCCATCGTGTCACGTAGTCTGTCTCCTGCATACTGGGAAAACAAACCCAAACAGACAAACAGCCTGCACCCACCTAGCTTGCGTCCCGGATTGGAAAGAGCACCTGACTCTTCCTCGACACAATGCACTACCTTTGGTCAATTGATTGCACAAAGCGAAGCTCTCCTTGGAACCGCTCCAGAAGCCCAGGTCACTGCGCCGCTCAATTACAAGGTGCGGCGCACTTCGGCAGAGATTATCGCAGCTGCCGTTGGCAAAACGCCTCCTCTTCCACCTCGCCGTCGTGGCTGGATGGGCAGTATCCGTCAAGTATTCAGCGGTGACCGCAGCATGAGTGCCTCGCATGCTTCAAGACGTGCTGACGCCCCTGCGGTTCCACTCCCAACTCAGCAATACCGCGATCGCAGTAACAGCCCCGTCAAGAGTCACGCTCGCACTGGCTCTTCCATGTCAACATCAGCTCCCCGCCGTGCCGCTAGCGACAGTTCCCAGTTCCTCGGCACCAGACGCGGCAAACGCGACTGGGAAGGCAACGAGAGCGATCCGCGCTGGCAACCCTACCGCGACGACCCAGACACAGGCGACTGGGGCGATGTTCCCGAAGACCCAGCATCGAAAGCAGAAGCCGAAAAACAAACACCGGAAGACGAACGCGAAGACTGGGACATTGAAGAGGCAGCCGCTAACCGTGATGTCCAAGTCATGTTTACAGTTCCCAAAGCTCGTCTACGCGTCGTCAATGCCGATGTGGACAAAGCAAGTTTGAGAAGTATCAGCGATGGTGCTAAGAGCATTCGTGCCAAACAACTTCTCAAAGAAAAAGAAAAGGAGGAAAATAAAAATGAGGAGACTGAAGCTGGTGCACAGCGCAAACCATCGAATTACGGCCTTCAGATCCAAGATTGGGAACGAGAAGCTTTGGAGAAAAGAGATGCTGAAGAGGCAGAGACGAGCAAGAAGAATTGAGTGATATGTTTATGATCAACACGGAAGGATCTTTTTGTGAATATGGGATGGGCTTTTTTTCTGAATATACTACTATACTGGCGAGGCGTTTCCTTCAGGCCACTCGAAAGGAGATTGGGCCTTGGATGTTTCTGTTTCTTGGGAGTCTTTCCCACACACACTTTCTCTTTCTTTTCCTTTTTTTTTATCTTCTTCTTCTTGATGTCAGAATTATTGACTAGACGTTTTTCTTTTTTTCTACTTACGAGATCAAATATATTGCTTGTTTCTCATCGCTTCATAACCTTGTTGACTTTAAGGTCTGATAGCTTTTTCTGACACTGAAGAAAGTCAGGGCTATTATCACGAAACGATCAATTCCACCGATCAACAATTATTCATTCATTCTCTAAGCCTGTCCAAGTATTTAATAACGAGGATTAAGAGTGGTTTGTCTGATGCTGCTATATAAGATCGCCTACTTAAACGATGCATGCCATCGGTCTCGAGATTAGTAAATAGTGATAATGATAGTATAAACAGGCGATCTCTAGTACAATGGTTAGGGGTGATTTGTCTGGCGCTCATGCAGAAAATCGCCTGCTTATATAAAACTATCGTAATCGAGACTGGTGCATAGCGATAATGATGTCTTAAGCAGGCGATCTTTGGTATAAGGATCAGGCGTGGTCTATCTAACGCTCCTACGGAAAATCTCCTGCTTAAACAATGCTTGCTGTCGTGATCGGAATTGGCAAACAGTGCTAATGATATGTTGAATAGGAGATTTCTAGTATAATGAACAGGCGTAGTCTATCTGACGCTCATACAGAAAATCGCCTACTCCAATGAATCTTACTGTCGCAATTGAATCCGGCAACAATGATCATTTCAACAAGCGATCTTTGGTATAAAGATCAGGTGTAACCTGTCTGATGTTGCCGTACGATATCGCGTGCTCAAGTCATGCAAGCTGTCACAATTGAAATTCGTAAAAATGATCATTTGAACAAGAGATCTTTCGTATGACGATCAGGTGCAGCCTGTGTGTTGCTCCTGCAGAATATCGTTCCGTTTAACCATCATGCTGCCACGATTGAATTTGATGACAGTGACTGCATGAACAAGAGATCTTTGGTGCGAGGATCAGGAGCGGTCTGTCTGATGCTCATATGGAATATCGCCTGGTCAAATCATCATGCTACCATGATCGTCATAGAATCAGTCTAAGTGGGCGATACTCTGCAGGGCCATCAGGAGAGGGTTGTCTGTTGCTCCTGCAGGATATCTCCTGCTCAGACCATCAGTCTGCTACAATCATGACTAGCAACAACAAATGTATCCGTGTTGTCTTATCTTTTAAGAAGACGATCAGAAGCGGCCTGTCTGTTGCTGCTGCAGAATGCCGCTTACTAGACGGTCATGCTGCTAGAACCGAGATTCAGCAACAGAGACTGTTCGATGCTGTCCGTTCTTTGGAAGAAGAATCAGGAACGATCTGTCTGTTGCTGCTATAGAACATCGCTTACTCAGGAGATCATGCCGCTAGGATCGAGATTCAAAAACAGTAATTGTTTGTCCGTCTCCGTTTTTTGGAAGGAGGATCAGGAGCGGTCTATCTGTTGCTTGTGTATGATATCGCCCGCTTAAATCATCATGCTGTCGTGATTGAGATTGAGAACAATAATCGTTCGATGCTGTCCAAATTTTGGAGGGACGACTCCGAGCAGCGTGTCTGATTCTGCTATAGAAAGACCGCTTGCTTAAATGATCGTTCTGCTGCAATTACGCATGGCGACGACAAAGTGGGTGACTTTTGGAATGACGTCCAGGCAAGTCGTGCCTGATGCTCCTATGTATATTCCGCCTGGTCAAACCAAGTTTGTCATTATGGCATGAATCTTGGCTGATTGCATCAAGACAGAAGCTCAACACGAGCAAGTGCCACCTACCTACAAGCGTCAGGCATGCTATAAGTAGCGGCCCTACTTGTTTATGGATTTGACTCGACTGCAACAGCAAAGGAGATAAACACACCAATGCAAATGAAATGTGTTTTTACCATTGATATATGATCGGACATCGAAATGCCACGATACAACTTCCTTCACCTACTACAGACCCATATCGAATAGCAAGAATTCAGCAGGCTTGTCGCCCACACTCTCAACCTCGATCTTTCCGGGCCCGGTAGCATTGGTAATGTAAGCACCATCACCCTCGCCCAACTCAACACCACCAACTCTGATCTTTGCACCTCCCGACTTTGGCTGTGTACGGCCACCCATAACAAGATGCACAAAGACATTTCTCTTGCCCTCGGCAACAATGTCATGAGTAACACTCTTGCCAGGACTCAAAATACTAGCATCCATACTCAGATCCGCATGCAAAGGGATAGGCGAATCGCTGGCGTCTGTTCCATCATGTCTCTTCAGATCCTCCATAATCCTGACCAACTTGTTTTCCTTCATCTCATCTGTAAACTTTCTAGTCACATAACTAGGCTTCAATCCTCTGGTGTAGGGCTTAGCCCATATCTGCAAAAAATGCACATCTTCGGTTTGCTTGCGGTTGTACTCTGAATGCCTGATTCCAGTTCCTGCAGAGGTAAATTGCACTTCTCCACGAACGAGGTTTTCGAGGTTTCCCATGCTGTCTTTGTGTTCGAGTTCGCCGCTAACAATGTATGACCAGATAAGAAATTCGGCGTGGGAGTGCGTGCCAAATCCTGTGCCTTTTTCCACGCGGTCTTCGTTGATGACACGAAGGGGTCCGAAACTTTCGTGGCTGGGGTCGTAGTAGGATGCAAAGGAGAAGGTGTGGAAAGTGTAGAGCCAGCCGTGGTCAGCATGGCCACGAGCATTCCAGGGACGCTTGACGATTTTCAAAGGACTGTTTGTGGAAGACATTGTGCGTGCAAGTGCTGGAGTTGATGTCTTTGAGAATAAAGCTGGGAGGTTGGTTCGTAGGGGTGTAAAGAGAGCCACGGTGATTGCTGCTATGCCGAAGACAAAGGCGAAGGTTTTGAAGTTTGATGGCGAAGAAGTAGGTTGTGTGTTTTCTGACGATGGGGACGACATGCAGAAATCCAAGTCTGGAAGAGGAATATATGTTTACAAGACAACGGCAGATGCTGATTATGATATATTTATTCTATGGCCCGAAGGTTTGTCATTGCCGTTGTTGCGGCTCAGAAATCCAGCTTAAGTGGGCTAATTTTCTGTAAGCTGGTGAGAGCTCGACGTGAATTCTGATTGGCCAGCATATATGATAACATGTTGTCGCTCATGTTTGCAGAACGTTCTTAATCTTGATTTCTTTTGCGACTAGAACGTCGTGGGCTCATATAATCATCTTTTATTTGTCTTGCTCAGAGCTTCCACGAGTAATGGTAATCAACCTCGTCTCGCATCTCGTTGTAGTTGCGATCCGGATATCCGATTTGCTCTTGGAAACGAATTGTTCATTCTTTTATCTCTCATCTAGGTACTCATACATCTTCTACAATTTACTCTTGACACCACCAACCAACTCCTCCACCTTAGCAAACTTGTAGTAATACTCCAAACTCTGTGGATTCAGCAAAGTCCCTGACGGCTTGACTTTTTCGCCAGAAACAATTCTCTTGACCGGTAATTCTACTTTCTTAAGGTTGACCGTCGTCTATTTTGGCCGTAGCGTTAGCAATTTGTAGCCTTGAAAGCTGGGTAGGGATAAACTCACAGGTATCTCTGGCGTCTCAAACACATACTTGGGAATATGTCTCGGACTACACTCCTTACCAATCCTTTGCTTGACGTCTTTAACCAGCGACTCCGAAAACTTCTTGCCGGGTTTCATGAGCAGGAAAAGTACGACGGCTTCATCGTTGTCGGTAGGGCGTCGCTGGCCCACGCAAATGCTGTCTTGAATGTCGTCGCCAAAGAATGTTTCTATCACGTTGTAGATTTCTGCAGAGCCGAAACGTACACCTGAGGGGTTTAGCACGCCGTCGGCACGGCCGAGGAAGTATACGCCGCCGGTCTTTGGATGGATGAAGATGTAGTCGCCGTGGGTCCAAACGTCTGCGACTTGTTAGCTGCTGATATTGAGATCAGAGGATGAAAAAACTTACTGTCAAAGCGAGCGTAATAAGCATCAAAGTATTTCTGTCCAGACGCATCACCCCAAAACTTGACAGGTTGATTGGGGAAAGCAGCTGTCACAACAAGTTCGCCTGCTTCTCCGACAGGCAAAGGTTTTCCTTTGATACCTTTACCTCCTTCAATCGTCTGATCGTAGACTTGCAGATTCATACCTAAACCAGGACCTTGACAACCTCCAGCATACAATGGAGTCAACAAATTACCCATTGCAAACGAAGAAGCCACATCAGTGCCTCCACTGATATTATTGAGGTGAACAGAAGGAGGAAAACCTTCATCGTAGAACCAGTGGAAGAGAGACTCTGGCAATACCATGCCGGTGCTTGATACACGACGAAGGTTGGACAGATCGGTGACTTGCTTGGGGATGATGGGAGGAGATGCTGAAGCAAGAGTTTGTAGGTATCGAGGTGAGATGCCGAGATCGGTGACTTTTTGCTCTCCTACCATACGGACGAAAGTGGTGAGATCGGGTATGAAGGGTGATCCATCGTATAGGACTGATCGTGCGCCGTGCTGGAGTGCCATTGTTGACATCAAATACATGATCCAGCCAGTTGTCGTGTATTGCAAGTTGACCATCGAGGGCCCAGAATCGAGGTGAAGTTTGCCTTCCTTCATTGAAGAGATCAGAACTGGTCCGCAGCCGTGCACGATGCATTTTGGTACACCAGTAGTGCCTAGAATTCCTGTCAGATCTTGCAAGTGGAAATCGAGCATAAAACGTACCCGAAGAATAAACAATCAAGAACGGATCCTTGAAATCGACCTTCTCAAACGGCAACTCAGAATTGCCACCAGCTTTTGCAAGATACGCTGCCAAACTCATAGTCCTGGGCACATCTCCCACATCAGCCGGTCTCCTCTGGAACCTGGGCATACTGACAAGACCTTGGAAGTCTTTAGCCTTTGCCTTGAGCATTCCATCCACAATCTCCTTCATCTTCGGTATCAAATCAATAGTCTTGCCATTATACACAGCCCAATCATCCACAAAGATCCACTTTGGCTCGATTTGCGTAAGTCGTTGCAAAACACCTTGACTGCCCATGTCTGTAGAGCTCGAACTGAAAATACCTCCAAGGGTGGTTACAGCCAAGAATACAGCCAAGGTATCTGTAGAGTTAGAGGAAACGACAGCGACTCGATCGCCCTTTCGAACTCCATGTGCTTTCATAGCTTGAGCGAGTGATCCAACCTTGGCACGAAGGTCCTTCCAGGTATAGTGTTGAATTTCAGTACAGCCTTCACGAACCTCCGTCAATGCGATTTTATCGCTTTCTTTGCCGGTGGTTGTGCGTTTAGACGGGTCCTTGGGGTCTGCGGTATACAAGATGTTTTCTGCAAAGTTGAGCTTGACGCCTGGAAACCAAGAAGGTACTGAATCCATCCTGGCGTTTGGATCTATGACTTGAGTGTACTTTCCAGTATGAATTAGAGGATGGAGTTCGAACAGATCAGCCCAGAAGTCGGTGCGTTGGTTGATGGAGAATTGATGAAGGTCTTGGAATGTCTGCAATCGTAAGCTTTCACGATACACGACATGCGATTTCTGATTGTATTAATAGATTTTTAAAAAACTCACCTTCATCTTCAACCCTCTCCTCTTGTTAACATCTCTAATGAATTGAGCCATGTAGGTAGCATCTGGATTCGGATGCTCCCACAACTTGCGGGGCATCACGGATGGGGAAGCCATGATAAGGCGAACGTCAACTCTGCTGCACCTCAGTCAAGATTCGTGACACGTAAAGATGCACTCAGGCACATACGGCAATTCCAAAAACTTACAAGAGCCAACAAATGAATAAGTGTCTGCGTGTCTTAGCGACAAGAGAGTCGTAACGAGTTGGAGTTGGTTGGAGGCTCGGCTCCTCCCCTCAATCGTCATTGCGAGATCCCTCGGCTACGGGGAGCGGGGAAGCCTAAATACAGATTTTGAACGAACATATCCGTACTCTAGCAGAGTTTCTGTTCGGAGGTTTGAAGATCTTCAGAGAGGCAGGGACGTGGCAGGGATGCGAAGGCTAAGAATACATTTTCTCCGAGATGTAATTCTTCTAGCTATAGGAAAAAACAGGTCCTCTTCCATCAAGGAAAGCCAGAATTGCCCAACCGACAAGATAAGTTATGTGAAAATGGTAGCAAGAAGCTACAGTAGAAACAAAAGACCTCAGATTGTTTCAACAGACGAACGTATCCTACGTATATGGATAGTATCGAGAAGTCGATCCTCCCTCCCAAGAGACGGACATAAAACCCAAAAAGAAGAACAGCGAAAAAGCTTAAATACAACGCTAAATTTTCCCATTTCCAATTCATGATATGCAAGCAGAAGTCGTAGTAACATTATTCAGTGATAAGAGAAGATCATCGCCAGGTTGGCAAGACTCCACTCTCGGCTCTTTTGAGTCGAAATCGGGGCGTCTCCTTGGAAGAGACGGAACTGACGGAGTCCTTGCGGATGGTCCAACGGGTCGGAGGAGGTGGTTGGAATGAGTCGCGAGGGTAGGGTGGCAGATCAAGAGAAGCCATACGCTCGGCAGCACCCCTGGCGATCATCTTCGGCTTTAAGAACGAAGATGGTGCTGTGAGGGGGGCAGATAGCGGAGTTGACATCATGGACTGGGATGATCCAGGGCGCTGTTTGCTCATGCCTGGTAGCTTGAGGTGATACCCGTTCCGTGACATGCGATGCTTGGGTGGGCATGGAGCGTATACTGGGCTGGTGAGAGCATCGAAGTAGGCAGAGGCTGGAGAATCTGGTGTGGCAGGGGTGTGGCTGGAGGTAGGTGATTGAGAGCCAGACGAGCCAGTCTCGAGGTCTGGTGTCGAAGGCATTGTGGGGGAATCCACCCTAGGGGATGCGAGTGATCCATCGTGGCTGTGTGCTCTGATTGATATGATGCTGAGACGTGATGTGTTGCCATTGGGCTTGAGACTTGATGAGGTTGTTGGCCTTTTGATGGCTGACGACGATGAAGCACTCATGTTGACTTTAGAGACTCGAACCATCTTGGCCTTGCCTGGCGAGACCAGAGTCACAGCTTCAGCCTGAATACATTGAACTTGTTCGACAAAGCTGCATTCCTCGGCCAAGAGTTCAGGAAAGTTTGATTCGAGTTCATCGATAAATTCGTCGGCAACGGTGCTGATAGACATTGATGAAAGACTGGAATCGTCGGACGACATTGGCTCTTCTTCTGAAAGATATCCTGAAAAGAAAAGAGGTTCGTTGCAGAGATCTGTGATGGTGGCTGACATAAGAGGAGGCTCGACGAGGATCTTGAAGTCGAGCGTCCTCTCCTGAAGGGGTGCAGGTGCGGGTCCAGATTTATCGACGCCCCTGACGCACGTTGCGTGTAGCAGCCGCTCCACGTCACCAGTAGAAATCACAGGCTCGGCTGACATGTCCATGTTGGCGGTGTGACCACGCTGACTGGTGCTGACCAACAGCGAAGGGATGTACGAATGTTGGTGAAGGAAAGGAAGCACACTTTGAATAGTGTGGGCGGAGGAGCAATGCCCAGCCAAAGGGTCCTGAACCGTTAATTGGCTTTGTTGTGAACAAGTGATCCCGCAGTGTTCGCGGTAGTGGCCACTGGCTTGTAGCTTATAGTTGATGATCTCGGAATATTCGTCTGTTCGGAGGGGTCCAAAAGTATCGGGTGAAGCTGGGGGGTGGTTGGTCTGAAATGTAGCGGAAGAGCAAGTGAATATGAATAGACTACGGAAACAGATTGTCCGAAAAGAATGACAAGGTCGGGAAGACGTTATAGCAATCAAAAGACGGTTAGCAGTTGGAGGATAACGAATGGCTTGGGATGGGTGGGTGGTGCGTCCGACCGGTGCACACGAAGAGAATGAGTGGCCTTGTTTGCTCTTTGTGGGATGCGGCAACGCGACGCTTTTTGAAGATATCATGCGTTTGTCGAAAACGGTACAAACGTACGTGCTACTGTACCCAGTCCACCAATGCTCCACCCCTACATTACGATTTTGGGCGGCAGGCACAAGCCTTGACGAGCAATCAGCATGTAGGAACCTCCTACAGAGTGCACAAAGTCGTTGGTGCTAGCCGTGCCTGTCCAACGGTTTCAGCGGGTTGCCGAGCTTAATCGAAGAAGTTGCGTGGGAGAGTCGATCATCGCGCTGCATGGTTCCAGAGATTTGGTTGTTGAAAAGGCACACTTCAATTCCGATTGGCCAAACGGCAGGCAATTCTACGCGCCAACCTCGAGTCTATCTCGCTGCTTGCAAGGTTGTTCAGGTCCCCAAAGAACTGCAACTCCACCTCATCAATGGGTACGTGTGCTCATGTAGAGAGCAAAAAACTTCTCTGCCGTGCTTGTACGAGGACTCGAATCCTTGTTCCTGAGGATTGCGCGTGGCCTTATCAAACGGCTCAGCAACGCCATGTCATGATACGTACAATCGATTGTGATGTCTTGTTGCCAAAAAAGGTTCTGGATCGGTTTGGTGGGTTAGTCGTGTTCTCCCTTGCTCCTGCTTGGCCTCCTGCCACTGCCTACTCGGTCCTGCCGAGGGAACTTGTTGCTCAGCCCTTATTCACGTCAGCGATGCAGTCAGTGCAGCAACAAAAACGCAACCGTCAAGCGTCATGCACGGCATCACACGGCTTGACTCGATTCTCGAAAAAAGTGTGAGATTTGGAAGAGATGCAAAAAAAGGCTCCGCATGCGATGGCGCTACTCTGCCGAGACATTGTGAACCACTATTTACACCTGCGGGCAACCCACCCACCATCCACATTCTAGACATTCTTTTGCTAACCTTCCTGCTTTTGCTCTTTTTGCTCAAAATGCATTTTCGAGAAGAGGCGGTTTTCGAACATCGTCACAAGCACCGTTTCGTGTCTTCCTAGAATCCCAGCCTGCTGATTTCACTGCCCCTGCCCCCTCACCAAACGTTGCCGACAATCTCCTTACAATCGACAAGACAAACGGCTTTTGCGCTGTTGCCATCGATACGCAAGAGCGCCCCTATCAAAACAGTGCTGCATCTACCTCCAAAATAGCAGCAAACATATCGCTGTAGCGAGATTAGGGATACCAAAGGTCATGATGTCAGGCGTCTGAGAAAAATTGTTGACTCGTCGGCGATGTTGACATGTTGTCGAAGAGAGAAACATTCAAGGTCTCAGAAATGACTTGCTTTGCCACATAACGCTCCAAGACATTCTGGTGGCTCGTGGTGCCAGCGGGAGGATAAGTGTCGCATCACTAACGTTCTTGAAGTCGTACGGCTGGATCATGCTTACTTCTCTACTGTACATGGGATCTACAGCAACATTATGCGAACAAGATGATCTTCGTCAATATCGATACATCTAAGACCTTACCGGTCGCAGAATTGAGTATTGAAAGTCGAGCCGTGTATACCTGGTGGCAACTGAACACCAAGAGCACGAGGAGGTGGCATGACCCTGCTTGCAGCTCCTGATTCAGAATAATTTGAGGATTTACGAGCGCTTGCCCAGCAAAAACGTCTTGCTGTGAATCCGAACTTGTTCCTGATGATCGAAGGTATTGATCAGCGATCGTATACCATGTGCGCAATCCAGCGTTTCTATCGATTGGAAAAGACTTAGATACTGCTTAACGATAACAAAAAAGCAAACTGAGCCGCTCGATAAACCAAATAAGGAAATGACAGGAATTGTTTTCGCTTCGTTCTTCGGCCGTGATAAAAACAAAATCTTTCTCTTCTATTACTACTCTCTCATCTGCTTGGAACATGCATTTACGCCGAGACCTATACAATCGAATATACGGAACCGAGGCGCTGTGCGATGTAA
This sequence comes from Aureobasidium melanogenum CBS 110374, assembly GCF_000721775.1. Classification (NCBI taxonomy): domain Eukaryota; kingdom Fungi; phylum Ascomycota; class Dothideomycetes; order Dothideales; family Saccotheciaceae; genus Aureobasidium; species Aureobasidium melanogenum. Next base: position 84,850 of record NW_024470079.1, on the reverse strand, counting down.
TGCCATCATCCAAGAGTGGACTGGCTGGTGGTCAAGTCCGGAAGACCTTTACTATGTCAATGTGTAAATAGGGCAGTTCGCAGAAGGGCATTTCGCCCAAAGCAAGGTGTGCCAATTTGCTTACAGCATGTATTCGCCCAATCTAGGGGCACCACCCTTCCAGTCCAGACGCTCGAAGTATCTGAAGACCAACTCGTAGCCCTCGAGATCGTGGACGATACGGTCGACGCGGCGGTAACCAGCAATGTTGTCCATGTTCTTGTCCTTCTTGACTCTTGCTCTGCCGTAGCCGTCCTCGTCGGTCTTAGCTTCGAAGACGGTGACACTGAAGCGGCCGGGCTTGAAAATGTTGACCACCTGAACGACGATGTCGTGAGTCTCGCGTCCGGTCTGGCGGGCAGGAACGTTGGTCTCGAAAGATGCGTAGGAGCATTGAGGCTCAGGAGTAACGTGGACGGTGAAGTAGTGGGCTGAACCGGACTCTCCAGTTGAAGGGACGACACCGTTTGCAGAGTATCCACAGGGAGTGAAGAGGTAAGAGTCGATCTTGGCCTCGGGGTACTTAGACACGGGGTAGACGTCGGCCAAACCGCAGGCTTCAGAGACGACGGAGCCCAGAGTGTGACCTTCAGTGGTCAACTCCTCAGGGAAGGTTAGCTTCTCAGAAGGGTCAGAGGTGGTCTGCGCAAAGACGTCGACATCATCATCTCCGTTGATGTTACCCAGGTGAGCGATAGCATCCTTGCGGGCGTCTTGAGACTGCTTGAGATACTTGCCCTCAGCGATAGCACTGGCATCTTCAAGATAGAATTGGCGAGCGTTCTGCTCGTCGAGGTCGGTCATGAGGACCTCCAGTGTCTCGTCTTGAGACTCATCGATTTGTGCGTTGACCTTCTCGGCAGCAAGCTGCTCAGGGTAGTCAAGGATCTTGGTAGGAGTCTCTCTTTCAGGAGTAGCAGGAGGAGTGAGCTGAGTGTTGGGACCAGTGATGTAAAGGTACCAGTGCTCGCCGTTCATCTTTCCAATCATGTAGGCACTGCCTCCCAAGAATCTCTGGTCAAGGAACTTGACCTCATCGCGCCAGCTACGGTGGGGACCACGCTGCTGGTCAGGGTACAGGAAGTTCTTGCGGCTGTAGAAGACGCGGTGAGGAGTAGCGGCGGCAGGGACGGCGGCGGAAAGGTCGGCTTTGGTACCAGGGAAGCCTGCCTCGAGAGCAGCAATCTCGAGCATTCTTGGCAGACCGTACAGCAGAGTGGTGGTGCCGCAGGTCTTGAGGACGAGCTTGTGGGGAAAAACAAACATGCTGGACTCGGAGAGGAGGTAGGCGTCCATGTGCCCATGTCCAATGATTGAGAGAACCTTGCAGTTCACCAGGTCGAGCATCTCTTTCCATGTGTCTGAGGAAACGGCCTTCAGACCATAAGGCTTGGCTCCCTCAGGAAGGGAGGTGGCAGAAGGGCTGAACCATACTTCCAGGAGCTTCTCGGGACCTGCAACTACAATCAGACAGGCACTTGGTAGAGGTTCGTCACGCGAGCTGACCTTCAAAGGCGTTGGTTGAGTCGAGATCGATGGTGACGTCGCGGTTGATTGTCAAGTGAGGAGTAGCCGTCGAGGGCGAGACAGTGTAGTCATTAGGGATATCGATGTTGACCATGACTTCTTTTCAGGGGAGGCTGGCTTACGCCAGCAACAAGCGGGTGTTGTAGGATGCCTTTGAAGGGACGTTATGGAGGCCTGGCCGACAGAGGAATTGCTGGGGACTTTTGCCGTGGAATTTTGACGATCGATGGAGCCCGGATACCCTGGTGAAGTACCGGGACTGGTATAGGAGCGAGACAAGAAGCCTCAGGAACAATGAGATGACAGGTTGTAGGCTGCGCGTGCTGTAGTAGAGACTCACACACAGCGTCGCTTCGTTATTTTTTTCCACACGGCATATGTTGAAAGTCTTGGCGATGTCACCGCTGGTCATCGCTGATCCCGCCCCCACAAATATGGAGCCGCAAGTTTCTTCCGATTCGCTGCGAGCCCTAGCGTATGCGCTTCCAAACACTTACCTAACTAGGCAATATTTCTACGACTGCCATGAGATGCATACAAGCAGGTTGAATATCATCGATACTTTTGAGATAAGTAATCACGCTCACGCGTAGCCTAAGGTACAGTCTTCGTGGAAGATACCCTTCACTCCAAGCTTGCTTTCACCTCCAACGACAGCAGGACCAGACACAACAATCTATAGGAATACGTTAGTATGCACGTATCACTGATCAGGACAAATAGTCATGGAATACTTACCTCGCCCGAGGGCGTGGTGCCATCAACCTTGTTATCGTCCTTGTCCACAAGCTTGATCTCGACACTGCTCAAAGGAGCACCAAAGTGGCTGTGTCCAGGGCGGTCGTCATGTCTGTAGTCATAGATGTTGGTTTGCGCGACAGCACCTGCCACCGAAGGAGCTGTAAGGGCGTAGCAGATTCTGGAGCGTGTGATTATGCGAAGATCACGAAGGGCGGCACTGCTCAAAGTCGCAGCACCGGTTCCGGCTCTCTCGGATGCGAAAATAAGACGCAGCTTACCGGCCGATGTGCCGAGAGTGTTTCCTTTTGGAGCAACCATTCTGTACAGCAGGTCCTCTCCAGGCATGCGACCAGCGGCCAGAGCTCGACCATGGCTTGAGTGTACCATCTTGTGGAGGCCAGAGGATGCTCCCGACATATAAGTCTGGTGCACGTTTGCAAGAGATTCAGACGAAGCAATGACAATTGTAGGCGAACCACGGATAGCAAGAGACAGATCAACGCCAGTGCCTGCGACAGAGTTGATGATCAGAGAGCTGTGACTGAAAAGTGCGGCCATGGTCAAAGACAAAACGTAGGAATGGCTGAACGAATCAGCCGGCAGCACAAGATCTGAAGGTCCCAGACGCTGGCGCTGGGGGAGGGCAGAGATCAGAGCAGCGATAGCTGCAACCATGTTCTACACGTTGTTAGTGATCGCTTTGTAGTTATATGAACCCTGGCTCCTTACCTTCTGGGTGAACTCGACCACTTCCGCAGGGGAGTTAGGGCTTGTTTGCCAGAGGAAGATCAAATTGCCAGGGACCACACTATCGTCATTCTTGGGCAGTTCACTGCTTGTTGAAGAAGCCTCTGTCACCAGATTGTCCCAGACATCTACCGCAAGCTTGCCCTTGGTCTCGTTTTCTGGGGCACCTTGCCAATCCATGTGCTTGTTGGCGGCATCTGTAACCCAAATGACATGACGCAGAGAAGAAACACTTTCAGTAAGACCAGCAAGTGGCAGGGAGCCAGCAGTAGCAACTACAGCTTGTGCCTGTGTCTGCTCAAGAAGCTTGCAAACAATAGCATGTTCTTGGTTGAAAGGCACAAGGATAGGAGTCAGACCATAGAATGAACAGGCTTTCAAAACCGTTAGCAACAAAATACCAAGAAAGAGCACAGTGTTTCTTACCAAAGATGGTGAGAAGGTACTCGACCGAGTTTGGCGTGTAGATGGCGACCTTTTGGACACCAGCCTTTTGCAAATGCGAGCCAATAATGTTGATGGTTTTCGAAAGTTTGCTCAAGTCACACTCGGCAATGGAATTGCCTCCGTGAACAGACATGATTTTGGCGGCAGGAGAGGCTGAGGAGTTGACAGCCTCACGCCAGATATCTCTGAGATCACCATCCTTGCCAGCAGTCCATTTGGGAGCACCGGGAGCGCGAACCGAAAGACCAGTCTTCAAGCCGTAGCCATGAGGGACTTCAGTCGAGCGGTACACAGCAGACTCACGTGGCTGACGGACAGGAGATGCGGCAGCTTGACGAGCAAGAAGCAGAGGATGAGTATCGGGCTCAGCCCAGAAGATGAGTGGATATGCTACAAATGTAAACAGAGCCAAGGCAATCAGGGTGGTGTAGATATTCCAGGCCGAGAGGGTATCTGCGATGAGAGCATCCAGCTGCTCAATCATATTGGCCATGTTGAATCTCAGGGACTTGTCCTGCAAGACCGATATCTGAGAAGAAGGAAGAAGATTGGTCTTCTCGTCCTCTAAATGACATGTCGGATGTCAGCAGTCAGATGGCCGGTGGGGCTTGCATGAGCACAGCCACAAGGCGACCGTGGAAACCAGTGCCAAGCTCGAGAATCAACACAGCGCCGAACAAAGATCAGGAAACACAACGACCGCAGTCACTTTACCAATAGCCATAGAGACAGCAGCAAACCTGCTTACAGCAAGATTCGACTGTTGTTACGCCATGCGCCGTGTCTAACAGAAGCGCTAACCCGGATCCCCGTTACTAACCCCTGCAGCACTCGACAACACACAGCAGCCAACTCTATACCCTCTGATCTCTCTCACACACAACACACCATGTCTTCGACAGCAGTCATGAAGCCGAGCCCGGCACAATCGCGCTTCGTCGCTCCTACAACTCCGTTGCGACCCTCGTCAGCACCCTCGACACCACAAAAGTCACAGCAACAACCTACAAAGGTTGAAACCACAAAGGTCGAAACTCCTGGAACCTGGCGTCATCCCAACATGGACGACATCAATCGTCGCAAGAATGCCTCGACTTTTACTTCGGACAATGCACATGCTATTGTTGTCAATGCTGTTGCTCTGTTGGTGCTCTTGCTTGCTCCCGGCATGCTCTCTGACTAGTAAGACTAGATTCATTTGCTAGATTGAGTGTCTAATACTTACTCTCGACCAGCACTCCCACGGCATTGACTGCCTCCTTCAAGTCCATGGATCCATACGCAACCTGGGCTACCCTCGTCCTCCGCTGCATCCCCGTCCTCAACATCTCACTCGCCCTCATGCCACTCTTCCGCCCCAAAGACGAAATGACAGACATCCCTCTCACCAGAGAACAACGCCAACTCCTCGGCCTAACACCTCAAACTGTTCCTTTGCCTGCTGGTTCCCCTGGCTACGTTACCCCTCCCAGATACTCGCGCTCTTCTACACCTCGTTCCAGTGCTCAGAAACACGCCTCAGGCTCGCCAATGTCACACAAGGCTAGCCCATCCTCATTCGACCAAAGCAGTTTGGGTGTCAGTAAAGGCCCTTCTGGCAGTCCCTTTTCTGTTAGTCCTCTGATGCAAAAGGCAGTGGGAGGTGCTACCGCAGCAAGAACAGCTTCGCCTTTGGACAGTAGTTTGGGAAGTAGTTCGTCGGGGTTGGCGACTGGCAAGGCTACGGTGTCGTTGAACAGCAAGTGGTTGTATGAGAGGGGAAAGGGCAGTCCTAATGGTGGCAGAGCTGTCTTTTCGTGATTTGATTGATTGACTTTCTGTATCAAGGATACCCCTGTTTCTTAGGCTAACCCAACAAGTAGTACCTTTTCAGTGAATTGAACTTCTGTTCAAACGCATCCTCTCAGAAAGTGCTAACTAATCATCTCCTGTGATTGTTCCTCAAACTTCCGTAGCCGTCTGCCTAACAGCAAACTTCATCTTGTCTTCCTCAGAAGTGACTTGCTCCGCCAATTCACTCACATCTTCAAACTTTTTAGCTCCCTCAACAGGAACATGTTCCTGCAATGCAATCCACGTAGGCACCACCGCAAGCCCCAAAAGCACAGTATTGACAGCAAGAGGAACCCTTCCGCCTTTCCAATCCCTAGTATTAATACCAAAACTCACCGCTTGTGAAAAGCTCTCCTGACCTCTTAGGATACCAGAAAACCTTGCTGCATCCAGTCAGTACGCCGAGCAACAAAGCAGAGAAGAGAGAGAGAGAGATGATGGATGGGTAGGAGAGACTTACACAACTCTGAAATATTATCAGTCTTCGTCGAGAGGAAATAGTATAAGAAGTTCTGAAGGGATTGCTGAGCAAAATCCCAAAACACGAGGACGAAAAACCCTTCCACAAAGCCGGGGTCTGTCCAATCCCAGACTGGTTGAGATTTTGTGTATTTTTCTTGGATGGCCCAGCCGTAGGACCAAGCTAGGAGATGCCAGAAGAGGACGTAGAAGAAACTTTGAGTGATGTTAGAGAGCGCTGTGGGTTGGAAGGGGGAAGTGGAGACTAGGGTTAGGGTTGCTTACCAGACGTTTAGTCTCTTCTTGACGGGCCAAGGTTTATAGTCTAGGAGGGTGCTGACGAGAAAGGAGGAGAGGATGCCACTGAAGTTTGTTAGGAAGCCGATTAGACATCTTGCGCGAAGGCCGAAATAGTAAGTTTGGAAGTCTGATGGGTGTTAAAGATGCATGATTATGTTGATAGCGATGAGTACTCACTTCCGGAGTATTGATTGAAGTAAGCAGCCCAGAATACAGGCAGCAAGAGAAGGATATCACGTCTCTTGGAAGCAGCAACAAGAGCCCGAAGCTCGGCCGCGAATGACTTTTCCTGTACGATCTTTACTTCACTGCCATCTGCTCGTTGAACCTGTGCAAAGGTCAGTCGTGCCATCAAGAACAAATTGCAGTCAAGCTTACCTTCTCAGGCGGTGACAACAACAACCCGACAGGCACAGCAAGGCATTGCAGGGCGATGAAAACAAGATAGGTCTCTAAGCCCAAGTCAGTCAGATGAGTATGTAGCCTCTTCGTATGCTAAAGACTGTCACAGTAAAGCTGTAGAGATGCACAATACTTGCGGAGAAAATGTGGTTTCCACAGAGAGAACCATGAGGAAGGCTATCTCTATGGCCAGATTCATGTCCGAAATACAACTGTGCATTTTGACAGCTCTTGATGGCATTGTTCATTGGTGCGAGGAGGAGTTCAACAGCGAATTGTGATAGTCTCTAACAGTATGGACGGACGCAGGGAGGCATAGTACTCACGGTAACCCACTTTGCCTTTAGATTTCTGATTAGCAGAGCTGAAGAAAAGTTAGCGAATTCAGAAAGATACGGACATCGAGCAAACACACTGATTAAGGCCGAGAAGGATGGCACCTCCCAAGATGGGGCCTCCAGTCCTGAACACAAGCCAGATGTTCATATATTGTCCACGTTTGGCTGGTGGAGGATAACCCAGCGCAACAGCTCCTTCTGAAGCCCAGAACAGTCCGGCACTGATACCACAAGCTACAGCACCAACGAGGACGAACCAGACATTTCCCTGTAACCACATTTAGTGTTTAACGTGGCTTGTCACACGTAGAGTTCAAGCGTACATATCTATTGTTGGTATAGAGACCAGCACTGTAGACAGGATAGCCTACAGCTCCGAGAACCAGAGTCCATTTGAGGCCGATGCGGTTGGCAATGGGGCCACCAAACAGACAAAAAAAGCCCATCAAGCCGAAGACCAGGGCATTGGCCGCGTTGACCAAGAAAGGTTTTTGAGCGCCTCCAGCTCCCAATGAGTTCATCGCATTCCATAACCCTGGCGCCTTTCACGTTTGAAATACAGTTAGTATGTTGCTTGTGTGGAAGAGAATGTACTGATGTGGTCACCACATGGTGGAAGTTGACTCGTGCTGTCAAGACCCTTATCACTTACCATGAATCCCACCATACCAATCACGCACGCATTGAACATGCTTGATCTGTACCATCTCTTTTTTTCGACTGTGGTATGCTCCTCATGGCTCTCGGCCAAGTCAGAATTGGTCGAAGTTGACATGGCTGACGGAGAAAACGACGAAGATGACAAAACAAAGCCAAAGCCACACCTACATGTTCACAACCATGCTATATAGATGGTTATTGATGTTACATGTCGTTGTAGGATTGATTGTGCCATATTGCGTGAGAGAGGTATCCACCCTGTATGACAGCGGGTAATATGAAGCGGGCGCGAGCGATGGTGAGAACTCGGAGGACTGCGAGGTGTTTAGGCAATTATATTGCTTGGTAGGGCGTAGCACCAAATGATCGGCAGCATAAAAGATCAAAGAAGAATGCTTCTCCTGTCGAAACCGATGTCGTGATTAGAAGTCCGAATCCTTCCTGCCTTTTTCGGCGCTGCTGTCACTTGGAAATGCAGTCAAGGATTTTACTCTGCCTGACGATGCTTACAACTTTGACCTTATCGTGATCACTGATTGAATTCGTGTGTTTCTTTCCGAAGCCTACAGCACATCTATATTTTAGACCGTGAGAAGAGAGTTAAGAGTGGTTGGTGGCAGCGAGGTCTATAGACATGTCAAACGTCATGCCAAGGCGCTGCAAGGTTGACATGTGAAAGAGTGGATATACTCAACCATTCTCAATTGTCGACCAACTCTCAAGCGAAGGGCCAGATTCAAAATGCCTACTATCCCGGATAGAGCGCAGACGGAAGATTCGACGAGTTTCAGCCCGGATGCATACTTTGACGCTTGGGAGAAGGGCGAAATCACAGCACCATACGACAATGACTTCCGCAAGTTCATCCTGACCACCTTCGGTCTACCTCAGGACGATACGTACACGTACGCCGCCGTCGCCGAAGTTACTCTGCTCCAAGCTCAGACATATGTCGAGTTTGGCGGCCAGGGCGGATTACACGCCTGGTACAGAGACGACCAAGGCAAGCCAGTAAGCCCGCCATAAGACACCACGAGTACCGACCCATAAACCAACATCACCTGCCATCCAGCTACCACCACCGCCTGCCGTTGATATCGCTGCATACACCAGCATCTTCAAAAGTACAACAAACACCCAAAAAGCCCTAGTCGGCCTGGCTTCAAATGCAAAGAAGGAATCAATTCGTGCCTCTGTTGGCCAACATCTTCAAAGTCTATATCAACCTCCTTCGCCCGATCGCAAAATCGTCATATCTAAGCTGAAGAAGGAACACACAAACCCTTACCTTGATGTCTGGGCATGGTCATGTCAGAACCTCGAATGGGCTGGTCCCGAGGCTGCCACGAGCAAGGTCCGCTTCTCGCATGCCATTTTGCCAATCCTATATCACCACTTTGGTTGCGTCTGTCCCTCTTACGAGTCGCTGTCCATCATCTATCAGCTGGCCAAGGGTCGAACCGTCATTGATTTAGGAAGCGGAAATGGTTACTGGTCATACATGCTGAGAGTCTTCAACAAGCAGAAGCCTTTGACTGTTGTTCCCGTCGATAATGGCATTAGTGAGTGGAGGACTGTATGGGTGCCTGACACCAATCAGATCGATGGTGTCGAATACCTCAAGAAGAACAATGACGGCAAGGACCAGGTCTTGTTGCTGGTCTACCCTCAAGTTGGTCTCGAGTTCACATCCAAGATTCTCCGAGCATACAGTATGTCCTGTCCGAACATCTAATTCGTCAAAATAGTTCACTGACGTTTCGCAGAGGGTGATACCATCATCTGCGCAGGTACCCAAAACTCAAACGGCTACACAGCCTTTGCCAAAGAGACCATCGCAGATTGGATCGCTAGAGAAATGCCCGTGTTCGACAAAGTTTGCCAGATTCCCCTACCCAGCTTCGCTGCCAAGGATGAGGCTCTCTTTGCGTTTCAGAGGAAAGCCGCATAATTCTTGAGCAAGTTAACTTTAGCTCTCTCAACACCACCCTTGCCCCACAATCAACACCACCAAACATGAGGTGGTGTTACACTCTTCCACTCTCTACCAGCCAAGCGTGATTCTTGCACATGTTTCTCGTACTCTGATGAGAAGAGTCTCGAGGGACATCTATTGGTTGTGAACAACTATGCCTGCATGGGACCACCAGTCTCCAATGTGTTGAGAGGGTTTACCATCGTACAATGAAAGGTCAGGACACTTTGACTGAACGTAGGTTAATATCAAGCAGAGTCAACCTCAGCTATAAAACCAGACCTGTTTCCGCATCTCTTTCTACCTCTTGCCCAAACGTGACATCCCTCAATCATGAAGGATCTCTTTTTGATTTTTATACTCACCCTTTTGGGTAGCATGGGTGTTCTCGCTGCTCCCGTTGAGCAATACACTAAGCAAAACCCCAAGAGCCTTGTCTGTCTGATCTTGAGTTATCAATGATACGACTACTGACTTGATACAGTTCTCAAGCTGGATGTCAAACCTCCATGTGGACCAAACCCACTCAAGACACCACAACTCTTCACGTTCAACTTCTCATGGGTCCCATCAAGTCTCTGTCAGCACTCACAAGGCTGATAAGAACGATATCAGGACTAAAACCGAGACTCAAATCATTACCGAAGATTGTTCAGCTACCGACGATGGGGTTCGCACCACGGTCGTTGAGATGGTTCCCACTACCAGGGTACTCGTGGTTACACCATCATACATCAAGACCAAGACCGTGATAGAGACTGTTTTGTATGATGTCACAAAGCCTGCTTCGTCAACCAGATCGCACAGGCCTACGAAACACACTTTGACTGAGACCGTTATCTCGTCCTCGCCAACCACTTCGAGATCCTCCAAGAAGCACACGAGATCGAAATCTTCGAAAACGCATACCAGATCGTCCAAGACTACTGAGTCAGCTGTTCCATCGCATTCCGTATCCTCTTTTTACTCTTCGAAGAAGGAGGTCGTCGTCACCACGAGCGAGGTGGTCGAAGTGGTCACTGTTGGCTACACAGAGGTGTCTACAACTATGACTCTCACCGAGGGTGATAGCAGGCTTTCGAGCACGACTCCCGCGGCTTCCACCAAGGTTACTGGTTCTCTTCACTGGCCACCTTACCTCACGGATCTCTCGAAGTACGCGCACAATACACCTGAACCCCAACCCACCGATGCTGTTGTTGGAGATCTGAACAACACATCATCTTTCTCTACATCAATCAGGACGATTCACCACAACAAAACTTCAAAGTCTCTGACCATGCCTGATCGAAATTGGCTCATCACACTTCCTGCTGCGTTGCCTGCTGCAAGCCAAGGTGCCAATGACATTGTCGAGAACCTCTCTGCCAGAGATGATGACGATGACGATCCCGACCACGACTACAAGAAGTACCGCAAACCCGACAAGGCTATGAGCAAGAGAATGAGCCGATGGAGCAAGCACCACAGCAAATCCATGGAGAAACAAAGTGACTACAAGCAGGAGGCTCAGGCCAAGTCTCGTAGCTTATCCGCCAAGAGCGCCGACAAGGCTCACAGCAAGTCGATCGAGAACGCTAAAAAAGCCTCGAAGAAGCACCACGATGGTGACGATGACCAAGTTGCCTCGGTTGGACTAGATGCCAGGGAAGTGTCAATGGCAGCTCCTGCAACAACATACGTCGAGGTTACCGTCACGACTACTGTGTTGCCTACCCAGAACGGAACGTATTCGATCTCGTACAGAACAGTCCATGCCAGCAGGACTGGTAGTGCGGACAGAATCTCGACCAGCAAGGCCTCCAAGACCCACTCCAAGGCTTCTTCCAAGGCCCACGAATCCTGGAGAACAGTTTGTGCAGGTCTGGACTGTTTGCGGGTACCAGCTCTTCCCAAGACTACCCATGAAGCTGAGGATGCAACAATGAGTTCCACGATCGCTGAACAATACCCTACTGAGGAACCAATGTGGCACTGCATGATACCCAATTGTCACTCAAGACTTCGCTCAGCTGATGTGGCCAGCACCGTCAAGCCATGGACGCCCAAGGTATCGCCCATCTTGACTGATAGCAATGGTGTGTGAGAGTGGTGCGGAAGATGGAAAGAGAAAAGCGGAGGAGAAGAGCAGGATGTAGAGGAAGGGGGTAATGTTTGATGTCTGGATGGTTGATTTAGTTCTTTTCTGTAACCAGAATCAATAGCGAAAAGTAGGAGGAAATTTCGTTTTTATGCTTCTGTGCCTCTACACTGCTATACTGCCTTCCAGTGTGCCAAAAGGACATCGTGCAGGTGGCTATGAAACTGCACAGTACCACCACGAAACAGAATCTTGCCATATTCGGACTTGTGGTCGGCGCCTACGTGTAGCTCACGTGTTGTTCGCACCGCCTGTCTACTCATCAAATCACCAATCTCATTATTCACTTGATCCTCATAGCGAAACGCCAACTCGGGAGTCTTCCTGCTTTTGAAACTTACGCTAAGGCTCGAAGACTGCCACTCCTTGTACATAAGAACTCGATCGGTATTTGATATTGTGGTTTTTGAGAGCTTGATCTAAATCATGACAGGACCGTGTATCCAGATAAAACATGGCTTCATCACCGAGCAAGAGGCATTGGACACCGACACCGATATCATTCCCAAACTTCACCAAGAACGAGAATCTAACAAGTTCCGACAGAAACTGCAGTCATCCTCATCCCACATTCGAGAATTAGTCTCACGTCATCTACACATACCAGAATCTGATTTTTTCCTCGACGAGCCGTCTGCCTGGATTGAAGGAGCCTTCAATATCTGTCTGGGCATCGAGCTCAATAGAGAACGTTTTCCTCATCTTCCACAAACAGCACTCATTCGCTTCCCTTTGCCTTTCAACATTGGCGAGGACTTCGCGCCAGGAGCAATGGATGAGAAGCTTCGTTACGAGGCTGCTACTTATATTTGGATGCGAGAGAATTGTCCCAATATCCCCTTACCTCGCCTTCTTGGGATGGGCTTTCCAGGGTCTCAGACTGTAAGTGTTCAGCCCAATATACCGACTTCATATGCTCTGTTAATCTGACACTGCTCAGTTCACCGCCATCGAAAACGAGGATATATACAACAGACTACATTGTTACCTCCGCTGCGCCCTTCCCTGCCCTTCTGTCTTGAAGCTAAGAAGGTTTAGGATACGACATACACCTCAGCAGATTCTTTCGTCCATGATACTCTTAGCTATCAAGATCAACGCATGACTTATCAAATGAATTCTATTCTGAGTATGGATGATGGCGTCTACCAGCTTACAGCTTTGGTTGATCTGCGAGCTCTTCTACCTCACTTCTTCAACAAAGAGTCCCGCAACGGCCCATTCATTCTTTCTCTGCCTGATCTACATGCAAGCAATATCTTTGTCGATGCTGACTGGAATATCACAAGCATCATCGACCTGGATTTTGCCCCTGTTGTCCCAGTACAAATGGTACACGTGCCGTATTGGCTCACAAATCAAGGTGTCGATCAAATTCGCGGCCCTGAACTAGAGATCTACAAGCAACAATACGACGATTTTGTCGACATCCTGGAACAAGAAGAGAACAGAATAGCACGAGACCACTCTTACAGCCAACGACTACGACAAGAGTGGGAAACAGGCAGATTGTGGTATGTGATGGCTCTGAGCTCTACGAATGCCTTCCCTAGCATATTCGAACAACATCTGCAACCGAGATTCTTCGAAGAAGATTTCGAGACTCACGTTCAGGGCAAACCGCTTCCGCGGCTTTGGTGTGAGGATGTTGACTCGTTCATTGCCAAAAAGTTGGAGGATTATGAAGTTTACCAGGACAATGTTCGCAGCATTTTTGCTGCGGCCAAGGCTGAACATGATGCAAGCCAAAAAGACAGAGAAGAGAACAAAGTCAACCAAGAAGAGAAGCGAGAAGAAGAAGAGACAAGCCCAAAGGAAGAGGGAGTGGAAATATCAGTCGATGCACAGTCTAATGTAGGGCAAGATTTGATAGAACTATTGTAGTGCAGGTTGATCAAGCACGTCAACAAAACAGTGATACATATCAAGTCCATACTTCAGAATCAGGAGCGGATAAGATGTTCATCAAGATTCATTCATACCATCAAAACTACACCACCTGCCTCAGAAACCAATACTTTCAAGCTTTCTAAAGCAAATATCTGAATCCAGGACTCAACCCTGGCGCAGGGCTGACTTGTGAGACCTCCATGTGCTCGACCGCGCTCTTCTCACCCATATCGAGGTTAATCTGCTCAATCTCTGCTTGCTCGAGTTTCTTGTTCTCGCGGACGAGGCAGAAGCGCAGGATAGTAGCCAGAATAATGGACACGGCGACAAAGACAGTATTTGCTTCCATGGCAGGAAGGTAGCGAGGACCACTTTTCTTCTCGTAGAGATAAGGCGAGTAGATTTGGGCAAAGTTGCCGACCATCTGATGCATTTGTCAATCACCAATCCGTCAACAGTAGAATAAGGCGGGAGGAACTTACGTTTGTAAGAGCCAAAGCAGCAGCCCTCTTCTCCATCGGATGCGGCAACGTAGCCGAAATCCACGCAATAGCCACATTGAACCCTCCATACACACCTCCCAACATCAAGAACAGAGATACATATCTCGGAGCCAGTGTCGTAGTTGCAGCAGCAATTATATATCCAATCATTCCAAAAGCCAGAGGGATAACCAGATGGGCATAACGTTCTTGACGACGGTCACTGGAGATGGAAATGCCCATGGCGCAGAAAGCGGCAAAGACGTAGGGGGGAGCGACAAGCAATAGAGAGTTGATCTTGTTGTAGCCGAAGGTTTTGACCAGGGTGGGGATGAAGGAGGTAACGGCTGCTGCGGAGGTTTTGGTGATGACGATGCCGCTGTGGTTGAGTTAGAAGATTGCTTCAATGAAGGAAGAGGGAGAAGGGCAGACGTACGCAAGAAGCCAGACTTTGTAGTCTGTAACTGCCATTCTGACGCCTGAGAGTAGCGAGCCTCTCTCTGCATCGTCGTTGCCGTTGCGGTCGCGAAGTCTGTATGTGGCGATTGCTTTTTCTTCTTCGGAAAGCCATCTGGTGGTGTGAGGGAAATCGGGCAGGATCATGCTGGGGAAAGTCAGTATCATGGTGGCCTATTCGACGGGTAGATGGAAAGCTCACATGCAAGTCAAGGCAAAAGCCACAGTCACACAGCCCTCGATGATGAACAACCATCTCCAAGACTCTAGACCGCGAGCACCGTCCAAGCCATATTGGACACCGGCTCCGACGAGGCCGCCAAAACCGCTGGACAAGAGACTTCCAGTGTACAGGACTGCAGTACGGGTGGCAAGCTCTCTACGAGTGTACCATGAAGAGAGCAAGAACAGGGCGCCAGGGAAGTAAGGTCTAGTACAAATCAGTCCAGTGGTCATCAGTCGTTATCGATCATTACTAACGCTTCCATGAATCCAAGGAAGAATCTTGTAACGACCAAGCCATCAAAGTCGTGTACAAGAGCGGTACAAGCAGAGACTACACCCCAGAGAGCCATGCAGACAGGCTATACAAATCAGCGATTGATTCTATTATTCTTCAAGAGAAGAGACTTACGAGGTAGATAGAAGGGCGAACTCTCGTCAACAGCATATTCGAAGGAATCTGCAGTGCAATATAACCAGCAAACAGCACAGAGATCGCTGTATTGAATTGATCACCTTTAAGTCCTAGATCTTTCTCGATGCCTTGGATTCTCGCGTTGGGAAGAGCATTGCGGTCAAGGTAGCTAGAGATACTGTAAGCATTGAGGAAGCATTGGAGTGAGGTAAACGACTTACTTGAGCACAATCATGCCCAAAAGACAAGGCATGAGCCTAAAATCGATCTTGCGGACAAGAGCCTTTTGCTTTCTGGCATAGTCGTCTGCCGTGAGCTCAAAGCCTGGGATATCAACAATGTCCATATCTCCAGTCATGATTGAACAACAGAGAAAGATAGTCAACTAAGGAGAAGATGAAGGAGTAAGAAGCACTGCTCAATAAACACATTTCAAACAGAGAGGGCACGACCCATATATATCATGCCCCGGTTCCTCGGTTCCCCCATGGGGAGCCTGAGCCATGGCAGTTCATAGCCAAGCAACGATGGTGGAGATATCGTGGGGAGAAAGGATCCTTCGGTCAACTTCCGTAAGGATGTTTTTGGTGGCTCGGTCAACTTCCGTCGCAACCACGACCCACCTTTTACTGCAGATACCATGGCTTGTCAAATGCATGGCCAATCGTGGTTTGCTTAGCCAAAAGGCTTGAACGCCACTCGGACGACATCCGCTGATATTTTACCCGTGAGTACAAAATGTTTCGAGTTAGAAGTGTTGGGGTTGAGGAGAAGGAGCGCGGAGAATGAGGGGGGAACAAGACTTATGGTAACTTAGCGTGACCTTTCACGTTCGATTTTATGGATTAGATATAGGGACGTTGAGTGGCACTTCTTCGCCGAGCCCGAGGACAAGGCAGTGTACCAAAACTACGACGGTCCGCTCTTCATGGGCACCCATGTCCCATTGACCAACCAAGTCCCAGCTTTGGTATAATCAGCCACCGCATTGCCAGCCATATACGCAAATCTGAAATACTCTGGCAAACTCTCATCATGTCTCTCCCAGGTCCATTCTCTGGTTCCATCGTCCTTCCACAATCCTTCAGCATCGTAGTCGGCATATCCTCTAAATCTCTCTACATCGTTCACCAAGACTGAGATACCGTCATAGTATGGCGTATCCTTCTTGGTATCTACTGGAGGAACGGGGCCTAGTGTAAAGGTAATGTTGCTGGTGCCCAAGACGGGAGGTGAGATGTCAGGCAACAGAGTGTTTTGCGGCGCATCAGAGAGCAATTCTCCTGGCGTTTGGAGAATGCTATCGAAGCCCCATCGAGCGATGCCGTTGATGAAAAGTCCACAGAGCAAGCCTTGATAGAACAAACTCGGGCGATTCTGGAAGGCCGTGCCAGGAAGTAAAAGTATGGCAAGGATGTAGTGATGGATGCGCAGATTCATGCCTGGTACGGCAAGGAGGAGTAGGAGTGCCAGGACAAAGAGGCCGTATACAACCAGATAGCGAGGCATGCGACCTTCAACACGGAAAGCATAGGCTTGACCCAATGCGATGAAGAATATAATTAGCACGATCGAGATGAGAGCTGGAACGGCACCAGGCTGAGCTTTGATATCGTGAGGAGTCAGGCGCTGTATAGGAATGCGGTCGAAAGTATAGTTGTTCAGTGCGCCGACCCATGCTGCACCTAGCCAAAGAATCGTCTTTTCAAATTGGGCTGTCAGGCCTGTCAAAGTGTAACGGACGGCATAACGGAAAATTACTGCCATGACGAAGGCGGCCGGTAGGAATCTTCCAAGAGCGGTGGAAATCAAGGAGTAGTAATCTGTAAGATTTGGAGGATCGGAAGCGAGGCCTGTCTGAAAGAACAATCCAACAAAAATAGACCAGAAGAATACGGCTGGTGATGTGGTAAACAAGGATAGCGTGGCGGTGAAGAAGACGGACAAGGCGAGCAGAGGCCATCTCAAGTCCCGACATTGAGATTGTGTACCTTCTACAAACTGGAAAGATTGCGGGAAGTAGGATTCGAAACCAATACTGTCGATTCCATTTTGCTTTACGCTGGGGAAGAAGTGTTGATCTCCGGTGAGTTTGAGGACGCCGCATCCGCCCTGTTCGCTCTTGATGAAGCCTGCATGGATGGCAGAGCCACAAATGAAACTGTCGCCGCGATAAACAGTGCTTGAGATGGGTTCACTCCGATTCATGGGCCCACCGACAACCAGGGGCTTGTATACAACCTCCTGGTCTCCAACAGCATGAGGGAACAGAACTTGAGTTTTGATACATCCTGCAGGGCAGCGGAAGGCCAGAGATGAGTTGGCAAAAGGTCGGCACTGGTCTCCGTTTATACCACAGCCATTCCCATCGTGCCAGTATCTTGCCGTACAACCCAGTCTTATCGGCGATCCATAGTCTTTCACATCGGCAGCAAATGATGATTTGTGTAGGATCAAAGCGAATGAGAGGAGCCAGCAGATGTAAAAGACGAAGAGAAGCCAGAAACGTTGCATACGTTTGGGAGCGTAACGATCCAACAACTTGAGAGGCGCGTGCTGTACAGCCGGGAAGAATGGCTCGATCTTGTATATTCTTGGAGGCTGAGGCCCCTTGGCCCAGTTGACAACAGCATTTGATACCCTCTTGAGCGGCGACGGTATGTTGTCGCTAACTCTTTGCATCCATGGGTATCGTTGTGGTGTATCGTCGTCTACGGGGTCGTCGACTGAGGTTGCACGTAATAGCGGGTCCTCAGTGGAAGTCCTTAAAGGAGTCTCATCGTGGTAGCTCTCGAGCTGGTCGTCTTGGTCGTCATTGTCACGCATGACTGTCGTATTGATATTGCCTAACTCCACTTTTGATCCTCCTCTTAGCTATTGGATCCGGATAGAGATGTCTTCAAGGCGGAAAGAGGTATGCAGGACAAGATAAAGAAGAGAGATAAACGTAGAACTCACTATGCCAAGTCGGGGGATTCATGGCCAGTGTGCTAAGAGTATGCGACCTGACTTGCCAAAAGATGGGCAAACGTTTCGGAAGGCGGCAACTTCGGTTCCGTTTTGTCCATCTTGGTTATGACGCACTAAGCAGCATTGAGGGCAACCATACCACTTACCTGTCTGCGCAGACTATAGCTATCTTCGTTCACAGGAAAAGGTGCTAAATTGCTCTCTGTATTGCAGCACCAAACATCAGCGGTGTAAAAGGCAGCTGCATTTGCGATGCCGACACGGTTTAGGCAGGTGCGGATGTGCCGATAATGATGATGACAAAAGGACGTTTAAGACCGACTAAAGCCGTTTATCACGATTGAATGCATCTACCCGCCGGCCTATCTCTCTGTCCCTAGTCCGAGCGGTTTAGGTTGTATTCTCAGCTTCTCTTCCCTTTCATTGCTGAGCTCTTTCAAACATCAAAATGTCGGCCACAAATTCCAAGGATACGCGCCCTCCGCCCAAGGACCTCTCACACCACCTCTCGCGCAATGCCAAGAGCAGACAGCCTAGCTCAATCAAGCAGTTCTACAAGTACTTTGCTATCCCAGGTATCGGTCAACTAGCTGGTGGCCTACCCAACCAATACTACTTCCCTTTCGACACGCTAGAGGCAAAGGTCGCCTTGCCAGAGAGATGGAAGCCTACCGACAACAAGCCTGTTGATCCTCCCTCGGCCGCCACTTCGTCCCTCAAGAATGGAAGCCCTCTCAACCAACCTCAGTCAGCATTGAAGGTCCCTCACACTTCACACGAGCAGAACCCACTCAAGAAGATTGATCTGGCCTCTGCTCTGCAATACGGACAAGCTCAAGGATACCCCCCTCTTTACAGCTTCCTCCGCCAATTCACCCAAGAGAATCTGCACCCTAATTGTCCTTACAAGGGTGGCCCTGAGATTGTCCTGACCTGTGGAAGCACTGACGGCTTCTCCAAAGCTCTCGCTGCCTTGACCAATGAATGGAGTGAAGAGAAGGATTGGGTTCGTGACCGTGAAGGTCTGCTTGTTGAAGAATTCTGCTACATGAACGCTATCCAAGGCGCCAGACCTAGAGGCCTCAACATTGCCCCTGTCAAGATTGATGATGAGGGTATGCTCCCTGAAGGTCCCGGTGGTCTTCGTGACGTGCTCGAGAACTGGGATTACAAGAAAGGAAAGAGACCTCACTTGATGTACACTGTCACCATGGGCCAAAACCCTACCTCTGGTGTTTTGTCTTTGCAGCGTCGTCGTGAGCTCTATGCTCTGTGCTCAAAGTACGATGTTATCATTGTGGAAGATGATCCATACTGGTACCTGCAATTCCCTTCATCGACCAATTCCGAGAAGGTCTTTACTCCACAATCGTCAAAGTGGAAGTCTTCAGGCTATGATTTCCTCGACTCTCTCGTTCCTTCTTACATCAGCGTCGACACCGATGGCCGTGTCCTTCGTCTTGACACCTTCTCCAAGACCGTCGCTCCTGGATGCCGTCTCGGCTGGATTACAGGTCAACCCGCCTTGATTGAACGTATCCTGCGCTTGACCGAGACCAGCACCCAACAGCCCTCAGGATTTGTCCAATCTATGATCGCCGAATTGATCATCGGCCCCCAAGCCGACGACATCGACCCAGGCAAAGGCCCCGCCAACGGCAAAGGCTGGAACACAGCAGGCTGGGTCCGCTGGCTCGAAGGTCTACGCGGCAACTATGAACGCCGCATGAACGACATGTGCCGCGTCCTCGACACCGGCCGCGAACTCGTCAAAGTGGGACGCAGAAGCTCACTGTCCAATCTCTCGCTAGACTCTGACGACGACTGGGCAGTAGTCCAGACCACCACTGCATATTCGTTTGACTGGCCTGTGGGTGGCATGTTTGTCTGGCTAAAGATGCACTTCTCCACACACCCTTTGGCTGCCAAAGTACCACACGCACGACTCTCCCGCGCTCTCTGGATCTTCTGGACTACAAAGCCTTATCTGGTGCTTGTGTCTCCTGGCTTAATCTTCTCGCCTACAGACGAAATCCGCGCCAAAGATGGATACAAGTACTTCCGTCTTTGCTTTGCTGCTTGCGATGACAAGGAGATTGAACCTATCAGTCAGAGATTCGTGGATGGAGTCAATGACTTCTGGAAGATCAAGAGTGTGAAGAAGATTGATGAGTTGTTGGAGGAGGAAGGCGAGGGTGTTGAGCAGAGAGCTGACCAAGCTCAGATGGCGCAGTTGGCAAGCTTCATGGGGCCTTGCTAGATTTGATGAGAACGAGACAAGGGAATCAGGGGGAGATAATATACTGGCGTTCGAAGGGAAGTAAACAAATTGGCAATACATGATATCCACGAATTGATACAACCTAAAACTGTGATTATTGAAGTAGTTCTTGTCGGTTCTTGTCACTTCGTCCTTTGCAATTCGTGTTCCGCTGTTCTTCAAGCTATCAATCGCATCGATTCGCCAAAACCTCAATGCCCATGCTGGCCAATCCCACCACCAATGCCGTCTCCATTCCCATGACCCTGCGCCTGCCCACCCCCCAAAAGCACCTCCAACATATCAAATTCACCAATGCCCGGTCCGAAACAATTAGCAGTGACATCTCCTCCTCCGGCCTGTAAGATTGGGTCCAAGGGCAAAGCAAGCCAATCATACGTCCCATCATCCGCCGCCCCTACAAAGCCATCACTGTATCCAAAGCCATAGTCTGTGTGGTTATCGGAAGAGGGATGGTTGATAGGGTTAAGAGACGGAGAGGGCACGTTTGTCGGAGGCGGCATAATCGAAAACGTGTTGTTGTTATCGCTGAATTCGTAGGTTTGGGTTGGGATACCGTAGAGCGCAGTGGTATCTGCTCTGGTGTCGTTGGTTGTGTAGGGGTCCACAGGGTAAGCAGGCATATGTTCCGTACTCCTATTTTGGTGGCCTTGAGGACTAGGAGGTCGCGAAGAAACGCGAGAAGCAATGTTGTGAGAAGAGGAAGTTCCGTTGGTAGTGCGAGACATGCGCACGATCATGGGACGCAGGCGATTGGTTATTACTTCTAAGAAGTTGGAGAAGCGGTTGGAGAGATGTACGTCGTCGACGACGTGGTTGCGCATTACTTCTACAGTGCGGTCCATGAGGTTTAGGGATAGTGCCATTTCATTTTCGAAGGCGCCGAAGGCGAAGGTCTGTAGGTTGGTATGTCAGCAAGATGCAGGTCCGTGGAGAGGCTGAGAGGAGACTTACTTTGACGAGGACCAATGTTACAGATACGATACGGAAAAACGTTCGTACTGGGGCATGTTTGAGATATCCGCCTGGAGCAAGACCATCCACGACGACTCGGAGTACATTACGGCAAGCTTGCATCACTTCGTCCACGTGCTGTCTGTCGCTGCCGAACCACTGGTCAAGCACATTCGGTGGGATGATCTTGCCAGCAGAGCCAGTGTTATTGTTCGCACATCTCTCCACCACAGCTTGGAGGGCGAGCTGATGTAGAATCACTCGAGTATGTTCATACTCGATTATGAGTACATGACGAAGAAGAATGGGGACTGTGATTTGAGTCAGCCAAGGTCTATTCATTCGAGGTAATCACTCACCGTTTCGGTACGCTTCGAACTCCCTCCGCCACTGCACCAAGGATGGCTTGATACGTTGCAGCAACTCTCTGTACTTGCCAGTCTTGATGATATCACGAGTCTGTTGTCGGTTTGCATACAGCTCTTCGTTGTTGATCTTGACTAGTGTAGCGAGACGCAACCAGAAATGAAGAACAATGTCCTTGGTATCCTTGAAACTCGACCGCTTGGGGTTGTACAACTCGCTAAGAGAAGGTTCGGCATATCCTTGAGGAAGCATGGCAGTAACACCCATCCGTCCACTTGTCTGAGTGATGTAGCCGAGGATCACACTCTTGATGTGAAGTCGTCGTCGTTGATATATCTCCTGCTGTTCTGGGGATACACCTTGTAGATGTCTTGAACAGTCTGGGTCGAACACTCCAATTTGTGAAGCTACTGTCATTGCCATGTTGAGCAGAATCCAACACATGCGATCGCTTCGGAATACCGGCTCGAGCCATGAAGTCAGAGCGTGACCCCCTTGTCCCTTGTCGGTATTGGTTGTGCTCTCGTTAATGGAGGCCATTGGATCTACAGGAGCCATGAGTTGGGTATCATCTTCATCTGCAGGGAAGTGCATCATTCTCGGATGCCATTCTGTCAACAGCAACAAGCTCTCAACTGTGCCCAAAGTCAGGAGGCCCTTGCGAGACAGAGGATTGACATCACAGCCGGGTTGTGTCTCGTCAGGTTGCAGTGTGGTGCCGGACAGTTCACGACCCCAGACAATACGGTCAATGATGCGCTGAACAAAAGGCCAAAGTCTGGCATGGATGGAATGCGATCGACTTTGAGCACCGGGTCCGGACAGTGTCATGTACCGTGATGCTATCATGAGCATAGTGACAGCAAGCATAGGTTCATTCTCCAACAAGGCTCCATGTTTGTCCGGTCCGCGATAATCCGGCAGCGCGATTGGTGTTAAGGGTGACATGTACGTATAGAAGTACTCAATATAGTCCATACCTTCCTTGATGGTGAACCAGCCGTTGCGTACAAACCTGAAGCGGGACCATGCAGCATAGGCTGAAGCATAATCTGCCGAGGATGAAGGCCGAGCAGTAGAAGGTGGTTGGTGCATGATGGCAGGATCGATCGAGGCATCAAGAGGCGGTGGTTTTGAAGCCTTGGGTAGCGTTACCTGTGCAGGACTTGGTAATGAAGCAGCATGTTGGCGAGCATCGCTAGCACTTCCAGTACGGTGATTTGCTGTGGCAGCTTCTATCAGAACATTCAGAGCATCGTGACCATTGTGTAGCTCGGCAGTCTGCAAAAGAGCTGCAGTATGACTGTTGACATGATCGTCTCCATCGTCACCTGGATACGGGGTTTGGGAGGTCGAGTGTGGTCGGCGTAGAGGTTGTTGGCGACCCATAGAACCACCAGGCGTCAAGGGCCGTGGTATGTAGGGTGCAGCGACAGGTACGGGCGAATGTGCACTGCGAGCATCCGAGTCGACCGATTCAGCAATGCCTTCCTTCAACCTCTTGCGTCCTCCTCTAATCTCGTAGTCATTGGGGTCGACTTCATCTCCAACGGTACCAGAGTCGGCCGCTCTCTTCTTCCTCCTCGTAGCGGAGAAGAAACATTCTTTTGCTTCGCGACGACAGCGAACACACGGAGGGTCATGAGGATTGTCGACTGGGCCGAGATCGCATCGGACCTGGTGGTGTCAACGAATGTCTAGAGATTGAGCCGATTCAATGCGCATATCTACCTTTCTTCGCCGACACGGTATACATGCCTGATATGTCCTACTATGTTTGTTGTCGACTCCAGCCGCATCCATCGAATCCATGATCAATTCCACGTACAGGACGGCAAACCGCGCTTTGTGTCGGCTGTATCAATCACCAGATACCCCGCGCGCTCGAACAGCGTCCCAAACCACAAAGGCCAAGCAGTCAGTTGATACACGACGGAAAAGAAATCTTGTATCGCTGGTGTGAAAGGACTCGATGGACGCGCTGAAGGAACCTCGGCCGAGTCGCTGAAGTAGAAAGTCGAAGTTGAAAAGACGAAAAGTGACCAAGAGTGATCAAACGAAACGCTACGCGGCTGAGAGCTCGCTCTAGTGCTATAAACCTTAATGGCCAAATGAGAACGGCAGTCGAAAGAGAGACTGAGATATCAAGACCCGTGAGATAGGATCACTCGTATCAAGACAAATAGTCCTTATCAGCATGTATCTGCAAATTAGCTACACATCCACGTTCAAATGCTCCCGTCGGTCTACTGCTTCGTCACGTGCGTCTAAGACTGCTGTTACCACGCGCAGAACCGACGAATGAACACAATTGAATTGTGGAAGTCCGATTTGGATAACACTGGTCCCAACAATGGCATGATCCTTCTGAAAGATTATCGAGAAACGAACTGATCTGGTTGTGGACTTGAGATTCAAGAGGCTTCGAACCTCCGACTCGGACACGATCACGTGCATCAAGGCAGGCGGAGGATGACGCTTTGCGTCTAGAATCTTGCAACGCCGCGAAGACCGCGACAGCAATAGAGTACAAGTTGATTCGCACTGTCGACCATACCACAACCCTATCTCTCTTTCGCATAAACACACAACACCGTCAAAATGGTCAAGCTTGAAGAGGTTCTCGACGAGGAGTTCAACAGAGAACAGGCCGGCCCCCAAGTCGAGGACGAATGGGACACCAGCGATGGTACGAAACACCTATACCCCACCACCACTACCGGCGCAAAAGCACAAGAGTAGAGGATAGAGACATGAGAAGACAAAAGGCTAACACTTGCATGTCTCAGAGTCCGAGGCCTCAGACGACGAGGAAGACTACATGCCCGACGAAAGCTTTGCCGACAGACTCGCCGCCCTCAAGGACATTGTACCCCCTACATACCGCAAGACCATCTCCAACATCTCTTCCACAACTTCTTCCTGGGTGTCGACCACACTCAACTACGGCGGAAAGACTCTGTGGGTTGTCAGCACCAGTGTGTTGCTGTTGGGTGTGCCGTGGGCATTGGCTTTTGCAGAGGAGCAGCAGATGGCCGAGATGGAGAGAGAGATGAAGATGCAGCAGAGTGCCAATGAGGTAAACCCTGCAACACATTCAAAAGTAAAAAGGGAGTTATGCTAACGAAACAAAATAGCTCCTCACTCAGCAGCAACAACAGCAGGCCAAGCCCGCTCTGTAAATGGTACCGCTTTCTTTTTGCCTGCATCATTGCTGCTTGCCAACTCTTGTATCAAAAAATGCCCCTTTCTTCTCATCCCTTGTACAAATATATTTTGGTGGCCGGCGGCTGGAACTTCATGAAAATGCCATCGATTCTTCCAATCCAATCTTTCCTTGCAAAACGCTTATTTCTGAGATATCTCACTTCTGAATTGCTATCTAGCAGCCCTGCGCTAGAGATCATAATGCGTGTGCTTGAGAAAGAAATCCCATCGAGTCAATCTTATGCAGAGAAGATGAACAGAAGATAAACGCCCTTTTTGTGGCTACTCAATATAAACAGAATCCCGAACCACCCAATGCTAATTGTGATATCACAAAGACTAGACTACTTTTCCTCCTTTCCCTCTCACATCTTAAGCTCTGTTAGCACGCCTGCTCTTGCCAGGTCTTTGAGCCTTCTTTCCACCCTTCATCTTCTTTGACGAATAACCACTCATATCGCTCGATGACTTTGCATCGTTGCTCTTGGAGAAGCGCTTCTTGCCTCCAAAGCCGTACTTTTCGTCACGCTTGACGCGCTTGAAGTTGTTCTTGTTGCCAGCAGAGGCACCACCGGCTCTGCGGGCGGCCTTGTCTTTTCTCTCTGTTTCGGCGGCGTCTTCGAGGGCGACATCGAACATGTCGTCTTCGTTTGCGTTGCCAATGTCTTCGCCCTTTCTCTCTGTTGCGTTGGGATATGGTTAGCCTTGTGCTTTTCTTGTTATAAAAGGGAAAGGGGAAATTGCATACTTCTCTTGAGAAGCTGGATCTTGTCCAGAGTATCCTTCTTCTCGCGACTTCTCTCCTGCAGCTTGGCAACTTGGACTTGCTTTCCAAACTTCTTGAGATCTCTCTGTCTTCGTGCTTCGGCAGAGGCCTTTTTGCTTGCCGCCTCGTCGATCAACTTGCTCTTGATCTTGCCCATGTGTTCGTCACTCTTGACCATTTCTGCAAAGTAGTCTGCAGGGCGAGAGAAAGGAACACCTTCTTTCTTGAGCAGAGCACGGGCTTTGGTCACGGCATCCAGGGATTGCTTGTAGAAGGCGAGTTCACGGTTGAGGTCGTCGTCGATGTCGGGAATCTCGGTGGGGGCATCGCTGACAATGGTTTGGTTCTCGGAGAAGGGGAGCTTGGAGGAGAGGGCAAAGGACTTTACGGCGCGTAGGAGGGCGGCGGTGTTGTTGATGGTAAGGCGTTGGTGTGGGATAATGTCGCCCTTGTCCTCTGAAGCCACGGATTCAAGATCTGAGAGCGCGATGTCTTCATCCTCTTCCTCATCGTCTTCGTCTTCATCCTCGTCTAGTTCAGCATCACCGTTGATGTCGTCCTCTGAATCAGACTCATCCTCAGAATCGTCCTCGACCAGCCTTGCAATGTTTTTCTAGCGCAGAGTCAGCATCACCATCCATAGTACACACAAGTGATAGCGCGAAAAACATACAGCATGCGTCTTATCCTCATCATCAGTCTCCCACTCTTCCTCATCTTCCTCCTCGTCCTCTTGCTCAACCTTTGCGCGCTTAGCACCCTTCTTATCCTTCTTTCCAGCAGTGGTCGCCTCAGCCTCCTTTATCGCATCCTCAAGCACAGCCTCATCTTCCTGTTCTTCAACTCTTGCTCTCTTTCTCTTCTCGGCGGCTTTTTGCTGTTTCTTTTGGCGCTCGAGTTTGTGGTTGACGCCCTTTTCGCGGTCCAGTGCGGCTAGCAACTTGCTTCCTTTTGCCATTGTTGTGTATGTGTTGGTTGGTTTGGAAAAATTGATTCGCAAAGCTGGTTGCTTGCTGCTCGGGAACTTTTTTCTCTTGGGGACGCGAAAGTCTCGAAAGATCGGACAGGGCAAAACGCCGCAAAATGTGGGGAGAAGCAAGGTTCGGTTTTGTGCTGTCTTGCATAACCAAAAGCTCAGGCGTGCATAAATCTCCAAGGAAACCACCATCACCCTGATTGTTCTTGCATGCAGGAACATCCATCCATTAGCTCTAACATCGCCTTCCAACCTCTTTCCGTCGTAGATGTCTGAGCTCCAAACAGGAAAAGGCATCAACCTCAATATGTCAGACCTCAACATCAACAAAGACCACGAGACCACCGAAGCATCAAATGTAAACAAGTTCTGGTCAATAGCACTCGATGAATGTGACATGACTCTACTGACACTGTCATTCTAGTCACCAGACGCTTCTTCCTCTGAAGACCTGGCTACCGTCGTCGATGACCTCTTGAACCAACTATCTACAAAGTTCACGAACATATCTTCGGATCTGCTTACAAAGAGTGAGTGCCTAGGTATCTATTGCAAGGTATGAAATATACTAATACTTTGTTCAAAAACAGTGGATGAAATGTCTAGACGTCTTGACAACCTCGAAGCTTCTATCCAAGCATCTGCCAGATCCCAAGATGAAGAATCGAAATGATTGATTTCGTTTTGTCATTGTTGTTTTACAGAAAGTACATTATACCCCCAAACCTCGCACAGCATCGAGCTCAAAATTGAAAATGCTAAGTCATCAAAACCGGAGCCAATATTTTCACTCTTCTGGTGTGTCTAAATCTGCATCTACACCCAGCCAATATTTGTCCGTGTCCTTACTCTCGTGGTATCATCGCAAAGCATCAAAAAAGGTCCTTCCTTTCCCCCAAGTAAAAACGCCAATGAATCAAGCTCCCAATCCCCAAGATTCAAAACCTCAACTTGTCAATAACGTTGAGTGATAGGTGGTGGCAACTTGCTTGATGCTGCCATTCCTCTGACCTTGTCTATCAGCCTGTTTACAGGCAGATAAGGCGCCTCCATGCGCCGTACCAATTGAACTCTCTCGTCATGGTCAAAGTCATGAGTTTTTGAGTGCCTCTTGATCAAGATCTGGGAGCTCGGCTCTGAGGCGGCGTATGTTTTGTGCATGCAACCGTCCACTGGGCAATGCCAAACATCGCCATTATTTGTTGCATCTTGTAGACGGAATGGTAAGGAAGGCTCGCGCGTCTCTGTCCGATTTCCGTCATCATCGTCCGAGTCTTCGGCTATATCCTCGGACTGTTTGTCGCTAGATTCCGTGTCATTCGGAGGACTGTCGATTGACATGGCTTCGTGTTCGGATTCGGGGTGCGATGCTGCTGTTCTGTTCTGCGAGATAGAACGAGATTTCATCGAAATGTTACTTGCTCGTGTAGCGAATTTGCTGGGTCTTGGTCTCAGAGCCGATTTGCCTTTGCCCTTTCCTCCAGTCCTTGGAACCTCATCGCTGCTTGAAGATATGTCCTGATCGATAGGACTTTCTGCCTGATTGCTTGATGATTCAATTTCGGGAATCGGATCTCTTTCTGGAGTCTTGTCGAGATCCATAGGCAAGGATTCCACGGTCACCGTCGACTGTGATCTGGTGGACCTAGTCGAGCGACCTGAGCGGATGGAGATGGTAGACTTGGGAGTAGCGCTTCGTTGTTTTGCTGCCGCCTTCTTCCTTCTCGAGCTCGCGGTCGACTGGGCAGGAGATTGTGTATTACTTTTTTGTGAAGACGGCTTTGATCGTGGTGGTTTGATCCTCGACTGGACAAGAAGAAAGTCGTCCTGATGCTTGAGTTAGCTATAGCTTTGTAGAGAGGGGTGATCTGACTCACAGGAAACGTGGCCTGGAACCACGTGTAGAGGGGTACACGGTGCCACTGCAGTCCCTCCTTGTTGGTCAACATGGATGCGATCAGGAAATGTCTATGCTTAGTAAACATTTCTGCGACATCTGCAACATCCTTGCTTCCTTCGAGGCCTGCCTCGCTGCACTAAAATCACAAGTCAACACCAATTTGAGATGTTGAATCAGACGGCACACCTTCTGGAAGAAATAAGGAGCGGATAGATCAGCATATTTGCGCAAGGCTTTGTAGCTGTCGGCCATAAAGTACAGCAGCTTGAGTGCCTGGGTCATGTCTGTGTACATTTCCCTGTAGGCTCTGCTCGGCTTGATTGTGAACCAGCCAGCCTTGCCAGCAGCCCATATATCCAATGATCCATCGCCGTACTCGCCATACGAGAACTCTTTGATGTCTGTGAGCTCGATTTGGACGGCACGATGTACTGAGTTGTCAAGCCAGGAATCGACGTTGTGGGAATTTGGTGGCTCGAGTTTGCCGGTGATTGAGAGTGGACGATAGTGACCAGCATGGAGTAGGCTCACGGGCGCTCTGTTCGGGTCTTCTGGATCGAAGACGAAGGCTTGCTTCAATTCAAATTCTGGCCAGTCGTCCGAGTTGAGTTGCACCGGGTCTCGTGGCCGCAGTACAGCAATCTCGTTGGTCATGTTTGTATCAATGTGCTGGTAGATGAGATGAACGGCATCTTCAGGACGGAAAGATGTATATAGCACTAGTAGACCAGCAATACATAGAACTCGAGGAAGTCGCAACTCTTGAGGAAAGTCCAGCTCACGAAGAGCACGCGCGATCCCGCGTCACAGCTGCGCCAAGCCCGACCTTGGTGGAGAGTGGAGAGCTGCGACCCGACTTTTGAGAATAATTATTTCGTCTTCTTGCATCCCACTCGTCACTCTGCAGATGGCAAAGAGTTTCATCTGGAGGTCTGTCAAAATCATGAGTGAACCTACTCCTGTCATCGAGGGCGTCTTCGGTAAATCATCTCATACAAATTCACACTTGTCAATCGACTGACACAATTCCTTGCCAGCCGTTCACAAGCCAATCGCTGTCTCGTCCGCCCAAGCTCTCCGCGATCTCCAAAAACACTTGAACCCCTCCAAGACATTCGCTCCCTGGATCCAAGCCGAAAAGAACAAACGCGACGCCGACGCTGCTAGAAACTTCGGCAAGCGTTCGCGCAAACAGAGACAACCTGTGCAAGTCAAGCTCGGTCATGGCGGAACCCTCGATCCTCTGGCTACTGGCGTCTTGGTTGTAGGAGTCGGCAGTGGCACCAAGAAATTGCAAGGTTTCCTCGACTGCACAAAGGTGTATGAGACTGTTGTCGTCTTTGGCGCTGCAAGTGATACCTATGACGTTGAGGGCAAGGTCGTCAAGAAAGCTCCTTATCAGCACATTACCAAGAGCATGGTTGAGGAAGCCCTTCAAAAGTTCCGCGGCGACATCATGCAGCGACCTCCTATCTTCTCCGCTTTGAGAGTGCAGGGCAAGAGACTTTACGAATACGCCAGAGAAGGCAAGGAGGTTCCTGTCGAGATTCAAGAACGTGCTGTCACGGTATCGCAACTGGACATGGTTGAGTGGTTGGAGCCTGGTACACACAAGTACAATTGGCCCGAGAAGGAGGCTGAAGACGAGGAGAAGAAGGCTGTGGACAAGCTATTGCCGCAAGTCGCTGTCGAGACTCAGGCTACTGCTGGTCAGGGAGCACAACCCGACACCGACGACTTGAAGAGAAAAAGAGAGGGTTCAGATGGGCCAGAGGCCAAGAAAATGAAGAGCGATGGAGCAGAGGCAGCGGATCAAGCACCCACAGTCGACACAGACGCTGTGACGGAAGAGAGGAAACCATGTCCAGCACCCGCAGCCCGTATAAGAATGACTGTCTCGTCAGGCTTCTACGTTCGCAGTCTATGTCATGACCTAGGTGCAGCCGTTGGCTCGCTTGGACTCATGGCAGCATTGGAGAGATCACGACAAGGTGAATTCGAGCTGGGCAGAAACGTGCTCGAGTTTGAAGATCTGGAAAAGGGCGAGGATGTCTGGGGTCCCAAGCTTACAGATTTGCTGGCACAATGGGAGAAGGATCATCCTGAGGGACAGAACGGTCACACTCGCATTCCTGCTAAGAGACAAGGATCGCCTGCTCCTGTTGCACCTGCTGCTCCCGCTGCAGATCAATGATCTTGCAGAACTCTTCGTCACTATCAACAGCATAGATGAAGTCGGGATAAAAGTGTTCATGACTAAGATATATCTTATTTTGATACCCCATGGCTTCTAATGACTAGCATGCTTTTTTTTGTCGTGACTTCAGTAAGGCTCATTCATTTACAGCTCCTCCTTGGCGCTCTGGACCTTAGCAACAAACTTGCTGAGGATGTTGCTGCGCTTGGTCAGATCGTCGACCTTCTCGGGAGCGAGACCGCCCTTCTTGAGCAGGTTGTTGAGTCTCTTGGACTCCTTCTCGACGTAGCCAGGGTTCTGGGCGAGCTTATCGAAGACCTTGACGTAGTACTGAGCGTAGGTATCCTTGATGTTCTCGGAAGCAGCCAAAATCTCCTTCTGGACGGTCTCGAGAGCGCCGCCGCTAGTGTACTTGGAAACGAAGGTGTCAAGAGCGGCAATGGTACCAGCAGTGATGTCGAGACCACCACCGACAGTACGGTGAGTACCGGCCTTCTCGTTGAGGTACTTGACAAGAGCATCCTCGGAACGACCACCCTCGTAGGCGATAGGCTCAGTAGAACCCTTGGGGAAGAACTTGATGGTAGGGTAACCCTTGATGCCCTGCTTCTGGGCAGTAGCCTTTGCGTTTTCAGCTTCAGCGTCAACCTTGGCGACGAGGACGGTAGGTTCGTTGGCGTAGTCGTTGGCGAGCTTTTCCCAGATGGGAGCAAGGGTCTTGCAGTCTGCAAAGAAGTCAGCATACTTGCCCTGCTCAGAGAGTGGCATTCGCTGCTTACGTCCACACCAGGGGGCGGTGAAGGCAACAATGACATCCTTGTCACCGCCAATCTCGGTCTTGAAGGTCTGGTCGTTCAACATCTCAACATTGCTGGGGACGGCGGCCTTCTTCTTCTGCTTGAGGCCAGTTTTCTCGGAGATGAAGGCAGACAGACTCTCGAGGTCTCTGCCGCTGTTGTAGTCCACAGGAGTGTCGCTCTTTCCATCGAACCACTTGAGGGTAGGGAAGCCTTGAACACCGAATCTACGGCCGAGCTCCTTGTGAGCATCAGCGTCAACCTTGGCGATGGTGACCTTGTCCTTTGCGAATTCGAACGAGGAAGCCAGCTCCTCGTAGACCGGGGCAAGGCTCTTGCAGTGACCGCACCATGGAGCGAAGAACTCGACCAGAGCAGGCTTTCCAGACTTGAGAACGATGTCGTCGAAGTTCTTGGGGATGAGGTCGATGACGGCCGAGGCGGCAGAAGTGCCAACCAGGGCGAGAGAAGCAATCAATCCGAATCTCATGTTTGCGACTTGATGCTGTTGCTATCTAATAGTTGATGGCAGCAGCTCGGATGATGTCGAGTTTCAGGGTCGACCATACATGCCGCCACCTGTTCTCCAGCTGAGTAAGCGCCTTTCCGAGTTACAACAGCCACATGTCCAACGCGCCACCCGACATCCGACATCCTTCAGGGCCAAGCACTTGGGCGTCTTCTATTACTTCAGCCTCCACAACTGCCAGTCCCTTTTTACCTATCTTGTCGCAATACTACAGTTGCATTTTAGCCGTCTACTGATGGGCTCTACAAAGATGCTTTGTCTATACGAGAGTTCCTCTCTCTAGCACAACCCGAGCCGTCTCTCTGCCGAACCTAACCTGTCTGTTGGCGTTTCGCTGGCTCTCACAGATGCAGCATCGCCAAGTTGACTTCGAGTCTTTTCGTATTCACAAAGGCTTGTCCTACGTAATGAGTCCTCAAGCAACCAATGCATCATTGAAATGTGGCCGAGATATTGATCGACTAATGAAGGGCTTATTTGAGTATCTGTCTCTTAGACCCCAGCATTGCAACAATCTCGGTGCTTGACATCAACTAGAGAAAGCACATCCATGAGTTGACAGAGCGAGCAAACAGGAACAGAACACACCCAACTCCGGCTAGGATTAACTGCCATAACATTTCTAATGATCCCACGGGCCACAGCCAAGACTCGCTCCTCGGGAGTGGATCATGGACGTCGATCTTTCTTTATATAGCAATTCTAGTGCCCCCATCACCACGACTACAACTCCGAACTCCTACTTCTGAATGTGTTCATCAGAGGTATCAAGAGTCCGCGAACCCCATGGGATTAATCGTGAGACAACGTTGTCCACCCACCTCCTAAAACGTTATGTCGAAAGCGTTGTTCAGATTCTATTTGTCCCGCCTCGTCCATAGTGACCACCAGACTCAGACTTTTTCTTCAACGGCTTCGTGCATGACGTGGTTAAAGAAACCCAGGTGAACCCCACTAAACCCAACCCTGGTCTCGGCCGCCAGCCCCTGATTTGATTTCAAGGTTTTGCGTTTCAGGCAAGGTGAGCAGCAGACGATCAAAATCGATTGTCCTAAGCCCCCAAAGATGATGGCGCTTTTAAAGTTGGCCTCGAAAATGCACGGTGAATCGTTGTTCACCTTTTGAGTTCGCACGGCCGCTACAGGCCGCCGACCCAGCAATTCGTTAACCTGCGACAGCCACTTCCTTCCTTTGCCTTTCCTTTTCCTTCATACTGATCATACCCCATTGTTTCTTGTTGCGCTCTCCAACTACTGTCAGCCTTCTGTGCTGTTGCTGGTCATCTCTCGTGCTGTCATGAGAGACTTGGTTTTGTGAGAGTTTAACGGTCGGTCTGTCAAGGCCTCAAGCCAGAATGTTTCCAAATTCTGTGGCTCTCGTGTTAACAGCCTTCCTCGTAAGATGTGAAGCCTGTAAGTGGCGGTTTGGCCTTGTTCTTGCTTCTGTTTATTCTAACACATATCTTGCAGTAACTAATGGAAATCTCTCGGCGGTCAATCTCACTCCCAAGACAACATCAACCACTGTTGCTCCTGGGCTAGGTTCATACATTCTCGCCGCACTAGGACAAACACCGACATACACTAACACCACAATGAACACTGCTGAGCTGAACACTTCCTCCGCCGTCAGTACTACTTCATCCCTGTCGACACTACCGCAGAGTACTGTCTGCTATTCACATGGAGGCCGGTGCTATGATGATATCACCTACATCAGTCCAACAATAGCATCTACTGGCTCTGGCGCCCAGTATGCGACGTCGTGTTCTAACGCAATCTCTGCTTATAATTCGGCTTCCAACTCCTGGGAGATCAAGCACAGCTACACATCGAATACGACCTACACCATCGGAGGAAGTTCATGGACTCAGATTACATATTACGCAAACGCCACTACTCTTTGCGATGGCCACGCACGCGTAAACTACTCGCCCGCGATCGCTACTGCAAGCACCACCTTTCGAACTTCCAATGCGCCAGCAATACCTTCCACCGAGACGGTCAGTGGAGGATGGATGTTCCCTATCTCTTCCGTCTCCTGCAGTGTCAACCCTTCTGATTGTGACGGGTTGTGGCAAGCTTACAGTACTGCATCCGCATCGTGGACCGCTGCTGCCAATGGTACCAGTGCGATAGATGCCATCTTCCCAACCATTACGCCATCACCCTCATTACCAGCTTGCGTAAACTCCAGTCAGTCTATGTCGGATGACGCTTTCTCAAAAAGCTTCTATGGTTGTGGTTTGTGCACAATATTTGGCGATGAGGTTGAGCTGATGTATTTCCCTGAAGCCACCACTGCGTCACGCGACATGTGTGCTACCACTCCTGCCGCCAACCTGACAGCTTATGGCAGTGATGACGGCGTGCCTTATACAGGCGTCGACCCTTCAGCTACGAATAGTGTTGGTACACCTCTGGAGACTGCTGTCGTGGGAACGCGCACATTCGTTCGTGATGGCCAAGCATACATTTCGATCAAGAAGGTCTGGGCTGTGGATAGGTGCAGTAGCCAGATTGGTACAACTGTCACTGATGCCATACTCGCCTTACCATCGGAAAAGCTGTTAAGTTTGCGGTACTCTCAACCACACTACCAGTATTTCGTCACGACAAACAAAGTCACTGGTTATCCCTTCAACTACGCCGATCTGAATTCGCCAGTGCCCTACAGTGCTTGGAATGGACAGGCGAGATGTGAATACCCCGGAGACTATAGCTGTAACGTCATCTACGAAAACCAATATAATCCTCAACTGGCGATGCCTCCAGGCATTAGGAAGCTTGACCCTGCTTGGGAAGGTTGTCAGATGTGGTATGGAGGACTTTACGATCCACCTTATGCGCTCAAGCCTGGAACTGCCGTCGAGACACCTACAGTCGCTTTTGGACCAGCATCAACAACCACCACTACCGCTGCAGAAGCTTCGAGTGCATCACCTACTACGCCAACACCTACTGCTCTCGCAGATCACACGACCGACCAAGCAAGCTCTACCCAAGGACAGGATAAAAATGACGATGCTCGGCAAACTCAGGCTGCGAACACTGCAGGTCACAACCAGGATACTCAGAATACGCAAACACAGAATGGTGCTCAGAACACTCAAGCCCCTCAAAACACACAAGGTGGAAATCAGAATGACAACGGTGGTAACAGCCAAAATGGAAACAACAACAACGATAACGGCCAGAACTCTGAAGGAGATCAAAACGCTCAGGGAGGCCAGAACACTCAGGGAGGTCAGACTCAAGATGGGGCACAGAACACCCAAGGAGGGCAATCGCAAAATGGAGGACAGTCTCAAAACGGAGGGCAGTCGCAGAACGGAGGACAAGGCGTTCAAGGCGGACAGGGCCAGCACTGGGATCCAACACAAACAGCTGGACAAGGCGCCCAGGGAGATCAGAGCAACCAGAACGCCAATACTGCCAATGGAGTACAGAATACTCAGAGTCCACAAGCACAAGACGGATCTCCACAAGGTAGTTCGCCATCATCCGCCAACCCTCATATCCACATCTTCACGGCAGGCACTTTCACCTATACCGCCACCCAGACGAACTCGGTCTATGTTTGTGGCACAAACACCCTGTCGGTCGGAGGACCCGCCGCAACACTCCCGGTCAATTGTGTTATTAGTGCCGGCTCCAATGGGCTGGTTATCAACACCGAGGCTACTACCATCACAAATCGCGCATCTGCAATCACTGCTTTGCCAGTAATCACTAAGGCTGTCATTGTCACGGTTGGAAACAAAGTCCAAACCTTTTCGCAAGAGTCATCAGGCGTAGTTGAGATTGGCTCGACCAGACTGACACCTGGTGGCTCGGCAGCTACACTCGATGACGGATCTGTAGTCAGTGCTGACAGCGAAGGTGTCAGGATTGGCTCTACTGTTGCAAGATACTCGACTGTGGCGCCTGCATCTGCTGCTGCTCCCAACGTCATAGTATTTGTCGTTGGCACGAAGACCGTCACCGCATCATGCCCGCCAGGATCGACCAACGAGGCTGTCATTGGTTCCCACACACTTACCGCCGGTGGGCCTGTCCAAACACTCGAGGACGGTTCTCGTATCAGTCTCGCGTCAGGTGGCGCTATCGTTGTCGATGGCACTTCCGCTGCTGCAATCGCAACCCCTACATCTGCAATAGTGTTTACCGTCAATGGCAATGCCGTCACAGCATACCAAGCTGCTGATGTTTCCAGCATTGCGACGATTGATGGCACCGTCATCTCGCGAGGTGGCCCTGATGTGACCTTATCACATGGCGAAGTGGTCAGTATGGGTTCTAACGGATTGATCGTGCAACAAGGCTCTACAACTGTGCCTGTGTCTGCATTCAGCACAACATCTAGTGAAGAGGATTCGTCATCCTCTTCAGGTGCATCCGGATCCCGATCTGAATCCGGCGCTACAAGCAAGACTGTAGCGATCAGCTCGACAAGATCTCCTCAGCAAGATCAGGGTTCGCAAGCTGCAACCACCAGCAAATCAGGAGCAATTTCCACCGTCCAATTGTCTACTACGACAAATCTATTGACGACTGCTCTACTGATCTCACCTCTTCTTCTTGCCATATACTTATAGATGTCTTTTATTTGATTCTTCGGCATGGCGTTCTCTTCGGTGTATATACTTCCAAGCTTGGGTTGGTCATTTGCTTTCTTTTTGGGCTGGACTCGAGATTCTGCGAAAACAGGGATTGTAAGGAAGGATCATGACATCGAACGACTTGAAGCATTTTACTGGTCTATATATGTAGATAGCTTTTCTTGTTCCATACTTGCGACAGCGTCGCCAATACAACAGCAATTTGACAATTCAATTTCTTGCCTCTATTTACGAAATCGTAAGGTGGTGGACTCGACATGAAGACTCCAAAGTTCATAGCATCGAGACCAAGGATTTGCTCAGAGAAGCCAGCTTA
Source organism: Aureobasidium melanogenum CBS 110374 (assembly GCF_000721775.1). NCBI lineage: Eukaryota > Fungi > Ascomycota > Dothideomycetes > Dothideales > Saccotheciaceae > Aureobasidium > Aureobasidium melanogenum. The sequence continues at coordinate 47,897 of NW_024470079.1, read as the reverse complement.
CTTCTCAACCTCACAGTGACCACTTGGACGCTTGCTGGTACTGTATACCTTGTAGATTAGCATCAAGAATACAATCCGGAGGACTCTATCCCCTCGTTTTGCTATACGTTGTCGACCAATATCGTCGCCATCAAAGACGTCATTTTCACATGCAAAGCATCAGGGTCACACCCCCTACATCCGGAAATTGAGCATCACCACAACTCTGGCATCTCCGACCACTGATCTCCTAATACAACAACCCCAAATGTCCAAACAATCCTCCCAGCGCCTTCCAGCGCCCTCCCTATTCGTCGGCCCACCCTCCCACAACGCCAGCAACGTCTCTCTCACACGCGCAAATACCGATACCTCGCAACAAACCTCTCGCAACGTCCCTTCCTCCGCTATCCCAAACCCTTCCTCACCATCTCTAAACTCTTCTTCGTTGTCGAGATCCAATACTGCTGCGTCACGACAACAAAATGCCAATCCTTTGTCAAGGCAGAATACGAATTTGTCGAGGAGGGATACGCAAAGAGATGGGGCTTTGAGTAGGCAGAATACGAATTTGTCGCAGCAGTTGCCGAGGCCTGATGGGTTGCAAGTTCCTGACGACAATGGGACGGCGGGGGAGAAGACTGGGGGAGTAGGGTTGGCGAATACGACTATTGATGAGGAAGTAAAGAGACAACGACCGAGAAGGGGGACTGCAGTGTTAGATGCCCATTGGGCAGCCCTCCAATCCACCCTTTCCGATATCGAGTTGAGCGCTGGGTCTTCAGCACACGTGTTTGGCACTGGGCATGCCAAAGCACTAGAAGAATTGCGAGCAGCACAAGTAGAACTCGCACGCGCATGGGGCCAAACAGATTCCGAAGATACGTCCACTTTACCAACCAAAGAAGTCAAACCACCAGACACCACAACAGCGCAAAGAAATAGTAAAGACAACAGCAACACCAAAGACAAAGAAGATAAACATCAAAGCAACAAAGAGCAAGAGAAACAAGCAGAGCAGAATGAGCGAAAGCTATCTACAGCCACGACACTGGATCTGACATCTGCGGCTAGAAGGAGAGAGGCGAGTGATAAGTACTTTGCAGCCGTGAAAGAAGGTGTTGCTGAGGTGGTTAGGAAGTTGGACGGGGTTGCTGATGCGATGAGGGAGGTGGAGATGCAGAGCAGGGATATTTGGGGTGATGATGGCAAGGATAGTAGTGAGATGACGGACAGTGAGTTTGGGAGTTTGAGTTCTTAGGCAGGAATTTGGTATGGGATGGGCTTCAACGGTATCAGTATGGGACTGGTTGGGACATGGATAGAACAGGGAAATCAGGAGCACGTCATCGGGAAGAACGTGCGACGATTGGACAAGACGAGTGGAAGCACTCCGTAATGAGAAAAGCGCAGATGCAGCGCGAATTGTATATATATGCATGATTTATCCATCGTGGCCAGCATTAGAGCGGCTCTTCCTAATCCATACCACCCACCATTATATGTGTCCAGCAAATATTCCTCTCCAGATCATCATCCCTGGATAGTCCAACTCCTTGTCCAGCAAGAAAACTCCTTCCCAACCCCCAAATCCGATCTGTCGGCTGATCGCCATCCCTAGAATTACATAGAAAAGAAAAAGTAGAAGATCGAGGCGCGTTTATTCCGTGCTGAAGTCGGTGCCTGTGCGCAGCGTCTCGCGGCTGCATCTAGGAGTCATGATGATACTGCTATCCGGTGTAATGCCAGTGTTCATAGAATTCGCGCTAGCGATTGAAGGTGCGTAGTCACGCGTGGATATATAGTCCGGCAACTTCTCCTCGGTATATTCGGGCGGAGCGGTAGTTCCAGATCCGGCGTTTGATGATTTGCGTGCTCTCCCAACCAGATTGACCACAAACTCGCGAGCGTTTCGAAGGTCCCCGAATGCGTGGCCCATCTCTAGATCATTGACTTGATGCGAACATCCTTCTGCATATTCATCGACCAATGCACCCGCAGCTTCAACGACAAGTGCACGCTTCTCCTCACAGTCTCCATTGCGAGGCGAACGCGTGAAGACTTGCTTGAAGGATGCCCACTTCTTGCGCATAGCCTCCTTGCGGGCAAGACAGCGGAAATGACGAGCTCGTCGACGCTCTTCCTTGTCCGAAAGACGTTCGACGCGACGACGAAGGGAACAGAAGCGACGGCGGAGGAATGCACAAAGAGCGGTGAGACCAATCGCCGCTGCGAGGATTTCCAGAGCAAGCACTAAAGGATGCTGATTTCCGTACTTTTTAGAGTTTCCATCCTGAATATCGGAGAGAAGGTTGTCCACAGAGCTGACGTTGAAGTTCCAGTTGTCTTTCTCATCGGCAGCGACGTATTGATCCTGTCGATCCTTGCTCACCATGACAGAATCTTGAAGAGCTGCTTGAATCTCCTTGATCTTTTGGTATGTCGTATCATGTATACGTTGGCACATGACTTTGCTCATACAAGAAAGATCTCCGTGACAATCGGATAGACTTTCAGTGAGAGATTTATGACAGCGTTGGTTCAACCTTTGTAACTTTGTCGCCTGCTCGTAGAGACGATTACGAAGGGCTTGTTCGACGGTAAGAATATCAGCCTTCGACTCGATGTCATTGTCGTTCGGAATAGCTTCGATTTTTGATAGGATGGATGAATTCTCGTTGATCACACTCTTCAACGATGAGGCACAGGCGGCTTGTTCATCAAGTTCTGAATCGATGAGAATTTGTGCCGACTCTGATTGACCGACGACGACAGTAAATGTGCCAGGAGTGATCAGAGGTTGCTGAGCAACCTTGGTGACATTAAAGTAGAGGGCGCGCTGGGTAGAGACAGAATCGTCCTTGAGAGGATCACAAAGACCTTGAATTTCGAGATCAACCTCCCAGTTTTGGTTAGCTAGACCACGAGGTATGTGCAGAGTTGATGCTTGGGCTGGGTTTGCGCGGTCGACGACAATAGGGCGTCCGTTCAATGTGAAGTCGACATCGCAAAGATTGGTCGAAGAGTCAAGACGTGGATATTGAAGTTCAAAGTCCTGAGGCACAGGTCAGAGTCAAGACTAGATGGTATACGCGTACTACATCTCGAACGAGGTATATGGCGTCCTTGGCAAGGGTATATACTTACGAGGGCCACGTCATCTTCGTATACAGGACAGTTAAGACACGGGACTTTGACGGCTATTGTTTCGAATCTGCCTAGATGTGTCTATAAGTAGGAGTTACATCATGAGAGAATGTCGTGGACAGAGCTTACCAAGGATAGGTTCTTTGGCGGCTTTGGTGAAGGAAGAGAATGAGGGTAAGACGGGGTAAGGAACGGCCGAGACAAGAGTCCATGTAAAGGCAAGAGCAAACAAAAGTAGGCTGATCGAACACATGGCCGGAAAGGATAGATAGAATTGCAAATAAATTGAATATCTACATGGGCCTATCCAGCCCGGAGTTGTTTCGTCGAAGAAACCGCCGGTGTGACGGTGAAGCAGAAAGACGAGTTGTCAAAAAAGAGCCTGTAGGCAGCAGTTTATCAGATGCCCCCAGGTTAGGGAGAGAGAGGCTCGGCGAAGGATTTGGAAGGAAGACGGAGCTTCGGAGTCGGTCTTCGGAGCAACTTCTAGGGCTCGACGGCAGATCAGCTTGATGCTTGTCTCGTTCACTGAAGGGCCGGCAAATCCCGTGCTGCTTGACGTCGTTGTTGCTCTCTGGTTGCGCGACCAAGAGCATGCGCAAACACTAGCTTTGAGATATTCATATCGCATTGACACATCGAGTGTTGTCGCATTCACAATGGTGAGTGATCAGGCACTTTTCCAGCTGCAAAGAGCTCTCCTGCTCACAAGTCAGGCCACTAACGACCACTTGTCACTGTCTAGCTCCCTCTCGGTCTCCTCACCGCGGCGCAAGGCCATCCTATGCTTGTAGAACTCAAGAATGGCGAAACATTGAACGGGCATCTGGTCAGCTGCGACACATACATGAACCTCACACTGAAGGAAGTCATTCAAACGAGCCCTGAGGGCGACCGCTTCTTCAGACTACCCGAATGCTATGTTCGCGGAAACAACGTGCGTTTATACTCGAGTTCTCTTCAGAAATACAGCCAACAGGATGCTGATTGGATTGCGACAGATCAAATACCTGAGAATGGAAGATGAAATCGTGGATCTCGTCAAGGACCAGCAAGCCAGCCAACAAGCCGCTAGAGGAGGACGCGGAGGCGGTCAAGGCGGAAGAGGCGACCACAGCGGGCGTGGAGATCGTGGTGGTAGGGGAGGTCGTGGCCGTGGAAGAGGCGGTCGTGGTCGTGGTGGTTGAAGAGGCATGTCCAGGAAAGACGAAAGAGAAGCCAACAGCTCAAGCCTGGTTCTGCCATGACAAGAACGGCGGGCCTCTGATCATGAAGGATACATGCGGATATGTGCGATAGCGCAACTGAGCGCGGAATCGACATTGAGAGCAAAGGATCACGAGGGAACAAAATACCCATGCACAGCTTGCAGACAGGCCGTGCAACCAGAATAAATAACATCACGACATCAACCTGAGTTCATGACCTGAATCTAAGTACATTACACCGCAGTAGAGATTAAGAAGTGATGATTGAAATTGATAGGGTTGTTGTTGGCTCTTTAAAGGAGGAGTAATTATGGATTAAATGCTGGCCGGGCTGGGCGTTCACATGCGCGGCTTCAAAATGTCTCTCAGAATTTCCAAGGGCGCTCTCAACTGCACATGTCCTCTACCACACCCAGACTTATCGCCGACGGGCTCTGGCATTGCCTCTGTCCCTCATACAGTTCTGTATCACTATCAACGAGTCGAAATGCCTTGATCCGCTCTCGTCGCCCAGCGTTACAATGCGCCGCTTCTCGAATACCTTCACCGGCAGCATCACGCCGCAACTCTACTGTGGCTCCCGTTCGCTTCAAAGGCACTGTCGATGCACCGCTGGAACTACAGAACAGTGGCCTTCCGGTCATGAATGTGTGGGCTCCGTTGGATGAGGAAACACAATCGAAGGAATTCAAAACCAGTCGAAAGACAACCATGCGACCAAAGACGACCGTCAAGAAAGCCGACTATCCCAATATTAGTACACCAGACCTGTATGAATTAGCGCACGCCGCTGCGTCCAAGGGCAACAGCCGAGAGGCAATGCAGATGGTCGAGTACTTAGTGCGCGAGCGACGCGAAACCCCCAACCTTCGCCTATACTCCATTTCTATCCTCACCAATGTTCATCCATCCGAAGGATCTGCCAGAAGCGTCGCTCGTCTGCTGGCCGAAATGGAGGATGAAGGACTACAAATGAACGTACAGATCTGTCACGACGTACTGCAGGTATTGAGCGTTCACATGGATTACTTGATGCGAATGGATATTCTACAATACATGCGCCGCCAATGGCTGCAGCTGAATACCGAAGGCTATCACTGGGTTGGTGCTGCTTTATTCCGAGAGGGTCAACTCGAACTGGGCCTTGATCATCTCGAAGAAATGCGCAAGGACAATGTGCCGATTCAAAGCTGGCTCTATGACATTGCCGTATATACCATGCTGGAAACGAATGAGTTTGACGAAGCCTTAACGATAGTCAAGGACCGTATTGCTGCCAACGACTGGATTATCAATCGTAATCTCTGGTCTCACATGCTCGATCGCGCGGCAGCTTTCTTCCACTATCGTAGCACCGTATATGTCTGGAACACCCAAGTTGTCCCAGGTTATCTAATCCCCTCCTCAGGAACGTGTCTGAATGTCCTGACTACAGCTGCTCGCAAGGGTGACGCAGCTCTTGCGACCTCTGTTTTCCATGTCCTGGGCAAGCGCAGCACAAACTTCAAGCAAATTCACTACGACCAACTCTTGACTACTTACATGTCTGCTTCCCCACCTGACCTTCACGCCGCCTTCACAGTCCTCACCATCATGGCAAGCGTGAAGATCCCTCCGAGCTCTGTGTCTACTCGCCCTATCCTGGCACATCTCGTTCGTTATCCTTCTGACTGCTCGACCGCCTTTGACATCATAACGTCTCTGCACGAAAGCGGCCGAGAGATTCCTATCGCGGCATTGAATGTGCTGATAGAAGGATATGTCGAGACAAACCAACTCGAGCAAGCCCTAGTGGCGTACAAACACATGCATCTTTTTGAACGCACTGCTGTGGACAAACATGGCAAACCCATCCGTCGTAGTCGTTCCTACAGTACTCTCGATACATTCAACATTCTTCTTCGCGGCGCAGCGAAACCCATCGCTCAACAGGCTTACGATTTGGCAATGTTCCTAGTGTCTGAGATGTTGGCCTTAGGAGTCCGACCCGATGCTCTTGTCTACGATCGTCTAGTGGTCATCTGTGTTCAAGATAAAAAATTGGATCACGCATACCGTTATTTCGACGAGATGGAAGAGTTGGGCTTTATGCCTAGACCACGTACCGCTGAATTGCTGGCAAAATCTCTAGCAGAGAACGCAGACAGCAGATGCTGGGATGTTCTGCAGAGAATGCAAGACAGAGGAGTCGTAGTGGACGAGAGACAGAGGTCTGTTGTCCAGAACATATTTTCAGGAGCTGAGCAGGCAAAGGGAGGTGCACTTCTGGATATGATTGAGTAGAGACATGATCTAGAACATGTGTAAAATAGCTTGTACAATATTCTTGTTCTGAAGAGGAAGCGGCGTTGATGGCTGCACTGTCCCGAGGCAGAGTGGATGCGACTTCCCGTCCGCCTTGCTGTGTCTCACAATGGCAATTCTCTCCAACATCCATTCTCTCACTCAACCTCACTGCCAAGAATAACACTCCAATCAAAAACCATATCGCCGACAATTAATATCAATCGAGAAGCTATGGGCACAAGATGGAGCCTTCAGATATGCCCGCTGCGGGATTCGCCGCAAGAGAAAGATGAGCAGCTCTTGACCTCACATCGCAAGCTCAGGAGACGTATGGTATAGACGTACAGGACAGCCAGGAACTTTCTTCGTCCGACTTGAAGCTTTGACTTCCATCTCCGCCGTTGTTGGAACACTTGAATCAGCATGGCTCAAGGACTTGGAACACCAGCATCGCAAAAGCGGAAGCGAAAGTCGAAGCAGACGCCAAACCATCAGATGCAGCAACATCAGAGGACGCCAATTTGTGGATCAAAACAACAAGCAACGCCAAAGTTCGGACCTCAACAGCAAGGACTGTGGAAACCACAATCAAATCAAGTAGAAACACCGAATGATGAACCAGAGCCAAATAAAAAGAAGCGAAAATCATCAAGTCATCAAAAGCAGCAAGAAAATCACCAGACAGCCCAAGATGAGACAAGGGCCGATTTGAACAATCAGCTAGTACTCTCGGAGCAGCCAAAAGACCAAGTCTTGGATTTTTCTGGCCAGCTCATGGAGTTATTGCAGGCTAGATTAGACTCAGGACTCGAGAAACTCTGGAAGAAGTTCGAGGACCATCATTCTAGGAAATGTTGTATGCATTGCAAGGAAGACCCAAAGCTAGGTTTCGTAGTGATGCGGGAACAACACGAGCAACTTACCGAAGACGTCAAGGAAGAATTTACAACTGTTAAGAAGGAGCAAACGTTGATAAACATCAAAGTTGACACTTACAAGACCAGCGAGGTACCGCTTAAGAAATCATTCAAAGAGCACGAGACGATGCTGAAGAATCTGCTGGCAGATGTCAAGGAGAGAATTCAAGATTGTGCGAGACACAATGCGCGAATTAGAAGCTCAAGGTGTACCCATACACGAGCGTTTTGGATTCTGCGAGCAGAGCTTCAAGGAGAAAGGATTTGAACGAACTCCTAAGGCCTGCAAAAGTCTATGGTACGAGAAATTTGACCCTGAAGTCAGGTGCAGCGTTTTTGGCCGGTCAAGTTGGTCCAAGGAGGAGCACGAGATTCTGCAGAGCTCCATGAAAGAATTGACGGGAGATGATGGTCTGAAGCGTGATCGCCACCGGATCTGCCAGAAACGGCTGGAAGAGAATGGCTTCAAGCGATCAAGACAAGCCTGTGTGGCGCGTTATAACAAGCAAAGGATCAGTGAGATACTGAACGGAACAGGCGAGCATGCGGTTGACAATATACCCGAAGCCATTCACGACGAACCCTTTAAACCATCCGATCGTACTCTTCAAAACTCCTTTCCAGCGTCTGCAGCTACAGCCAATGCTAGACCAGCAAACTTCAGATGCTACGAGTGGATGCAGATGAACTTTGAGCCTGATCCAGCGGTACTGAGTCATACTGTGGATCAGATGGCCCTTGATAAATCTCTTGCAATGTCCGTATCCCAACTGAGTAACGACGAAGAAGAACCCTCTGGAGACGTAATTGCAGCTGACCTGGCTGATGCGGTAGCCGAAGGGATTGCCGAACACTGCGAGGAAACTACTACCGGTTGGAGTCACATGGACATTGGCTTCCGGATCGCGGACAGTGACTAATTTTCGTAGGGTCTGTCTAGAGGTTCTTTTCTGAGTAGGTCTGAAAAGATGCCCTGTTCCGATTGATGTGAATCGTTGAGGTTATGCTATCAAATTGCAGAAAGTATCTCCGGATCTATGTGCGGTGACCGAGGTCCTCCGAGTATGTGGATAGAGCTGAGTTCTTAATGGACACACCAGACCTTTGAATTCTTCTGCCTTTGCACAGAAGTTTTTGGCTACGGTAGAGAACCTGGGAGACGGAAAATCCTTGATGGAATCGTAAGGGCTAAGCCAACATTCGCTTTCACTCTCACTTTGCAACCGTAAGTAGGAAGCCGCAGATCACAAAGCGCTCCTCACCTCTTCTCCATCCACTACTATCTATCCTTCATTCCACCATCGATTGAGACCTCACTCACATCTCCAGCGAGAGGCCGTGCGCTCTCTTTCCCTTGATTGGATTTCTGCCATCCACTCTGATCACGTCACACGTTAGAGCGCGATCTCAATTTACAAATCTCATCGCCGAATGGTCATCTTGATCCTAGACCACAAACAGCATGGCACCCAAACACTCCCTGGACGCGGCGATGAGCTCATCACCTGTCGCAAAACGTGCGCGCTTATCAACAACCATTGTCAAACAAAGTCACCGTGCAAACTTTGACAGACTCTGCGCCTTACACGACTGGACTCCATCAGAAGCTATTCACGAAAAGCTAGCTGCTCTTCTCCAACTCTCTGGTAAGAGACTCGAAGCCAGCGAACTTCTTCCACTTGCCTTTGTTCAGCACTATCCTTTCATCTGGGTCAAAGACTTCCTTCTTCTTGGCTACAACCATGCAGGCGAGAGTGTCTGGTACAAAGCCTATCCCACGGGCAGAGGGTTGGCTCGTGGTCGCTACTACAACTCCGCACAAGTCAACATTCTAGGCAAACACACAGTCGCGAAATACTGGCAATCTTGGGTCGATGTCTTTGATATTGAACAAAGAGCATTGGACAGAAGTCATGAGTACTTCACTGGAGTCTATCTCATCTTAAAGAAGTTTCCAAACTTGCGTTACAAGCCTGGAAGGAACAAAGAAGACGCAAGAGATCCTCAGAATGCAATTCGCACAACTGGTGTTGCCGAGTACCCTTTCAACGACGATCACCCCTTCATGCAGCAAGAGACATCCGAGGACACGAACAATGTCGAAAACAACGAGACACAGCAAGCTTTCGACGCAGAGACAGAGATCGTTGACAATGCCAGTTTCATCAAACAAGAACAAACAGACTTGCACGATCAAGATCTTTCTGTACCTCTCGCCCGCCAATTGTTAACGCAGCTTACTTCTCGCCCGAATCTGCGCCTGTTTGACCAGGTGTCTACACCCAAACCGCAGGGGCACACCGCCAACGACCAACAAGGCCCGCCTGTCAATGCAGATGGCTCAGTCTCTCCCGTTCGCCGCTTGTCCGTGCAGTCAGACTCCCGCGCCCATTCGCGCATTTTGGACTCAGTTTATCCATCTCGTTCGCAGATATCCCTTACAGACGATCGAACAGGCCTACCAGAGAACGGAAACAGCTTGACATCTCTCCCCGGCCCCCTGTCGGAACAAAGTACATCCCGCGCCAACTCGCGTCATTCAATGTCAATGTTCATATCGCATTCGCCAGAGCGCCCTATGGACAAGCAGAGCCTGGTTCAGGATGATACCGGCGTGACTTCTTTCCCGCGCCAACTGTCGAAACAACCTGTCTTCCGCGCTTACTCGCGTGAATTAGCACCACCATCCTTGTCACAGTTTGACAAGAACACCGCGGACAAGAGCACAGGCTTGTACATCCGGGAAGCTGCGTCTCTGCTCGATCAGACATCCAAGAACTCGAGCTTCTGCAGCTCTTCGCTCGTGAATCTAACAACATCATCGCACCCAACTAGACCTACTCTCGAAAAGCAAGTGGGCCGACGCATCGAGGACAACCTCGAAGCTCCTGTTTCTCAACAATCTCCAAAGACTCCCACGTCCCGCGGCACTTCTCGAAATCCTAAGAAAATCACATCTCCGTACTTCGCTCGAACCAGATCACAGCCTACTCAACCCAAGATCCTGGATCTTCCTCGCTGCGACTCAAAGCCCTCGAGTCCAACCCAGAAGTTCACAGAGTATACCATTCGCGTTCCTGTCGAGATCAGATGGTCAAACACCAATTTCAAGTTCACAGCTGTGACTTCTGTGGCTACAATCCCTGCACCCGACATACAATCGATTGAAGAATAAGCTTGTGGGCTCTCAATGGCCAAGGTGCCAGATCAAGAATTCATTGTGCCTTTTCATGGATGTTCTTCCAGAGATATGATGACCTTGGAGTCGGGGGGTATAGCGCTGCAGTTTGTGTGCCTGGACCTTGGTTGGGGCGAGCTTCATCAGAAGATCCTCACAGCCTCGATATGATCACGTCCTGCTCAATGGGACTGACATTTCAATGGATTGTTTTCGAAGATGTTAAATATTGGGAAAAGACGAAATAAAGAGCTTTGCAGTAGTCAGAAGGATGCTGAGCGTTTGAGAAGTCTTGTTTCTGGTTTCTGCTTTCTACTTTTGTTTCCTTTTTTTTTTTTTCTCTCTTGTTGGTTCGGGAAGGGCAGTGAAGATTGTCTTTGCTAGCATTGCCGATCGATCTTGCCTGGATGGAGGGTAGTCATACCTTTTGCTTACTTCTGTATCGAACCACAAACGGAAAAAACCACCTTGAGGAAATGACATGTGATTACTCAAATCGTGAACTCTTATTTCATGTGAGTTATGGCTTAAATTATCCCTGATGCTGCCTAGCATACTCAAAGAGCACCACACCAGCCGCCGTCTGCACATTCATACTCCTCGTAACGCCCTTCTGCGGGATCTCAACCAGCATATCACACTCACCCAGCACATTCGCCGGCACACCTTCCCTTTCCCTTCCCATGATAAGCAAAGTCTTTTCCGGCAACTTGCACTGTTCAGAGCCCAGCAACACGCTACGATCAGTCTGCTCAACACCCACAACAGTGTATCCTTGCATCTTCTTTTCCGTCAAAAAGGCAGACAAGTTGTCAGCGTGTAAATCGTGGATTGGGAGGTGGTTATGCGAGGCCACAGCCACAGAGACGAAATCTTTGTTGCCGAGGACGGATTGCGGGGATTGAATGTACATTGCCTCTGCGCCGAAGATTTCGCTGATGCGTGAGAGACCGCCGAGGTTGTATGCGTTGTCGACGAGAGAGCCGACGACGATAAGGGAGGTTGGTCGGGTTGTGGAAGTGGATGATGAGTCCGAGGACGAGGACAGGTCAGCGGAGAGGTATGCTGTTCCTTTTGTCTGGAGAGCAGCAAATGCTTCTGTACGTGCTGATTCCTTGGATTGCTCTTGTGTCGCTTGAGCGGGAAGAGTGCCATTTTGTGTTGGAATCGATGGCTGAGAACCCAGAGGAAGGGCTTCGGATGTTGATTTTGTTGTTGTGTCTTTCTCCCACAGGCGTTGGAAATCGCCAGTCACAACAGATTCTTCACCTGGCGGTTCAACACGGAGGTACTTACCCTGGAGTAAGTTTGTGAGTGTGTTGTCAGCAGAGGGATCAAGACGTTCAAGTTCTCTAGCTGGCGGTGGTTCCGAGAATCTTTCAAGACTGCGGATGTACTCGTTCAGGGCAGCACAGGCAGGGTTGGATTGAATTTCTGTCCAGCCTCTGCTTTCGGCATAGTCCCACAGAATTGGGAACGACCATTGGGCTTCATGACGGATGATAATCTTTGCGCTTGACGAGAGAGCCACAAGACGGTATGCTACTCTTGCTGCAAAGTCAGGAGAGCAGGTCTCTTGACAAGCAATCATCAAGGCAATTTTGACGAGGGTTCCAAGGTATTTCGGGTTCGAATGGTGATCCTTCGACGACAGTGCATCAAGAACAAGCTCGCCTGTGGAAGGATGGTTAAGAATGACGCGGGAGATGATCCATTCTAGCAAGAAACGGTATCTCGGAAGTGGCTCAATGGCGACCACTCTCAACAACACCCGGAGCTGGTCTTCCGCTTCTTGAGCAGAGATGTTCTGGAGACGTTGCTCAGAGAGCATGAGCATGACTTGAAGTTGCGTGGTGGTCTTCCATTTCATGACGATGGGGACAGGAGGTCTTTGTTTTGTCCACGGCTTGAGCAGACGGTCATATATTTCACTGACCATGGCTGAATTGATGTTGCTGAGGCGATTGACGAGGTCGAAGAAGGCAGCATGTCCAACTTCTTCATACTCTCCGTAGTAGTCGCTGTAGCTACGGTGGATGTCTCCGTCCTCGGTCAACAACTGAATAGCTGCAGCTTCCAGCTTGAATTCAAGCCTTGCAGCGGGAAGGTTGTTTGCAGTCTGAACGACAAACTCATCTAAACCGAACTTTTCAGCAGAAGCAGGACATGTGATCATGGCTGTTCTGTAAGCTATCATAATCGGCGTCCAAAGATAGATTCTACCCTTCTGCAGGCGTTGGAGCTGTGTGAAGACCTCCAAGACTGTGCCGCACAATTGTTCATTCTCCAGACAGCGACTGACACAGCCGGGATGCAGTGCTAGACGTGGCAAGAACATGAGAACATCTCTAGGATAATCTTGTCTCTCAACTTCATCCCAGACAGCTTCAAAGGCTCGGTCCAGCTTTTGAGCATCTAGATGATCGCTGCCAGCTCTGTCCAAAATAGAAGTCAACGACTCACACGCCATCAGTAGTCCAGGACCGTGGACGCTGGTATGCTGCGTGTTTTCGAGTTCACCCAAGAAGTCATCAAGCGAGGCCCATCTTGCGGACCGTTTCTCGTCTGACTCGAACCTTGAGGGTGCATTCATCTTGAAGGCTTCAATCTGCTTAGACAGAACCTCCAATTTGGCATCGGATGCAGTTAACTTCTCTGTGCCGTGCTCCCCGTATGTCTCCGCGTCATGACTGATTGACTGAGAGAGTTTGTAGCATTGTACGAGCATAGCATCGCGCGCAACCTCAGGATAGCCTGTGATTCTAGACAGACTGAGAATCAATTCCAGTGATTCACCTTCCATACAAGCAGTAGATTCTCCTTGAAGACCCTTGGCCAGACCTTGGAGCAGATAGATCACTGCAACAGGGACAATCTTGTTCTTGTTGGTGTCCAGATACACAAGCACAGCGTTGACAATGCACTTTCGTGAGTAAACGTCGTCGCGGCCAAGATGAGCTTGTAGCAGTCGTTCCAGGAAATTCGAAAGTCTTGTACCATGAGCACATCTCATATCTCTGGTCTTTCCTTGAACACTTCCTGTGAACAAGGGACCTTGAGTGGCCCAAGGAAGGAATGATTTCTGCAACAATGTCGCAAACTCTTCAGCATGGCTGAACAATCTGATATCAGTGCTCATGAGCCAGTTTCCTAGCATCTTGCGCATACTGTCTTGGGTGACTGGAGAAAGTGCTGATTCGAGAAGAGCAAAGAGCCATGACTTTTGAACCATAGTTTCGGCAGAAGCAAGATGGTCCAGGTCCTGTACACACTCCAGTGCCTGGTTGAGATATCTGCCAATGACAATAGTTTCGTACACAGTACAGAATCTTGCGTATTGGGATTCAGCAATCTTAGAACCTGTTGTGGTGTTAGCATCATGTCCAGCTTATAATACTAGCCCGGTGGTTTTAGATTGTCGAAGCACGGTTTCCGGACTCCAAATAAACTGGGCTAGGGAATGATAACACGTCACTCACCTGGCTTGTCTTGCTCGTCCAAAGTCAACTCCATATCATTGGCGCGAATGTTGTTACGAGAAATAGAGATGGACTTCTTGAGAACATGAAGACAGATTTTTCTTTGCTCGGTATCTCCTTGAGATGACTGACCAAGTGTTCCGAGCAGATACTTCCAGTATGGGTCTTTCTGTAGAGCGACCTGGCGCGAGTATCCATGGCTGTCCAGATCCAACCATCTCAACCAGATAGTGTAGGCGGTGGTCTTGTACGAGCTCCTCTCGCTATGATCAAGCAAGTTTCTAATGCATTGCCAAAGATGCCTATCAAGCTCGTCTGGGTCCGATTTGAAGTGTGAAAATGTGAAGGTGCCAGCTTTGAATGAAGCCAGGAAGGCGAGAATGGTATCTTTGGCTGCAGCTGCAATCTCTGGGTTTGATGCAGCGAGAAGACCAAAGATGGCACAAACTATTGGACTTGAGACGACAAAAGATTTGTCAAGAATTGGGCTCCTGAACAATTGTTTGGCGAAGCTCAGATATAAAATAGTAGTCTTGACAAGTTCGTCCAATTGGCGATCGACTCCAAGCTCAGGGTCGTAGTGTGACACAAAGGGGTCCACGATCAAGACCTTATCAACCGGCACCACGAACTCAGCATTCTTTGGCTGTCGAAGAAGTTGTGAGAAGCAAATGTGGAGTTCGCGATCTGTCCAGTGCAACAAAGCATTTCGGATCCTTGGATATTCGACACAAAGAGCTGCGGCTGAGGAAGCATCATCCTGTTCGATAGATCTGATCAAGAACTCATTGAGGTGAACATTTGCCTCTTCATCTGGACATTGATGAGCAAGAGCAGCGACAAGTCCAAGAGTGTTGTTGTCGATATTGGAGGCAAGGTCCCGAACGGCAGAGTAGCGTTCGCTTTCCGGAATCCTGCTAAGGAAAATATCCGCTAGCGTCGAAGGTACAGACACAGAAGGAGCGACCATGGTATGAAATGAACGCCACCGACGCCCTGAAGATGGTGACAAACGTATATAAGAGCGACTCAGGGCGCCACGGAGCGTATGCATATATCTACTTCTTATTCTGGGACCTTCAAATAAAATTGTTAGAATCGATGCGGCATAACTTCGGTATCAAAAAACTGTCGCTCTAGATCATGGGTCTTTAAGTGGAACTTTTGGCGGACCCTCGTCCGGGGACACAACCTTCCGATTCTCCGCCTGAGTCTCGTTTGCGATTTGAACACCATGAAACATGTCCCCGTTCATGGGAATATATTGTGTTTAAGCAGAAGACCGATCTTTGAGTTTTCAGAGGTAGTACATCATCCCAATGTACTGCTGGAGGACACCCATTTTCACGCTCAAGACTCAGTAGGATCTTCATCTTCCAGAACTGCATTGTCCGTTTTGGGATCATAAAAGCACGAGCACGAGGACAAGGTCTGGACCACATCTATCTCGACGATCTTACGATCTTTGACTATCGCACACTTCTAGAAGAAAACTTTGACTGATAAGCACGCTGTGTGGATTAATCAGACCACTTCCACTTGGATTATGGTGGTAATAATATTGTTACAGAGTGACTGATCACTGAATGCAGTATGCAGCTTCACTAGCGGGCTCTACTTGAATCACCACCATGAACCATCATCCTCTTCAAAGTCAAACAATCCAAGCTCCACGATGTCCGCCTTTTTGCGTTTCCTTGCAACGATCCTCTGTACGTCAAACTTATCGAAACATCCTATCTCGTCATCGGTATCATCGTCAGTAAGGCATAAGTTTTCGTTGATGGTCAGGTTCTGTCGAATCTGCCAGTAACTGAGTCCTTGTTGACTAGCAGCCCTCGGTCCAAACTCATCCAGTAATGCCTTGTCCAAGATGGTTTTCTGCTCTGCGTGCTTATTCGCATGGTGTATGTCTTGGCTTATGTACACAGATTCGCCTTTAGAAACATCCCAGACCTTGTTGATTGTGTCGATGAGTGGCTGCCACTGTACAAGACTTGGCTTGAGCATTCTTAGATCAATAAAAGTCTGTCTGGCTTGTGGCATACTGTCCTTGAAACGCCGGTAGAATGCTTCACGCATGTCAGGGTCTGGTATGGCCCACCATGTCCGATCAAGTTGATTGTTGAGATCGAAGAAAAGGGTCAAAGTCCTCAGACCAGGAAACATAACTCGCATGTTTTGCCATTTTCCAAAATAAACACCACGATTTCTGTCCGGTGGGGATATTGGAAGCCACAATTCAAGCTTGTTGATGAGGTTTCGCCCTTTGGTAGGCATAGCCCGGATCCATTTCTCACTCTGCAACATATCGTCCTCGTCTTGGGCAGGATCTGAGCGAAATAAGAGGGGAGCAATGCAGAAATTGTTGACGCGGTACAGCACTGGCATAGCCTCTTCGTAGATTTGTCGGCAGGTGAACATGATGTTGATTCTGACTTTTGCAGGTGTCACTTTGCCATCGGTACGCAAAGGGCCAGATTTGCTGAAAAGACGAACAAATCTACGCGGCGCCTCGAGTTGGAGTTCGTAGAAACGTTGACGGACTGTATCTGGAAGCTCGAGAAAGGGAAATGGCTTGGTTGAGATTGTGCTTGTGACATTTGTGTCGTTGTCGGCGGCTTGCAGGGTACGCTCTACGCGCCTGGTACTCGGTGGCATGATGAACTTTTAGTCAAGAAGTATCACTGTAGGAGGATGATTGGAAAGGAAAAAAAGCTACAATTCCCTACATTGATGAGATAGAGCTTGACCTCAGGATCTAGTTAGGCAGCAGC
The DNA here is from genome assembly GCF_000721775.1 of Aureobasidium melanogenum CBS 110374. Taxonomy (NCBI): domain Eukaryota; kingdom Fungi; phylum Ascomycota; class Dothideomycetes; order Dothideales; family Saccotheciaceae; genus Aureobasidium; species Aureobasidium melanogenum. The sequence goes on along the minus strand of NW_024470079.1, from coordinate 30,926 downwards.
ATTGCAAGTCTGATGGATCTGGCCTGAGGTCGCGAGCCCCGCAAGGCAAACGATAGACACACCGCCGGTCGGTGATCTGTGTTGTCTGGGCGCTCCAAATACGGGCTCAAACAAGCATGTCCGAGTAGGATTTCAGAGCAAGAGATGTCGACGTCTGTTCACGAGGCTGAGCATTCCTTGTGTTGATGGTCAATGGAATGTCGAGATGACCCGTTATTGAACTTCGTCCAACGACAAATCACCTCTCCAGCTGCTTGACATGTCTAGCACACAGTATTGATGGAGCGTGATGATTGTTTTGTCGTGGTGAGGGTGACTCTCGACAGCAGAACAAGATCAGCGCGCCGTGCCGCATTGTCGTAGCAACAGCCGAGTTGTTGATGCTTGGGGGAGTTTCTTGTGGAGGCAGGCTCAAGCTTGGACTGATGATTGACAGATGTTCACCCACAATCGACTCCGTTTCCAGTCAACGGTTGTCGAACTTTTGATATTACTCGAACAGCATTTGGATCAGGGAGCGGTCAACATGATGGATATCCCTCACGCAGCATCCTCACCCGACATTTCTTACATATCCACGGCTTCGGCTCCATCCTTGCGCGCCAGAGATTCTACAGTCAGCATGGCTTCTGGGCGACCTTCGTATTTAGCAGGCGAAGAAGGAGGCAATGTCAAGGTTGTTGTCAGAGTGCGCAAGTTCTTGCCTCGAGGTATGCACAGAACATGGTTCATCTGTCTGCCAACTGGCTAACAATTCCAACAGAACTCGAACGACAAGCGCCATGCCTCATTGAAATGGACCCCAACACGCAAAAGACGACGATTCACCCTCCTCCTGCAAATACGCTCGATGCGAACTCTCGCAAAGTCTATGAAGAAAAGAGTTTCGTCTTCGACAAGTCCTTCTATTCCCACGACGAATCAATGCCACACTTCGCTCACCAGCAAGATGTCTACGCTTCGTTCGGTGAAGACTTTCTGGACCACAACTTTGATGGATACCACACGTGTATCTTCGCATACGGCCAGACTGGTTCTGGAAAGTCGTACACCATGATGGGCACCAAGGACCAGCCTGGCTTGATACCCCGAACATGCGAGAATCTATTCCAACGCATCGAGCAAGAGCAGAATGGCAACATCACCTACAACGTCCATGTTTCATACTTCGAAATCTACAACGAGCACGTTCGTGACCTTCTCACTCCTCGCACCAACCCTCCCACCCACCTAAAGATCCGCGAAAGCAAGTCGGAAGGTGTCTACGTCCAGAATTTGACCGACAGCCCTGTCAAGTCGTTCGGTGACATCCAGAGGCTCATGCACATGGGCGATCTGAACCGAACGGTAGCCGCTACCAAGATGAATGACACATCATCGCGTTCGCACGCCGTCTTCACCCTTACACTCAAACAGATCCAGCACGATATCGCCACTGATAGCACCATTGAACGCACCGCTCGCATGCGTCTTGTTGATTTGGCTGGCTCAGAACGAGCAAACAGAACAGAAGCAACTGGTCAACGTCTCCGTGAGGGAGGAAACATCAACCAGTCTCTTACCACCCTTGGTCGCGTCATCGCCGCCCTTGCAGACCCCAAACGTCAACGACCCAGTGCCCGTTCAAACCAGACCAAGCGTCGTGCTGATGTGGTACCTTACCGCGATTCGGTCCTTACTTGGTTGTTGAAAGACAGCCTGGGCGGCAACTCAAAGACGGCAATGGTGGCCTGCATCTCGCCGACAGACTACGAGGAGACTCTTTCCACACTTCGTTACGCCGACCAGGCCAAACGCATTCGTACTCGTGCAACTGTCAACCAAGACGCCGTATCCGCCGCCGAACGCGATGCCCAGATCAAGGAGATGGCAGAGACGATTCGTCTTCTCCAATTATCAGTCAACGCATCGACTACTCGCAAGCGCGACGAGGCGGACCGAGCAGGTCAAGAACTGGAAGACTACCAACGCCAAGTCACAAAAATGCAACGCGCAATGGAAGAATCTCGTGCTGTTGCCGACGTGAAGATTCGCGCTTTGAACGCCGAGCTGGAAGAGCTTCGTCCCATCAACGAGCGCTTGAGAAACGAAGTCGCTTCTTTGCGTAGACATCTTGCTCTTGCTGTTGGCGAACTGAAGAATCCTATTGTTCTACCTCCTACAGAGGAAGAAAAGGGTTGTGATGTCGAGACAATTGAGGTCTACAGTGACGAGGATGAGGAAGAGGAGAGTGATGACGAGGGGTACTCTTCACAGCACGCAGAATGGCAGGCTGACATCGAGGAGCTCATGAAGGATTTGGGCATGTTCAAGCAGAAGGTCGCGGATGATCGCAGCAGATTTACCATACCTGCTGCTTGAGAGGTCAACGTGAACTCTCATATTTTTCCTTTTTCGTTCTTCCTTTCTGGTTACGATGAATGATGTTTGTTGAGCAAGCGAGGAGTTTTTCTTTGGTTCGGAGATAAGATACAGGGGGTCCCAGTTCAGATGGGTTGTCAACAGAATAGCACAGCGCCCAGCAGAGTATATTTCAATGTCCGTAATGATATGCATTTCTTTTCTTCTATGTGAATGTCATTGGACTGAAAAAGGAGTAAGCGTAGAGACGGTCAGGATTTGATGTTCGAGACAATTCTCAATATGAAGCTGGATGACTTGGAAGGAACTAGGTTCTCAATGCCTCTACTCGTCATCATCATCATCAATCCTAGCCCTCTTACTCCCACGCTCATCCTGATCTCCACCTTCATTGAGTCCATATCTCTTGACACCCTGCCCACTTCCTCCCGCATCCCCACCCTTCTTACTCTGCGCATCCGCAATCATCTGCTCCACACCAAACGGATCGCCGTTGTCGCGTTCAAACATGACTGGTCCCTCTCTCTGCTCAGCAGTTCTAGCACTCTTCATGCCTTCCTTGGGCGCTCTCCCCAAAGTCTCAAATCTTGAAGTCTTCTGAATGGCTTCCAACGTTTCTCCTCCATCATCGCCATCGTCTGCATCTAATTGTGGACGATAGATTGAATTTAAAGCTTCGCGATCGGCGAAAAGAGGTTTGTCGTATGCATTGTCTTCGTTGAATCCAGCTGCAAACCCTGACGATTGGTTGAAGAGGCGCGAGTCGTACATTGTTTCTTTGCTCTGAGTGGGTTTTGCAAGTCCGAGTGCGACTTTTTCACTGATGTCGCGGTTTTGGGCGCGTGCGAGGGCTTGCATGCGGCGCTCGTGGCCCATGTTCTTTTGGCGCATTTCTCTTTGGGCGTCGCGGCGGCGTTCGGCGCGTAGGCGTTCGCGTTCGCGGCGGTCGTGTTCGGTTTCATCCTCTGAAGGGGTGCGGGAGCGTGAGCGTGAGGAGTAACTGTCAACACTTCTGCTTCTGCTTCTACTGCGAGAATCATCACGAGTAGAAAGTTTTCTTGTAGCAGCAGCAGCTTTCTCTTCGCGAGCTTTCTGAGCGAGTAAACGTAGGTTTTCCTCTTTTTGTTCTTTTTCCTTCTCGGCGAGGCGTTGTTGCATTAGTGCTCTGGACTTCACTTCTTCGCGGGCGTGACGGTCGGCGGTTTGAAGGGCTTCGGCAAAGGAGGCGAATTTGTCGTTGATGGTTACGTCTTGGAGACCTCTACCGTCTGCTGCCAATCTCTTGTCAAGAGGTACTGTGTAACCCTTGGGGTTCTTCCAGTTTGACACTGTGGGAGGAATGCGCCAGGCTTCTTGGTCTTCGGCGGTGAGTTTACGAGGTGGAGAGTGCATGACTGGCGGAGGAGGTGATGGGGGTCTTCCGGGAATCTTCTTTGCTTTGAACTTGGGAGGTTCCATAGGGTCGATCTGGCGGGACATGATTTTCATGATACGGTCGCCTTTCTTGGAGTTGTCTTGTCCCATTTGGTTGGCTGGTGTGTAGCGGACGTATGATGCTTCTCTCTTTTCCACACCCTTGACATTCTTGGGACGCTGTGCTGCACTCGCGCCAGCGACCAGAGTTGCCAGTGCTGCCTCTGTCTTTCGTTTCGTCTCTGCCACCGTCTCTTCATCCGGACGCGCAAGTGAGATTTCGCCAGCATTTGCTTGATGTCTAAGCGGAATCAGATCCTTGAACGAAGCATGCACGATTCTGTTCTCAGCATGACCACGCTTAGCAATAGCAGTATAATCAACCTGACCCTCAGCATTGACACTCAAAGTCAGAGCATTCGACGACGAAGCATGCTTTCTACCCATATCCAGAGGGTACTGAGCAACCGCAACTTCTGGGTAGGCACCTCCATCTCCAAAGTCTTCGTTCCCGCGAGGACGCCAGTTGTTGCGTTGGCCGTAGGGAGGGATACCGCTGCGCTTGGCGATTTGCAGTTGTTGTGATGCTGCCTGGTCGGCGCCAATGATTCGAGGACCCACGGACTGTCTTTGCTCCTCCTCTTCACCAGTGTATTTTGGCTTTGGTAGTGCTGCAAACATTCTCGCTATTCTTTTCGGGTTGTCTCAACCAGACTGTTACTTGAGGGTACTGGCGCAAAAAAGTGACTGCGCGTGAGCTCGGTGGGTCGGCGAGGCGCGAAAGTACAAGGTTGACGGTGGAATGTATGTCCACCACGCGATGTGTTAAGACGATTGCTCTTGACAGACGGACTCCCAATCAGGTTTCCGCAAAGACCAGAGATGTAGTGGTGATGATGTGGTATGCAGGAGCAGAAAGTCCTGAATGGGTTCGCGAAAGCGTGACGTTCTGCATCGTCTTGGCATTGCTGTATCTTTGAGGCATCCTTGGGTAGCCCGACCATTTTGACTCAGTAGTTATCATAATTCTATAGTCTTTCTTTTAGTGATAACTCTCAAACGACTCTTCGTTGTCCAATCTCAATTCTCTAAGACCCCTGAAAAGTATGTCCAATACAAAATTGTGTTGTATGCTATTACTCATAATACCCTGCAGTATCAAAAGAAACCTTCTGCTCTATGCAGTAATCTCCAAAGACAGATCATCTAATGGACTCAGCTCTCGAAGACGAGTGTCAAGCAATAAACGCAATATACTCCGACGCTACACTGGTAGTCCTATCTCGAGATCCAACAATCTGCTCTCTAGAACTACCCGAAGAAGCAAACATATCACTACGCTTAGAGTTCCCTCCAGACTATCCAGATGCACCTCCTTCTATTCTGGGCACACAATCCGTGGGCGAAAATGTTGCAAAAGGCCAAGGCACCATTGCCGTCGACATTGCCCGTGATGTGCTGGCACAAGTCTATCAACCAGGTTCCCCATGCATATTCGATGTCATGGAAGAAGTCACTCAGAGACTTCAGCAGTACAACGAAGAAACCAGCAAAAATCAAGGGTATCAAGAGCAACAAGATGCTCAAAGGAGAGGTCAGCAAAACGCCTCTGAAGCCGACGAAAGCCATACCCAAGATCCCTCTGACGAAATGCAGTCTTTAGACTTGCTCTTGGACAAGGAACCGCCGTGGGTTCTCTCGGACGTTATTACAGAGAAGAAATCAGTGTTTGTTGCTAGAGCTGCTAAGGTGTCTTCGCCAGCAGAGGCAAAGTCTTATCTAGCACACTTGCTTGCAACAGACAAAAAAGTCGCCAAAGCTACACATAACATCACGGCATGGCGCATTCATGGACCCAACGAGACTGCATTCCAGGATTGCGATGATGATGGAGAGACGGCTGCGGGTGGGAGGTTATTGCATCTTATGCAACTGATCGATATCTGGGATGTCATGGTTGTGGTCACGAGATGGTATGGTGGTGTGCATTTGGGTCCCGATCGGTTCAGATTGATCAACTCTGCTGCGAGAGACGCTTTCGTAAAGGGTGGTTATGCTAAAGATCCGAGCAAGCCAGAAGCGAGCAGCAAAAAGAAAGGAAAAAAATAGAGACATTTGTCGAAACAAACACATCTAGATATCTTGAGGAACGTGCGATATCAAGTTTGCGACAGTATGAGCGAGATACCCAGTGGCAGCCTCGCCACACCCACAGCGACAGCAACAAAACATGAAGCTTCAGGGGCAACCAAAAACATAAACCGAAACACCAATCACACGCACCACAAAACCAACCCACCACCTTCTTCAGTACCCAGCTTTTAAGCCAGATCATACCAACGAAGGACAAACTGCCGAAAAATTGCTTCAGAGGCACTTCTCTTGAGCGAAGTATACCTCATATTCTCCTCAAAAGAAGAAAAGATAAAGAAAATTTGAACGCAACCGAACGCTGGAGCCTCCGAAGAGAGCTCCTCTTCCTGTAAAACGATAATGAGTGTAGTCAGCATGTGTATCGAGAGAAGCAATTAGGCAAGGGGGACTTAGCTCTGGCCACAGGCGATGTGAGTACCAAGGCAAATGCCAAGATACTCTTGTCGCCCATGGCGCTCCACCTGAGAAAATGAGAGCGAGTGATGATGTAAAGGAGAAGAAGAGAAGGGAGAAGGAGAGATATTTTATACTAGGTTGGGAAGGTCACGAGTTTCCTGAGCTTACCTAAGGTAAAGCACGGGATTCTTCTCACCAGCTTGAAAGTTTAGCCTACAAGGACATCTCAGAGCTAGGTATGGATGAAGCTGTCTGAGCAAAAACCTGTCGGGAATATTGAGTTGAAGGTCCAGACCTACTTGGTCAGATATGATGGACGCTGTTGAAGTCGAAGTACGGCGTGGTGCAATTCGAGGCCTAGGATGAGAGCGACATGATTTAGGACATAGCATTCTCCAGTCGTTTCCTCGTGCGATTTCCAGTCTCCTCTCGGGCAGCGCATCTTGTCATTATAATTCACACGAATTTTCGGATGCAGAAGAGAATGTTGTGTATTCTGCTGCTTGACCCGTTGCGGTCCACATGCTCTTTCTTCCTTGTTTCCCTCATGTTAAAGCCATAATCCGTTAAACGCCCACGCTGTATGCAAATGATGCTCTTGGTTCGTTCCCCCTCTCAAAGTCCCAACGATCTTCTGACGTCTTGCTTGACCTTCTTCTCAAACTCGGCTCTTCTTTCCCTCCACATTCTTGCAGCATCGACGTTGGCAGGCGATTCGTCATTGGGCTCGGCCAACATACTCATAACACTGATAAGGATCTTTTCAACGCTCTGGATAGGGCTCCAGCGTTCGGAGGCGTGTTCGTAGTGGTTGGGGTCGTCGCCAGGAGGATGAAGGATAGAGATACAGACAACGCCGTTGGGATAGACTGTACTTAAAGTCAGCGCAATGTTTCCTCAATCGGTAGTGAGCAGAGAGAGGACATACCATTAGGATGCCAGATATCGGTAAGGAACTTCATGGTTGGCGGCATAAGAGGATAATCTTTGGGAAACTTGAGCTCAGCGGGAAAGATGCCGCCTTCGTAGGGAGTGCCTTCGGGTCCTTCAATCAATGCTTCCCATACAAAGAGGTCGTCTTCTTCAACGGGGCCGGCGGTGATGCCATCTGGCGGGTCTTGGGTGAGATGCTTGTATTCTTGAAATAGGCGTTTTGATGCGACCGAGGTTGTCATGGTGTGCTGATTGAACGATGTGGTGTAGTGAGTGCGAAAATATTGTTGCGCTTGTGACTGTTGATCTTGAAGGTGTTTGGTGGTGTTGGTGATGTGGAGGCGGTGCGGTAATGGAAGTCGGTAGACCCTGAATGCTGACGATGGAAGTTGTTACCGAACAGGATGTGTTTTGTATTGAGCGTCGACAGAGTACTTTGTCAACGACCTGTACCATTCGTGGCAGTTGCGACGATGTCCAAGAGTTCTTCCATTGCCCTTTTCGTAGTCGGTCGCCATCTCGATCCGAAGGTTGGTACAGACTGTTCTGGCCGCTGGACGAGGAAGGCCCTGTGAGAGCCCTGCCACTCCTCTGTCCCAATGTAACAGGCTCGAGAACCAGAGAGATTCCCAGTATGCAGATCGAGCCAGGCGCCTGGTTGATAATGGTCAATTTACGGATCAACATGGAGAGGAGTTCGACCTCTTACGCCTGATTTCCAAAGCAAGCACGTCAAGTTCCACAACTGAACCATCTGTGGTTGGATAGAAAGACATGGTTGATGATCTATGTTGATGGTGATGAGTTGATCCAGGAGTGATGCCTGAAGTGGATCAGATATACTAGATACGATGCCATGAAGAAGGAGCCAGCATGCTTTCCAACCAAGTTCTTGCCATTTACAGGACCCAACGACGCTCAATCACGACTTCTGTTGGCCAACCATCTTCTGACCACAAACTCCCTGGTCTCATATCCTCTCAGAAGTCTTCCAATATCCATTTCCCCTCCCTGAGTGCTCGGTAACTCTTTTGGCACCTTGACATAAACAATGACCAAACTCTTCTTGACCTGGCTTTGCACGCGATTCACACAGTGCATCCACCACCAACCCATTTTGCCTTTTCCTTCGGCCGCTTCCACGCTTCCCTCTGCATATTCAGGGATAATAATCAGAGCAAACTCGGCGTGAGAAAACACCGGACCACGGTTGTAGAGCAGAAAGTCGCAGGAGAATTTCACACCAGGTCGGACGACCCAGCCCAGAGAGCGATAGTGATGGTATACAACATAGTTGAGCAAAAAAGGGTCGTCTGAACGTAAGGCGGCAGTCTGTGCCATGGGAAAGTGTGAGTGTTGTCGGAAGAGAGTCAGTAAGGAGGGTGTGGAGAGAGGCTGCTTTGTGTTGGAATCGAGAATTCGAAGGCTGCCCAGGGCGTAGGACAAGAAGAAGGATTCCTCAAGATTTAGCTGAAGATGCTCTTGGTTTGTGATTGGTGCATCTTCTTCGGGTTGGACGATAGCAGTATCTTCAGGTATACCAGTTGTGTGAATAGTAGTGCCTGTGGGAAGGACAGGCACCTCCACGATATTCGTTGCTGGTTCTTGAGGTTTCGTATCTTCTGCAGACACAGCCTTAGTTTCCTCCTTGAACTCTGCATCGCTGTCCTGCTGTTGCATCCAGGGAAAGACATGAGAGATGGCGATTTCAGTAGCCTTTTCCGCATCCTTTGCTCCCTTTGCAGCTTCTAGCGCTTCTCGTTCCCTTCGTAGAGTTTCTTCAATCTGCTCAGCTTCTGCTCTGGCTCTTTCAAGCTTGAACAGCTTTCTCTCTTCTCTTCTTTTTCTGGTGTTCTCTTCGGCAGTACCACCACCATGTTTGCTCGCCTTCAGTCGGGCTTTCTCTCTGTCTAGCCAACTTGGCTCACTTCTTGACATTGTACCTTTGCCAAAGAAACCCATCTCCCACAGAGCACGAACAGAGGCATGATCCGTGATATGAACAGACCGTGTCTCAGAGCTGAAAATGCCAGTAATGGGCACCTCCCTGTGTGAAGATGGTCTACAAATAAGCTGCGAAAGATAGATGTAGGCGATTCGGAGAAGAGAAAGAGGGTTTTGTGGTACAAAAGCTGGAAGAGGATGTGTCTCTAGAGGTAAAGGTTTTGAATGTATCAAGAAGTAATTGGGCTTTTGTGGCCGTGTCCTGACAGGTTTAGGCTTGTCTTGTACGGATGAATCTTTCGAGGCCTGATCTTTTGGTGTTGGTACATCGAGCCTCGAGCCTGTCTTTGCGCCAGGCTCTGAGCCAGCCATCTTGCCTATGGATGTAGCAATCAAGTTGGCTACCAAGATTGTGAATTCTATCGTCTCTGTTAGATGAATTCGTGACTTGCAACAAACAATGAAGACAACATGACAAAAAATGGAGTACCTGTTGACCCCGAAAAAACATTGTTGATGGAGAATTGACATTAGCATGATGCTAGCAATTATGTGCTGGGCCAATCTTTTTCCTTCTTTCTTTCCACGACTGGCGGAATTCTCTTACTTGTTGGAGCGACTTGAAGTGTGTATGACAGAGATTGACGTGGACTTACCAGGATGTTAATTTTGTTTTGCAATCCCTGATTCGCAAAAGTCGTCACAGAAATAATTGTAGTTGATGCTGCACATGAGTATGAACGAGAACGACATGACTGCCAATTATTCTTGATATGGCCAAAGCTTCGAGCGTTCGGCAAGACGAACCGAAACGGAGTTAAGCCCTGGCCCGAGAACAAACCATCGTCATTCTTCGAGCTGTTTCTTAGACTCATACAACAATCATGCCAGGAATACGACCCCAGGTATTGCTATCGCGAGCGGCTCGACGCTATGTATCGTCCTCTAGAGCCCCACGAGGCCCACGCAGTATCCTCAACAAGTCACGAACGCCATCTCGAATGACGCCTCGCCCATCAAGAGCATCTCCGTTATCTGCAAATAGCCGCCACCAGTCCTCACAACAGCCAAATCAGCAAAACAAACCAGACGAGCAACCTCAGCAAACACCAGAAGAACCGTCAAAAAATGCTCTTGTAGCCACAGCTCTCGCCGAGAATCAGTCCTCGGATCTCGTCGCACCTGTGACCATTCCAGACGACCCAAATGGTGTACTCACAGCAAGTCATCCAGCCTGGCATCTGCTCAACAACAGCTCGCTGGTCATTCAGCGACAGATCGAAATGATGAATGTCTTCCTTGGATTCGAGCAAGCCAACAGATACGTCATCATGAATGGTCGAGGAGAAACAATCGGATACATGGCTGAGCAGGACCACGGAATGGGAAGCATGCTAGTACGACAGATGGCAAAGACCCACCGTAGTTTTACCTGCCACATTTTCGACAACAGCGAGAGGGAAATTTTGCGTATTCATCGACCTTTCTCATGGATCTCGTCACGCATTCGTATTTATGACCCAACTACTCCAGGCGAATATACCCAGTCAGATTCCTTACAAGGCACTTCTGTCCAATCAACCATCAACCAAACCTCCGCAGCGCAGATCTCACCACTTCCTCTCAATGACATGCGCATCATCGGCGAAGCACAACAACAATGGGCTCCCCTCCGCCGCAAATACAACCTCTTCAACTACCGCTCCATCGCTGCCCCGTCCGACTCAACACCAAAACTCACCTCCGGGGACTCTCCCAACACTTCTTCCAAAGCCCTCACAGTCACAGAAAACACCTCCGAACAAGCCATCGAAGCCGGCATGCAACAATTCGCCTACGTCAACGAACCCTTCCTCTCCTGGGACTTCTCCCTCAAAGACGCAGACGACAAGAAGATCGGCAGTGTAAACCGTAACTTTGGCGGTTTTGCAAGAGAAATTTTTACGGATACTGGTGTTTATGCTTTGAGAATGGATTCTGTGGCTTTGGAGGACGGGAGTCAGGAGCAGATGGCTATGACGTTGGATCAGAGGGCTGTTATGCTTGCTACGGCTGTTAGTATTGATTTCGACTATTTCTCGAGGCATAGCGGTCATGTGGGTGGTGGTGGCTTCTTCCCGCTTTGGTTCCCTGGCATGGGTGGCGCAGCAGAGGGTGGTGCAGCCGGGGGTGCAGCCGGCGAAGTCGGTGCTGCAGAAGGTGCTGCAGGAGCTATGGGTGGTGTCGCGAGAGGTGCTGGTACAGAGGCCATGGGAGCAGGAGCCGTTGGTGCAGGCACAATCGCCGGATCAGAAGCTATGCATCGCGGCTGGGGAAACCAACAACCCGACGACGCAAGCCCTCAAGCCCCTGTTGATCCGTACCAAAACGACGGCAACATTGGTCAATCACAAGGAGCTACCTGGGGCGAGCAAAGCCCTTCGGGTGAACAAAATCCCTGGGCTCAGCAGCCACAGCAACAGGATGATCCTTGGGGCAACCAAGGAGGTTCTGACGGTGGTGATGGAGACGGTTTCGATTTTGATGACTTCTTTTAAGATGTGTCCAAAAAAGATCCTGTTACTTTCTCCTCTCTTTGACTAGCATAGCGTAGCGTAGCATATATAGATACCCCTTCTCTCTCACTATGGAGCAGCCATACCACTCTTTTTGACGAGACCACTCAAGACACCTTCTCTCCTTTCGCTATAAGAACCGTACAAACTGACTCGAACCGAATTGAGATTGGACTGATGCTATCGAAACCGAAATGCCGCTAGACGAGAAAGTGATTACTGACTCCATAGCACCTTGCTATATGCCTGATCCTCGGCACTGCTTCGCTTAAAGATAAACCCTGAAACCCTGAAGATTATTATGACAGATATCTGTGGAAAGAGATCATCTCTCAAAGTCGACCGCGCCCCAAGCTCACCACTTTTTAGCCTCAAGACCTTCAGGAGGACTCGTCTCGACCTTGCCTTTTTTGACCTCTTCCCAGTTCGTGCTTAAAGCAGTACCATTGCTCTCACTGAACGACTTCATCATGGCACGGCGGGTATCTGCGTCAGCACCAGCGTAGAGCTTCTTGAAGAAGCCGTTGACTGGGTCACCACCTTCATCATCATCCTCTTCTTCCATCTTGCTTCCAGATTTTGAGTCGCCGGTCTTGGGCTTGGCTAGGGCTTCTGAGGCGAGCTTGTCCCAGTCCTTAGGCCCACTGCGAGAGGAGGTAGGGTAAGAAGGAGCTTTCTGTGCGGTACTAGACGATTGAATGGGCGCTGAAGCGACTGATGGCGTGGACTTTGCGGCCTCGGTTGGGGACTCAGTGCCCTCGAGTGATGGCCACTTCTGACCGGGCTGTGACTTCTTGAGTACGACTTCGACTTTTGTGGACATGATGGAGAATGTAGAAGCTGAAGGATCGATCTCAGCGAAGAGAGGTTCGAGCGAAAAGTCGTAGTCGGAAGAGGTTTGCAGAGGGAAGGAGATGGTGAGAGAGCGGGGCTGTATGTCGATTGTGGCCTTGTCCTTGGGAACGCCCTTTGCAAGCAGAGTGAAGTAGACCTTGTCGTTGTTTTGATACCAGTCGTGACGAATCTTGTCGGCGGGGGTTTGGGCCACTGCAGCGGGTTGTGCAGGTGTAGCAGCGGCAGTCGGTGTGGGTGTTGAGTCAGCCTTGTCGTTCTTCACCTCTTCCTCATCGGGTGTCTCCTTGATAGTCACATCCTTTGCTCCATCCATGGCAGCCATCTTTGTTGCGATCTTATTCTCCCAGATAGGCAATGTCTTCTCTTTTGAGTCCATACGTTTGACGACCTCGAAGCAGAATTTCGAATCTGGGTAACGCTCAAGGCCAAAGAGTGCTATTGCTCGTCGCAGCTGACCCTGAAGGATGAGTTCGCGTTTTCCTCTCTTTTGTGCGTCGAGGACAGCCTTGTTGGCATCGGCGAGGGCAGAGTCGTAGTCCGGCGGGCTGCTTCTCTGATACGCGGTAGATCGTTTGATAAGGTAGTCGGGCGATGTTGGTGAGACTGCAAGGGCGGCCGTGTATTGTTTGATAGCCTCGGCATAGTTACCTGCGCTGAGTGCTTCCGCTCCAAGTTTTGCTTGATCCATGATGTGTTGTGTTGATAGCTGAAAGGAATGTGAAGTGGTTGTTGTGTAACGAAGAGTAAAGGTTGCATGTGATTGTGACGACCAAAGCTTCTAGAATGCGCCAGATGCTTTCACTCTAGAGGAAAGTTTAAACGAGTCAGGCAGTCGCGTGTGAGAGTTTCATCTCTGCGTTTCACCTCATTCACGTTGTCAAACCACACCTCAGTCACTTTCATGTTCAATGCTCTAATTCGCACGCATCACATAACTTCGAGAAAGAAGGTGACCAAGCTCAAGCAAGCTGCCGATGCCACAAATGTCTTTGCTCTGTTGAGGAGCGGAAGCTCGCCTGGCCTCATGTATGTTGAAGGAGAAGAGAATGGTGTCAGGCAATGGGTTGAATCTGTTCATGTATGTCTAAACTCCAAGTGTATTTACCTATGACCATACGACTGACTTGAGAATAGAATCTCCGTTACAAGGACTATCAGCTAGTCGCTCGTCCAGCGGCTGTCCAGCATGAGAATCAGCCCACCAAGGAATCACAAGTAAGACCTGGTCTGTATGAGACGGATACGGTGAGCGATTTTGGTAAACAGCTGCAAGACCGTGGTGTATATGCTTGGTGGCGCAAAGCTATGGGATATGCAAAGGAGTAGTCTATTGGCTCGGTCTGCGATCAATAGTGATGAGAGGGCTCGCGATATCGCTTTGGCGAACCACCTGAGGACATGAAAGACGTCTCCCAAACCAGTTGCATTAGATTAGTATACACCGCAACATTCTAATACAGGATGAGAGTCTTTAGCAACCTTGCCCCTCATGTCAAGATACAAGCTACCCCACATATTTACGTGCCAAGGAAGCCTCACACCGCTGAATAGAGGGGTGACGAGGCAGGGGCGGTGCTTGGTTGTTGAAACGAACCCCTCAATCTATTCAAGTCTGGCTGTAGCTTCCAATCTCGAAACCTCCTGACCAACATCGCCCCTTCTTGTACTCGTCTCCTTCTCCGTCCTGACAGTCAATCCTCTACAACAACCACAATACACACAATGGCAGCATTCCCTCCCGGCGGTACCTTCTTCGACACCCTGAAGCGTAGCTTCACCGATGTCCCTGTCGAGAATGGCAAGATTGCCACTACTCAGTTCCTTGAGGCTTGCGAGAGCTTGACCACTCTCTTTGGTATGCTCACCCAAACCTTGTTGCTGTCAACTTCTAATTAGGCCAGATGTTCTCGGTTCAACCGCCTTCAAGCCCGTCAAGTCAGATATGACCGGCAACATCAAGGTATTATTCATGCCCACGACTAGTATACTCAACCGCTCATCTGCCATAGAAAATCCGTGACCGTCAACTTGCTGCTCCCGTCGACTCAGAGACCCTCCAAGACCTCGTTCGCAGCGAGCTCGCAACCAAGAAGCACACCGCAACAGAAGGTCTTGTCTGGTTGAACCGGTATGTCGTCCCTTGGAGAAACACCAGTGGCTCTGTGTACTGACCAAGACACAGTGCCCTCGACTTCACCTCCCAGGCTCTTCGCCAGAACCTGACCAACTCCGGAGAGGAAGTCAGTGTCTCGTTCCGCTCTGCCTACGGCAACACCCTCAGCAAGCACCACAGCTTCATGATCAAGCCTATTTTCAGCGCCGCCATGAGCGCAACTCCCTACCGCAAGGACTTCTACGCCAAGCTTGGTGACGACCAGGCTCGTGTTGAGAAAGAGCTTGGTGCTTGGTTGAGCAGCCTCGAGAACATTGTGAAGATCTTGAACGACTTCCTGGCCTCCAAGGAAGCCAAGTGGTAATCTACGTATAGGCCCTGGTGGCCTGCGGAAAAATAATATGATACGAAAAACAACAGATTTGTTTTTGCTTCTACAAACGACCACACGACCCCTTATGTGATTTGGTGTCTTTTCGCTGTATTCCTCGTACAGAGTTGGCATGGTGCTAGTCAGGTATTCCGCTGACCATTCAACTCACTAGGCCGACAATCCGCATTCCGTCACACCTCAATCGTAGCTGAAAGCTCACCACGAGGCCAAGCAGGATCGAGCAAGTTGCAATTGAATCTTGCGTGGCGGTGCCTTAAGAGTCATCTCAGGATCTATAAACCCACATCAACCGACGCTCTCTTTTCGAAATTTCATATTCTACAGCCTGCCTAAATTCAGCCTCCACTTCCTCAATTGTTCCGGATCTTGTTGCAGCCTGATCGTGCTTAAGCAACTTGTCTGCCTGCTCCACGTGGCGGGCTTTTGAGCCATCTAAGAGTATCCAGGCTCTCGCAGAATGTATGAATTTCTCTATTCTACACTACTGTTCCTCCACTCTACGCTACCACACCTGTGGACCAAGTTTTCTTCGACAGGATGTCAAAATGCTTGTCACGATTCGACAGCGAGCAAGGTCTCAGCTCCGATCGAGGAATGAACAACAGAACGCCCCCTTTAACAAAGCCCCACGAGAGGTACGAGACATGATCTATGACCCAGTCTTCTCAGACGACTCCGAGGTCAGACTACCCCACCCACTCATGCGAGTATCGAGGGCCTTGCGAGAAGAGACGACAGAAGCTTTTGCACGCAACGTCGGACCTCGAGCGACCTTTTACATGGCATGTATCACCCATCATCGCAGACATCGAACAGGACCGGTAATCACCATCCAGGGCACTAACAATACTTCTATTTTGCTTCCTGAGACGAGATCGGTGAAAGCGAAGTCGAGGAGGGATGCAAAGAGTCCGTATCAGCCGTGGAAGTCGTTCCGGAGAAGTGAACTCGGTATGCAGATGGTGCCGAGGGTGCGCCACCTGATACTGGAGATCAAGATGGGTGACTGGATTGAGATAGACATTATATTCAGGGACGGCGCGGCACCCGAATTCTCCGTCAAAGCCGGCTGGTCGTCCTCCAACATCGGCTTACAAGCGTTGTGTATGTGTTTGCGAAAAGTCAATAAGTGACAAAACCAGGAAGCGGTGTGCTCAGGCGAGTGGATCGAGGCCTTTATCAAGGATTTGAAGGATGGTTGGACGGAGTTGCATCTGAGAAAGAAGAGAGCTTTGGGTCTTGAGTGACTGTGTGTCAACTGCCCGCTACGTCGACGCTGTCTCCGTCTTAGGATATGGCGGCTTGCTCCTGCTTCTCGATTGGCGCGATATCTGCTCTGCTCTCGGAGAACAAAGAATCTTCGTCGTAAATCTGGTAGTGCCAGCGCGCTGAACAGGTTTGTGGGCCGTGGTGGCTGAAATGAAAGTTCTTCCAGCCCCTATCATCTTGTCCTGATTCAGTAAGGCCCAAGCTAATGTCAATATTGTTGATCATTCTTCAGAAAAAATCGCCGGGTGAAGAAGCTGCTTCAGGTCGTTCATGTATTCGACAATCTTGTTCGAATCGTCGGCTTCCTCACTCAATGCGTCTCTGAGCTGTCCAACTGCATCTCTCATGTCTTTGTCGATAGTGTCTCTGTTCAAGGCCTCCTTGATGGTAGCAACTGCCTCACCATACAGTTTCCAGAACGCCTGTGTGTCTTTGAGGTATGATGTCTCTTCCAAAGGAACAGCCCAATCCTCCTGACGGTTCTCAACCATATCCAACCAATCCGACATTAAAGGCTCACGATCTCCAAAAAGTCCAGGCAGGTGAACGAGGAAATCTCCCTTTTGACCTTCGAAAGCGTGTGGTGAAACAAATCCAGTGAAGTTTCTCAGCACATCTTTTCTGCCATCCCTCATATATCCAGGCAACTCATAGCTATTAAACAGTTTCTTAGGCAAGTAGACAATGCCACGTTTGAAACCGTAGCCATCAGGGCCTCCGCTGGATTTTTCGACTGTGCGGGCCATGGCGGCTTGGTCGGCATCGTTTCCTAGCTCGATCTTGGGGTTGCAGAGGGGGAAGGCCATGCCATCTACAAACATTGAGATTGTCCAAGGGTGTACGCGGACGAAGAAGACACCGGTGTTCAGGCCTTGAATGTCGCGTGCCGCGACGATGTTGATGTGGGAGAACTCACGAGGCGGAAGGAAGATGTCGGCTGGGATGTTTGGGTTGAGAACTATGGAGTCTGCGTCGACCCACCTGTGTTGACGATTAGTGTGATATTCTTATTGAGATATTGAAGTAGAGGTGCGCACATCAACCATTCTGCTCTCTCATGCTCTGGCTTGGCGAGTTCTTGTGCCACTTGTTGGATCATGAAGGTTGGCTTGTTCCAGTAACCACAGTATTCGTTTTGTCGCTTGATGTATGTTGGATAACCCCATTTCTCTCCGTGTCGCGTGTGAGATTCCAGAGCTCTTTCATATAATTTGTTGTTACCATACAACATGGATACTTTGGCAATACGGTATGGTTTGGATCCATAGATGAATGATGGCTGATGCCATAGAGCTTCAAGGAAGCTGAACACTATGAGAATTGAAGATATCATAATGACGAGTCTGTTGTTGAACCACTATTATACCGTCAGCCTTGTGCATGCCCATTGCGGGTTTTGGTGTGTGCCTACGCTCATCGTCAAAAGCGGCTTCCTTGGAGGCTGCAGAAACATCTCGGAGCTTGTCGTCTCAAACGATCGCTTCGACTCTTCAGAATTCAGCTCACGATAGCGAGAATCACTCATATTGCGTATATATCAAGTTGGCCTGGAGATCAAAGAAGCTCGAAGAGCATGGGTCCACTCGAGAGATAAGTATCATGGCTAATCGTGTATTTGGACTCTTCTCGAGCTTGAGCCGTTTTTGTTGTGATCCATACAACCGTTCGCTGAGCTTTCGGAATTTTTGGCCGTTGGATGTGATTTTGGAGAATGGAGATTCGGCTGTTATGCCGGGATGCCAGTTTTTGCTACTGTCATTGTATTTTCCATGAAGGAGGATTTCGTAAGTAACAGTAATGTTAATACTCAAAATTTCAGAGATTGTATAGCAGTCAGATGCGACATGAGATCATGAATATGGAAGGTGTAATTCGAAGCTCTGTATAAGGCAGATGCCGGAAAAGGCAACTGTCACAACGGTCAAACACGAGCTTTCATTTCTTGGGGAAGGCTATAACAGGATCGATTACCGCTCTCGAATGTAAATGTCTGCATCACAATACAATGACTATTCCGAGATCAGTCGCGGCTCTCGATAGTCAGCGCGAAAATGAACGGCATCTTTAGCTTCGGATGGCATGAGGTTTGGCGAACGATAAGATTAATTTTTATTTCAATTTTTTTCCTTTTTCCTCCTTTATACTCTTCTCTTATCTCCAGAGGCCAAACAGCCAAATGGCTAGGCAGAATCATAGCTTTTCGAGGCGCGACCAGTGTCGTCTCTGCCTCTGAATCCATAGCAATACTTCATGCAAGAAATGCTATCCACATCCCAACATAACAGACTACCCAGTCCTCAACCGAGCAATACTCCTTCTGCATGCGTTCTCGAATGTAAAGCTGAGCAACACCAGCAAAACAGCCAGCAAAGACAGATGTCCAGCCATACAGCGGGTTGCTTCTGTCAAGGGGATTCCAAGAAACTCGGAGGATAGCAGCAATGGCTATCACTTCAGCAGTTGCTTTTCTCTTTTCAAGAAAAGCTGCAATAGATCTGAGAGTGGATGGGGACATTTCCGTATCAGGCTGGGTTGAGGCATGTTCGCCGTCGGTGTCCAGATCTACTAACTCATGAGGCAGCTTGGTCTCTGTGGTTGCTTTTCGAAGTATCTCTGCAAGAACCTGGCTGGAAGCGCAGAGGCAGATGAGCACGTCGAATCGTGTGGCAAGATTGTTGCTCCACAGGGCATATAGGCGTATACATGAGACGGCAAGCAAAGAATAGGAAAGGTATGCTGTAACTAGGGTCTGGGCAGGCGTCCGAGCATTCTGTGCTGGGTCCCTGATCAAGTCAGTTTTATAACCATGATGTAGTGCTGCTAGGCATCAAAACATCTAACTTACATCGAGTGTATGGTTCGATTGAATTTGCTTGTCCTTTCGCGCGCTCTGCAAAAGTTTTGTTGCAACAAGGTTGTCGAGAAGACTGAACCACAAGTTATGTCCGAAGAGTCATTTCGGGAATACGAAGGATTGGGCAGCTCGGCGTGTCTTGGCTGGTCTCGTGCGTAGAAGAGTGACCTACTCCTAGTAGCACGATGATGTTCTACTGCTTGACCCACATACTGTGGACGATCAGCCAGACCATCACGATAGCGATGCAAGATGGGTGTTCGCTCTCGGCGACCAGCACTTCGAAACTGGCCTCTTTACAGCTGCCTCTCGCAGACTCAGCTCAGTCTGAGCCCATCTTGTTCGAGCTGATCAGTGTTGAAGAGCCTTTCTTATTACTCATGCTATTTGGAATGGTCAGAAAGATCATGACACTCGCCATCTTCCACGGAGCATGACTCCTAAGAACAACCTTTTTGGCAGGAAGCAAACGCCAAGCCTGCAAAGGCGGTGACTGTACTGCCACATCCCTCTACATCTTCTCTGTGATCGTTTGCCTTCATCAGAAATGGTTTCGATCATATGCTCGTGATATTTGTGAACGGCAAAGGCAACAAGAGTGACAAAGGTGACAAGTATCCGATTGACATTGGCAAAGAACCAGAGTAAACAGAAACCCAAGCGACCTGGATAAAGACAGAAACCGCTTCCTTCTTGCAGCAATGCTAATTGGATAGCTGTCGAAATGCACGATAGTTTCTGTTAACAATGATCCTCCACAGAATAAATCTGGCCACAACCAATATGGAAGGGGAAGGCACTCTCTCCGGACACAATCGGGTTTCGATCTGACTTCTGTCTTTCGATAGTCGTACTATTGATTCATGGCTTTGATCAGGAGTCTATCTAGATGGGCTCACCAAGTGTCTAAGCATTCTCGTTCGCGCAACATCATCCACCTAGCCTCTTCTCGTAGACCCTCCCACCCCTTTCTCAGATCCTTGATACAGGTCTCAATCCAGTCCAGCGACCAACCTGAGTTATGAGATCGCCACTTCTCAGCCAAAGCCTGGAACATCTTATATGCGTCTTCGGGTGTTACGCGTGTTCTGGTCGCGGCGAGCCTACCCGAGGATCGCAAGACGACCTCAGGCGATAGGCATCCAGGCCGAAATACAATCGCAAACAGCGTGTTCGTGGATTCCCAACGAATCCAGATCGTCCGCATGCGACGTGAGAGTTGGGGACCGAAGAAGTATCTACCGAAAGCATGGTATCCCCACCACTCAGGGCGACCAGAAGCGCGGGCTTTCTGAAGATAACGCAAGGGTTCGTCTTCCTCGAAGCGGTATTGGACCCAATGTACGACGGATTTGGTATTGACGCCCATGCACATCTGGATCCTCGGTCCTAGGATCAGTGTAGCTGCGTCGATGGCCTCTGCTTGTATTTGCTTGCACACTAGCATGAGCGGGTGAGCAGTCACATCTCGGCGCGGTCTGCGAAGACATGATCACAGATCATGTAGCGTAACTCGATTGGTAGCTTTTCTAAGAGCGGACAGCCTTGTACGGTTGGTATCTCGAGCAGTGACCTCTGTGAAGTGACCATCATTCTGCATCTGAGCAAAGGTATCTTGTGTACTCGCAAAGGGAAGCAACGATATCAAAGTCAAGTTCGAAAAAATTGGTATGAGCAGTGTAAGAAAATCTTTGATGGTTGTTTTACTATAGGCCGCAAAATCACTCACGCGGTCGAACAAGCCAAGCAGCTCACACAACCGGGTCACACAACAAGCTCCCTCAACTTGCTCGCTCGGTTTGTTTGCCTGCTCGTCCAGCATGCTCATACCGAAAACAGCTAGGTAGCATCACTAAATGTTCGATCATTAGTCCGAATCTTGTATCTTTTGTCTGTCTCCAGCATTCCCTGCAATGACTTTGGGTTTAAG
Source organism: Aureobasidium melanogenum CBS 110374 (assembly GCF_000721775.1). Lineage (NCBI taxonomy): Eukaryota > Fungi > Ascomycota > Dothideomycetes > Dothideales > Saccotheciaceae > Aureobasidium > Aureobasidium melanogenum. The sequence continues at coordinate 9,755 of NW_024470079.1, read as the reverse complement.
CTAAGCTTAGGCACAGTGAACCACACCATCAGCATGAGTGTGGCATTCCTAGAATCAAAGAGTCAGTATCGCGTTCTCGTCACTATGAAAGGTAAGGAAGGTGATAACTTACAGTTCCAGCGCTGGTGGTCTTGGAGGCTGTTTCGGTAGGAGCGACGTCAGCACAGTGCACCTCGCCACCAGCATGAGTGTGACATTCCTGTTCATAATAGTGTCAGTCTATACATACACTGATTATGTCTGTGTTGGTTATTATGGGCTAAAAACTTACAGTTCCTGCGCTCGTGGTTTTGGAAGCGTTTTGGGTAGCAGTGGAGCTAGCAGCAGTAGTTGCAGCGGTAGAAGCAACGCTAGACGAGGGAGCAGATGAGGCAGGAGCAGCAGCATGAGAATCACCACTCTCTTCCTCATCCGGCTTACCAGTACATCCCTCGCCAGGCAAAGCAACCTCCATAGCATACACATCCAAAGCAAAATACTGCAAAGTGTGAGTATTGCGAACAGCTTCTGCAGGATTCTCCTTGGACAATTCGAGGCACTCGGTATAAGTATCTGCGTAGTGCTCAGCAGCGCCTTCGCCAATTTTGGTTGTGTGGTAGAGACGGTGCATCAAATCGGCTGCAAAGTAGGTTGCTAGTTTGCCGTTGGCGACGGTGTAGCCATTTCCACATAAGGCTTCGAGGGGTTGGCGTGAGGTGTAGGACAGAGGACAAATGACTGTTTCGTCTGTTGCGTTTTCGCCGCGCCAGTGGCCGCCCCAGCCTAAAGCAATGTAGCTATCAGTATCCACATGTGAGTACAAGGTGTAAGAGGAACATACCTTCTTGATGACAATTTCCATCCACATCATCACACCTAAACATCACACCCTCATGATCCCCATGAACCAACTTTTCATACCATCCAATAACTTCCGCAGTAGCAGCTGTACCAAAATACTTTGTATACAGCGCAGACCCATTACCATGAGTATAGATATGCTGAGCAGCTTGTTGAGCAAGCTTGATAGTGTCGCCGAGTGCTTTTTCGAGTTGGTTCCTTTCGGTGCCGTTGCAGGAGGAGTGGATGGGAAATCCTTGGATTGTGGTGGCGGGTTGGGGGTAGGATGTTGCGGTTGGGAGGGAGAGGGTTATGGTGGTGAGGTCTCGGGGGTTGAGGATGGGGGTGGCGAGCGTGGTTGCTGCAAGTGCTGTGGTGATGAGGAGTTGAGAACGCATGTTTCCAAGAGCGGAGAAAAAGAAGAAGCTTTGAAAGTGCTGAGGAAGGAGCTATGCTTGATGACTTCTTTCAAACGAGTTGCACCTACCTTGACGCTTTATATGTCTACATCCTTTCCCGGGCATTGACCATAGCAGACCATTGACGAGAATTTTGCAAATTTACCGTAGCCACCTTCGGATACTCTCTCTGCATCCTAAATGCCTAGAAACACCCGAGTGGTCGATATATCGAGCCAACTCAGGTGAAAAAAGCTGGCCATGGCCGATGTTGAGCAAGCACATGTCTATACCAAGACCAAACCATTACAATGTGGCTTCACAAACAGTCCAGACATGCCTGTCTGCCAAGTGATATCAGTATGTAGCGGTGTCGGTGGTTTCTCCACCCAGCTCGAGGTCTTGCAAAACGCATACCTTGGCATTGACCATCAAGGTAGCCAAGCATCACTTTGCTTCTCAACAGTGAGGCAGTGTATGCCTTGGATTGCAGCAGAACTGTTGCTCAACGCGTGCAAGATGGCTTTTCCAAGGCTCTTGGTATGCTTTGTAGGTCTTGGTGGAGGATTTGACCGCCCGAAGATGGTAAGAAGATGTGGTCATCACGTTTTTTGCCAAGTTTACGTGGGCACAGTGGAGTGTCGTCTAGCATGCATAGTGAAGATTTTATCCGTACGGTAGGTGGGTGTCTCCGAGACTGGGTTGGATATAAAGATGCATGAGTCGTCGTGTGAGAGGAATCGTGATCAAGCAATCTGCAAGACTTACTTGTTGAATCAAGATGCGTGGTTCTCTACTTCTACTACCTATCGGGGCTGCGCTCGTGCATGCACAGTCACTACGAACATTGTCTCTGACAGCATGCACTACTCAAAGCGGCGTAGTGTAGGTCTATCTCGACAAAATGAAAACATAGGCTAACCAATTCTCAGGAACTGCTTGCGTGATGGCACCACAGTGCCGTGGACAACTCTGAGCAGTGCAGCAACAGTAGCACCTTCAACGACGGTGGCCCCTAGCACAACACTCGTCGATACGTCTGCTATTCCCACTGCCATTACAGGTTGTCATATGCACGAGTCCACTCAATTCTGTTTCGCCGGTGAAGCAGAGTACGAAGTCTTGACTACTGCCACGGCTACCGAAGAACTGCCATCAGAATACACTGGATGTCATGCCCACGGAGCTGAAATGTAAGTTAACCGAACAGTCAGCTCGTAAGCAACTAGCTAACATGGCTAGGTTCTGTTTCGATCCCCAAGGTGAAGAAGTCGAGGTAATTGCCGAGGATGCTCACGATGGAGCTTCTCATGAGCATGCAAGCGGTACAACTTCTCCAGCAGTGACTTCAGCCGCAGTGACCGATTCTGTTGAAACACCCAAAGTGACAGCACTCAGTGGTTGCCATATGCACGAAACCCAGCAATTCTGCATGGGCCCTAGCGCTACAGAATACCTCATGAAGATTCCTGCGACCGCGACAGGAGAACTGCCGACTCAGTACACGGGTTGTCATGCTCATGGGTCACAGCTGTAAGTTCCGCTTTACACCACTGACATGCCGCATCTGACGATGACAGATTCTGCATGTCGCCTGCCGGTAGCGAGGTTCTTGCTCAAGCACAGACGGCAGACGGAGAAGAACCAGCTGGAGAAGTTTCGGCTGATGGAGTCAGTTGCCATTTTCATGCAGGTGTCGAGTAAGTTTCAGATCTCACTTTACAGCTGTAATATGATCTGACATGCATGAGGCATTGTGTCGATCAGAATGGCAACACTGTCGAAGGCACTTGTGAAGCCGTCAACCGGGACTACAACATCCCTCTCCGTATTGGTCTCGTCTTTGCCATCCTTGCCACGGCATCCATTGGTGTCTTCGGACCAATCTTCCTCTCGCTCGGCCGATTCAAGAATGGTGGTGTTGCCATGTCTATCATCAAGCAGTTTGGGACTGGCGTCATCATCTCGACTGCGCTTGTTCATGTAAGTTCAATAGCCATACTCGATCAGCTCAGATTCTGATGATCCTCAGCTCTTCACCCATGCAGAACTCATGTTCGCAAATCACTGCTTGGGTGGTCTCAAATATGAAGCCACGACTGCAGCAATCGTGATGGCGGGTATTGTCCTTTCCTTCGTTCCTGAGTATGTTGGGGCCAGAGTTTTCCTTTGGCGTCTGTCGAAGCATGCCACTTCTGCATCTCCAATTCCTGACCAGGATCATGACCCGAAGAGAGTCAAAACCAATGCAGCACCGGTCTCACACCACCTCATACACTCTGGAGACGCTCATACACAATCTCCTGCTTTGCAGAAACTTAAAGTCAACATCATGGAAGCTGGCATCATCTTCCACTCGCTGCGTAAGTGGCCTGCTGCGAAGGTCCGCGATTTCGTGCTTACAAGCTCTAGTGATTGGTCTCACGCTTGTCGTTGCTGGTGACTCAGGGTTCATCACTCTCTTCATTGTGATCGTCTTCCACCAAATGTTTGAAGGCCTCGCACTTGGCTCCCGCATTAGTGATCTCCAGGTCCGGATGGTGGAGAAACTCCTCATGGCTACAGCCTTTGCCATTGTCACACCGATTGGAATGGCGATTGGTATTGGTGTGCTGAATCAATTCAATGGTAACGATCCCTCAACCATCATTGCGATCGGCACTTTAGATGCATTAAGTGCTGGAATCCTGCTTTATGTAGGTTTGGTGGAGATGCTGGCGCATGATTGGATGCATGGAGAATTGAGCAAAGCACCCATAAGACACGTCGTACCAGCTGCCATCAGTTTGATTGCCGGACTAGTGCTGATGAGTGTGCTTGGAAAGTGGGCGTAGATCCAATCGAGCAAAGAAAGCGGAATGGCAATATTTCACGAATCGTCTCTCTTGTCGTCAGTGTCTGTGAAAAAGCCAGGCAGTTTGGCAGGATGTTTCTCAGGCATGATACGGTCAGGATCACTTGCAAAACAAGCATTACACATGTATCGAGATTCGTCTGTGGGTGAGGTGCTAATTTTCTCCTTTCACCAGAGAGCCAAATAGCGCTCTCTGTCGCGAGCTGTACAGTGTTGATCAACACGGGTGTTATATATGACGGGAGCATGGCTTCTCCACGACCAATTCTTGTCGAGCGCGCCGGATTTGTCGTGATAAAAAATGAATCTAGCTAGGCCACGTATACGACGATAAGCAGAACTCTCTTTGTACAGAAGGACGTGTCGTTGCAATTCGGCAGGACGGTATCGCCTAGATCTCTCCCGATTTCTGGAGCGCAACTTCTCAGCCTTTCGGGATTCAGGATCGGTGTGGTAGCGATAGCGATATAGGTCAGCTTTTGCTGTATGGCAAATTATGGTTGTCGAAAACGGAGCGATGGCGGCACATGATGGCAAGGAATGCGCGAATAGTCCAAGGTTTGGTCGGGTCAATAGCGATATACCAAGAGAAAGAAAGGACATGGCAAAAGGTTGGTGGTAGTGGATGTGGTGCAATTGGATGTGGGATGTCTCATTGGCACGCGTCGGGAAGTCGCGTCAGGTGGTTCCGAGACGGCATCAATACGACAAGATCAAGACGACGACCAACCACGACCCATGGCATGGACGGCGAGCATGGTCCTTTCGACGTGCCCGACTTCTGGCGCCCATCTGCCTTCAGTCTGTCTGATGCGCCTGGAGAGACTCTCATCACCGACACGCAGTTCGGTGAGCATGACGCACTACCTGTCACATGAAATGATTCGCTCACGAGGAACCAGAACTGCCCTTGATCAACCACCATTTCGATGCCGAATTGCAACTGCCACACCTGGACGACTTCGAATTCGGCAAGCTCGACGACCTTTACCCCAACCAAGAGCCCCATCAAGCTCCCACCGCCATTGACCTCGAGACATCTACGACAAGCCACTCCAACGAACTTGACGACTTGTGGAAGCTTGACCTCACTACCCCTGTTCAGCATGCCTCTTTGCGTACATGGGAAGCCTTTGCCCACGACGGCTATACCGAGTCACCCATCTCGTACCTTTCCGATGCTGGTCCCCGCGCATTCGATGCCCTCCAGCCTGATAACACCAACGTCCTTCGATCTGCTTTCACGCTAAAATCCCTGGCTCTCCTGGGCCTAGGCAGGTCGTCCACCCTGTTCCAATGGAAGAAAGACGACAAGACATTTGTGCCAACTATTGATAATGCGCGCTTGTCTGGTTTGAGCAGCACTGCCTATCAAAGTCTACTTCATCAATTGACGGCTGTTGGCTGTGCTTTTGTCGACTTGAGACAATTTGTCCAGTCTTCATATACCAACAAACACCCCTTGGCTGCCCGCGTTGCACTTGCGACCACTGTACAGGCTGTGCTAGAAGCTCTCGATCAAAACTTGTCCGACCGAGTCCTGGCTGCCACGTCTTTCCTACAGCTCCTCGCTTACTTCGACACCCCCGCTGTTCTACTGAGCGAGATGAGACATCTGATCAACGCCACCTCAGGAGCGAACACCGATACTGCTTTCCTATCTGCCTGTCATGACACTATCGATTGTTTCACCAACGCTTGTTCTCAATTTCAGGACCTTCACGCCGAGATATTGAATCAAGTCTCTCAGCCATGGCTTCAAGCCATCTGTCAGAAGACCGGTCTGACACATCAACACTTCGACTTGCCCGTCCAGGACGATATATTTGAGAATAGTGCTCATATTTCTTCTGAAGACAATGCACAGATTACAGAAGTCATGACTGGCATTGCTATGTTGAAAGACGCTGCACCTGATCATCCTCTGTTGTCTCCTGCTTCTTGGGGTGTTGGTAGTTCCGAACTGGAGCTATCCCAAACATCTGTTGACTTTGAACGGATTGTTGAGAAGGCGAATAAGTACCAACAGGACCTTCTATTTGCTATGTCTAAGTATAGCAAGGAAGACCTAAAGCCGCGTGACGCAGATGCTCAGCAGCAACCATGTCACCTCACATCAGAGCAGTTGCCATGGAGTCTTGACGAAGGTCAGCAGACCTATTTCGAGAATGTGGGAACTCGATTTTCTGAAGCGCCTGCAAATACGGCTGACGCAGTTGGCATTCGTCTTCTGGTCGCGAAGATGCTCGAGACCGAGAGCAACAAGGAGAGCTCAAGTCTCGACCTGCGACATCTTGAGAGGACAACACTAAATCATCTAAAACCATACCTTGGCGTTCAAAGCCGCCTCCTAAATGGCACCCTCCTACGTCTTCTTCTTCGACAATTTTCTCTGCGCGACAACCTCGCCTTGAATCACTCCTTCCACCTTCTAGGAAATGGCCTCTTCGTCCAGCGTCTCACAACTGCATTATTCACTTCCGACACCAATGCACGTGGGTTACGTCTAGATAATCGTTCCAAACAATGGCCACCAGCATCTTCAGAGTTGCGGCTCGGCTTGATGGGTGTGTTATCTGAAGCATATGGTTCTAACGACATACCCGGCAATCTCTCTTTTGCTATCCGCGAACTCAATGATGCCGAGATTGAGAAATGTCTGGATGCTAACAGTATCCATGCGCTTGACTTTCTGCGGTTGAGATATGAAGCTTCTACGCCGTTGAATGTGATTTTTGACGATAATGCAATGGCGAAATATGATGATTGTTTCCGCATCTTGCTGGGTATGCTCAGAATGTTGCATTTTGTCACTTTGCTACGGAGCACCGCACGACAAAAGCCTAGTTCATCTGCATTACAAGCTTTTGCTCACGAGGCTTGGAGTTGTGTATCCGGACTCGCATCTTACTTCTTCGACATTGGTGTTGCTGGTCCTTGGAAAGAGTTTCAACGCATGCTTGACAAGTTAGAAGCAGATCTGGCGCTTGAAGACGAAGAAGGAATTTTTGGCCAACGAGTGACTTTCGGAATCTCGCATTTGCGCGACAAGCACAACGATATGCTTGATACCATTCGCTCTCGCCTCTTCTTGCGCTCTCGCCACGACAAGTTAAGGAAGTGCATTGAAGATATATTTGGTCTTGTCCTTTCTGTCCACCTGGATATGAATGATGAGCAGTTGTTGTGGGAACAGAGGGATGGGCTTCGAAAACTGCTCATGGGGCTAACAAACGCATTGAATGAGCTTACGAGAAAGATTGGCAAGAAGAAGGTCTTAGGCACGCAAGACAGAGATGATGTGTTTGCAGCTGAAGTCTTGCGATTTAGATTGGGTGGAGATTGAACCAGCAATCGAATGTTGCAAATCACTACTTAGACTGCTCATGGATGATACTCGATCGAACGGTGAACGTGATATGCATATCTCAACGAACGGAGTAGAATTTCTAGAGTGGAGATATTGCTCAACCTAAGCTACAGCTAGCATGGCTACAGTCACTCCTTACTCTTGATCTTGGGCAACAACGGAGTTGCTCTCACTCTTCTGGGCAATAGGCAAGTCCTTGAAAGGAGTGCTCAAACCCACGCGATCAACTGTCTTCTCAACGATGAACTTGCCGCTTCCATCAACTCTATTGACCAGACTCTTGCGGTCGGTGTCAACGACGAGGCGAAGAAGGTCGGGACGCATGTAATGACCGCCCTGTTGCTCACATATATTAGCATCATTATCAACCAGCGCAAAGACTGGATTGACGGAGGCACTTACGAAGTCATTCAAAGCCTTGCTCAAATGCGTCTCGTCAAGATCAATGTCAACATACACCAAACCCTCAAAGTCGTCACTGGGCTTGGCGATCAGCAACTGACCATCAGGACCATAGATTCTGGTGTTTCCATTGTAGATTCTGTGGTCTTCGCGTTCCTTGCCAGGAGGTGTCTGCAAATCAACGCCCTCCTTGGAAATCATCTGGAAAGGAGCAAGAGTGAAGGAGCCAGTCTCGATGGCGTAGGCGGGAGTAACGATATCGGCGTTCGCATCGGAGATGTTGGTGTAGGGATCGGGGTATTTAAGGGTTGTGGCGTGAGGGTAGAGTGGCCAGCCGGCGATGTGGACTTGTTCGCCTTTGCTGACAGCGTAGGACTTGAGGAAGGGGTTCATGTTTTCTGTATCGAGTCAGTCTATGCAGAAATCGATGGCAAGGGATCGAACACATACCCCAGCAGTTGAGTTGGCCGATGCGACCGATCTCTGTGTCGACGACCGACTCGGTGGTGTCGCCGGTGCCTGCCATATCTTCATCAGTGATCTGTCTTCAGTTCTTGTAATGTCATGTTACACACCATCTCCAAAGACAAGTCTCTCGACATGAGTAGCGCGGATCTTGCGGCGGTGGTTCAAGATATCACCGGTTGGTGAGACCAAGACTTGAGTAGTGTAAAGCGAGTTCAGATCAACTTCAGAGTAACCAAGAGAAACGAAGATCTGGTTCTCCTTTGCAGCTGCACGAATACGGTGCATCTCAGGACTGTCACTGGGAAGACTGTTCTCGCGGTACTTCTTCAGAAGAGGCAATGACTCTTGGTAGTTGACACGCCACATCCAGTAAGGGTAGCCAGGGATCCCTGTTCGAACTTATTAGAGAGCGTGCAAGTGTCATGGTAAAGGACATACATACAGAGCTCAGGGAAGGCAATCAGCTTGCAGCCATTCTGACCAGCCTCGTTGATCCAGTGAATGGTCTTTTGAACTGAGAGCTCAAGATTGAGCCAGCCAGGCTCGGCATTGACGGCGGCAGCCTTGTACTTCTTGATGGTAGCGACCATGTTGGAGGTGATTGATATATCAAAGAATGATTATATTGCAGTTGGAAGTTGTGATGATTGAGTGTGATGGTCCTGTCCATCGTCCTGACGAACGAGGTTTATATATCTGACTTACCATCGTTATTGTTCACCATACACTTCCGAAACCGCGTACAGCTCGGTGCTACTCATCGTCAATGCAGTGATGATGCATCTAGGCCGACAATGCTATCGTAACATTTTCGGGTGTAGATGCCTGACTTTCGAGTTGTCGTATGATCTGCTAGAGTATACTTCGTGTACGACGAATATACCAGACCCCGAGATAAGCTGGTATGTGCTGCCATACGATGTTACGAAGTTCGGTGTTGTCGCAATCAATTCGGGGTTTGGTCATTGTGCATGCCCTTGGACCGGGATTTGCTTTGTGCATCCGGAACTTCTTCTTCGTTTGCCCTTGCAAGACGGGACAGTCATCCAGATCATGAGATATCGGCCATTGGCAGAGCAAAGATGAGGCCGATGGTGCAATCGTAATCAAGCGATATGCAGAAAACCATGCATCCGGGATGATCAAGGCGAAGTCTCGGAGGTAGAAGAGGAGCGCTGGGTTCCGGTCCTTGGTGGGCAGGAGGGCGACTGACCTGGGCTGCTCACATATCTGCACAGGACAAATGCCAGATCGAAGAGTATTGGCACGATGCCGACGATGCCGACGATGGAAGGCGTGATGAAGAAGAGCTGTGGTTGGAATTGGAAGCTTCCAAGTTCCCACATTGTAATTGCCAAAGGAACTTGATTTTTTAGACTACTGGCGCACGGCACGATTATATACCAAATCCGCTAAGCAATGGCTTACTCCGGCTTCGCAATAA